>NC_049191.1:1007500-1307500 GCF_009769625.2 Cygnus olor
AAGCACTGATGATAATGTCCTCAGCCATCCACCAGGATGCCTCGAGCCCTTCAAATGACACAGGTCACTGTAATTAACTGGCTTATTATATGACTCTAGCTCTCATGCAACGCAGAAATTCCCATAAGAGTTCTGCCAAAGTTCAAACACACATCAGACATCAAGAGACTTGCTCTCAACACCCACTATATATACACCAAAACCCTCTGCAAAAACAATTCAAACAATGGTAGTATTGAAAGAACAAATAGCTCCAAACATCAAAACACCAATAAACCCAGAGACTCACAAAATCCACTATTAAAATACAAAGAATAGTATTTAATAGGAAAAGGAGGAACATTAGCAGAAGCACATTAACCACAGGAGGGAAAATCTGCATGAGCTCTTTCCAACATGAGTTTGGGACTATGTTTTCAATTGACCTTATACCAAATTGTACCTAGGACAGATCTCCCTCCTATGTTTTAAGCTAGCAAACAGGGAGAGGAAAATTCCTGAGTCCTACCCCATCAGCTTAGCACATCTGAAGTGGCTGCAGCCAGCTCTTCAGCTTGTTCAGTTTGGATATTACACGTGTGAGTTAATGCGAAATAAAGTTTGTGCGCTTGTCTTCTATTTCGAGCCCCAGCCTCCCCTGGCTACCAGTCAGCTGCTGCTCCTGCTGCAGCACAAGGCATGAATGAAACAACATTTGCTCCCTGCGAGTCACAGAGCAGGCTGCCCGGGGGAAATGGTTCAGGTGACCCGAGGAAATTGCCAGGCAGAGAAATTAGCACTGTGCTAAATCTGTGATCCATAAAAGACAACCTTTGCCACTCCGCCTCTAGTCCCCTTGTCCCAGTCCAACCAGATTTCCACGCACAGAGATGCAAACAGCCGCACGGAGAATTCTCCTCGGCTGGAAGAGAAACCGACTGCGGCAGCACCGAGGGGCTGAGATCAGCTCGCAGATCAACCCATAACCCTGGGGTTAGGTTATGCTGTGTCAAGTTCACGGTGGCCTCCCACCTCTGCTGCTGTACGCTGCAACAATCCCAAGCCCATATGGGTTGCACTGGTTTACTTCACCAAAGGATTTGGCCCACTTCTACTAACTTCTGCAGATCTGAGAACACCTCCATGGAGAGATGTGAATAGGAAGCCAGTCACTGACCTGAGAGCTGCCAAAACAAGGGAATGGAGGGATTAGCTGTCCTCTAATGCAGTTCTGTGAGGTTTCTTTCAAGTGAATCCGGGTGACACAGAATCAGATCTACTAAAATATTTTTTTTTTCCCTGGAAAGTCCTGAGGTTACCATGCATTGTAAAGCAATTATTGCTAACGACGATAACCAAATGAAAACCTAAATTAAGGTTAACAAAAATCTGTAGCCCATGGTCTTTCCAGCATTTAAATCAAGCTTTATCTTTGCACATTCCAATTTAAATGCCCTGACAGTAAAAACAATCATGAATAATTACATGAAGTGACTGAACACCGGATTCATCTCCTGCCATAGCATAATCTAAAACTCCGATCAGCATCTGAATGAAGAACTTGCTAATGCCACAATTTCCCCTCTAGACAGATGACTTACATTTATGAAGGAAAGTGGGTGTGGGAAAGATCTCTTCTTCATCTTGTGGGTTCTTTACCAAATCTCAATATATAAACAACTCTTTCCAGCTCTTACCTTGGCCACAACCTGAGCATATGACAATGTTTTAGCAAATGCAAACTGGAATTGGTTTGTGCCCAGGACTCTGAACTCAGAGAAGAGACTTGTGCTCCTGTGCTGCCTGCATTTCTGTGTGCCTCAGTTTTACCATCAGAAGGCACAGAAGGTGTGACTATGCCAGATGTTAGCCTGTTCTCCTAGGATCAGCCATTTGTTCACATACGCAGAAAGAATTTGGACCACTGTGTTCATCAGTAACACCTGGGGGCAGCTGCCATAACACCACCTCACTTTAGGAAGCAGTTTGCGATATCTGGCAAAAGCTCTGCGTATGTTCTGCTGTTAGGGGAGCTAAAATATTTTTCAGTTACAGAGAAGCAGCATCTTCTCAGGTCTTCTTTACTCCTGTGTTTGGAATTTCCAGGCAGAGAAGTCATTTGGTCAAAATGTCATGTAAAAGCTTCTGAGAAAGACATTTTCAATCTTATTGTCATTGCTGCCCCTGCTTTTCTTTTCGTGTGCTTGTGTGTGTGGGAGGAAATTTCCAGCAGCAGCTTTTGCTGCCGTCACTGTTACATATTTGCAGATGTTGTCCTGCTGCTCAGGAGACCCTGGCTTACATCGTAAGCAGGCGGGTACAGTACCTGCCTCGCCTGCCAGCTCCAGCTCCTTCTCTTCACCTCAGAGGAGAAAGATCTTAAGGCACATTTCCACTCACCAGAAATTCCAGGAGCTCCTGTGTTTGCGAAGCAAAGATACCATTTAACCACACAGTCGGTGTTAATCGCTATCCAAATGTAGGGCTTAAAACACTTGTCCCATTTAATGACAGGGCAATTGGAATATAATTAATCTTCTGTCCTTCCATCTAACTAGTTTAGCATGGAATTGGCACTGAGAAGGAAACAGCCAGAGGGCCAACTAGCTGTGTTAGAAAATGATCCTTAGGAACAATTGTGAATGCTGCTGAGATCTGTACCAGGAGGCAGAAAGCTGGCTGGCAAGCAAGGGATTTCTGATCTCTGCAGGCTCCAGGGGCTGAGCAAATTTGTGTGATCACTAATGCTTTTTCCTGTTAGGGGTGATCGCCCTGTTTTGCAGACAGTACGATATCATCAAAGATAATGAGCCAAATAACAGCAAGGAGAAAGTCAAGAGCGCCTCGGAGAACAGCACTCCCGAGCACCAGGGCGGCGGGCTCCTCCGCAGCAAGGTGAGCCGATGCTGGCACACAGGGCGGGGGCACGGCAGGCAATCAACTTCCAGCTGGGACTCAGCTAAATTGCCCCCAAAAGCAGCTGCTGTTAAACATCCCTGCTCCAGCCTCCTTCCTCCGGCTGGGATGCGGAAGGGAAGCACTCCTTCACCTCCACGCATGCCAGCACCGTGGCTCCTTCAGTGTCTGAGCACCTCAGACGTGTCAGGATGCCAGCATTTCACTCCCACCTCTGGGTCAGCCCTTGTGCATCAGTAAACCAGATTTCAGTCCATATTCCTGAAATATCTGAGCATCTCTAGAAGAAAAATGTGCTGAGCAATGCTGCAGTCCCCGAGCTGCTTGGTTGCTTACCTCCAGAGCAGCAGTTAGGTGGCAAGCGGTAAAGGGGATATTAGTCTCACAATTAACTGAAAAATTGATCAGCAGGAGCATGGCTAGTAATACATGTGATGTTAAAGGCATGCTGTATTTATAGTGTAAGGAGACTCAAGCCTATAATTTGTACCAACTTATTCCATTAAATTTGACTTTCCTGTGTTTCTATTCACAACTTGTGTTCTGGCACATCCCCTCCACTTTGCATTTACTTATTATTTGAAACAGTCACTAATTCATGCTCACTGCTTGCCCTTTTTCCTTACCCTCAGGGGATGGGAATAAGGACTTTTACAAAAGCAAAATTCACCAGCACACTGCAGAGACCTCTGATGGTTTTTTCCTCACGAGTTGCTCCTAATACATCCGTTCTTCATTTGTCTCTTCTCTTCCAGTTTCCAAAAAACAAGCCCTCAGTGAATATCATCGAAGCGTGACAGCCTGCCATCTGAAAGACGGACTCCATTTCTCACTCTCACTTTCTGCCTCTGAGCCTTGATGACTGGGGAGGTGAAATAACGTTGGAGCAATTTGGAAGGAGACCCAGCGATTGTCACTTGATGGCATACACCTCCTTCCTTGTCTGTGTTCAGCAAAACATCTGGCCAGTAAGAAAAATCATGAAAAAAAAAAACCTGAAACCTGAACAAACAATTGAGATGGAAAAGCATCAGTGGGACAGCTGCTGCCGGTGATCCTGCACTGGACTCGTGAATCACCTGGGCTGGAGCAACTTCTCACACACCCCTCTCCACCTTGGCACTCCGTCTTCTGGAACAACCTCCTTGTCCTTGGAAATGTACAAGATTTTGATGTATCTTTATTTTGTCTCACTGTCACTACATCTTGACAGTATCAGCGTGAGCTCAGGCATCAGTCACTGTCACTCCTCTCCGATCAAGAAGGAAGGCAAGATCATCGCAGACACGAGTAGCAACCAGATTTTGGCTGCTGTGTGCTCTTGGCTTGCTTTGTTCCATTGATATGTATCATGTAACATGTCTTACAGGTGGGTTTTTAAAACAAACAAAAAAGTCATAGCCCAGTTTCCATTCCTACTGTGAGAACTTCCCTGGTTGTTCTCCAGTTAGGCTGCAGCTCATGACTCCAGTATTTCTGTGTCTCCTGTCTCACGCTGGTGTTCGTCATTGCAGATACTCGGGGCATTCCAACCACTTTGGCACAGACCAGTACGAGGGGACACCAGAAGCCCCTCTTCAGCTTCCAGGATAATTTCAAACATTTTCTCCATGGTATTTTCAGCTGGGCCTGAGTCCACCAACAGTGTGATAAACAGTCCATAAAAACGTAGCCAGTCAGCAAAAAAAAAAAAAAGAAAAAAAAGAAAAAAGAAAAAAAAAACTCGTGATACCGGTTGCTATGCAAGGTCTCCAGGGGCAAAAGCCATTTATTGCAAAAGGCTCTTGCCTAAGGGACCTTTTTCTGAGGGCTTAAGTTCTTAAATGGCTTCTTGTCGTGGGGTTCCTGTGGGAAGGTCTGGTTCTCCTTACACGTCCCGTCTGCACTATTTTCTGTGACGCTGTAATGCCAGGTGTCTGCTGGAGCCAGTCCTCCACAAAAAGGATGATGATGAATGGGAAAGGGGTTGGGGTTCTCCTCTCTCTTATTAAGTGCTTAATGTTCACAGCTGACAGGATCCCTGGGATTGCTGGTGCTCTGGAAGCTGATAGATGCAAGTCCATCACATGGAAAAAAATATTCTTTGTAGTGTGCCATGGGGTATCTGTATTTATTTAACTACTCCACAAGACCACTCCATATGCACTAGGGGATGAGGCAAGATCCTATTTGTCCCATCAAAACCCAGACAGGTTGGCCTGAGAAGGGTTTAAATCTCTTTACAAGCCTGCACTCAGATGAGCCTGGTTTAAAAGTCCCTGCAAAGAAACAGGCTGGCGGTGACCGAGGTCAGCCATCTCTCCACTTCCACTGACACCAGCCTTTCCAAAACAGTTTATCTGGGAGAAGGGCCCTAGTCAGTCTGCCTGCAGACACGGTTGTGAACAAGCAAGGGCTTCGCTTGTGCCAGTTCCAGAAGGCAGGCCAACCCCAAAGGTCTCTTCAGAGGATCCTTTGCCAGAACATACTCCTCCATCACCAAGAGGGAGAGGTCAGCACCTCTGATACAGACAGAGCAATAAACATTTTATAATGTACAATAAAAGATTAAAGGCATATCCTGTGTCCTTGTAACGTCTGAATTCAGTAATATTTCATCTTCGCCTGCTTCAAGCGCAACAAGAAGTAGAACAGGGCAATTTTCCCTGTATTTCCCAGGGACTACGGGTGAACTGTTTTCTCATTGTCTGGGTACAGAGAACCAGCATGGTTCACCAGAGTTCATTGTGGCTGTGGGATGAGGGGAGAAAAAAAAACTCGTGTGACATAAATAGCACTACAGCCATACCTACTAGCAGGGTTCTTCAGACATCCCTGTTATCTCCTAAGAAAGAAATGTCATTTGGAATCCATAACCCTATAAAAGGAGGTTTAGGACAGATGGTACAGCATGTGCAAAACGATAAGGGAGATGCTCTCTCATAATCCTAGAACAGACAGCCAAGCAAGCAGCCCTCTAAAGCCTGCTCGTGAGGAAATTCAGTCTGGTAATTTGGCAGATTTGGGGGGTGGAAGGTTCTGTGCCTGTTTTTAAAGACAGTTGTCCCTAGGAATTCAGACCATATCTTTTTTTTTTTTTTTTTACAGTAACAGTTGTTGTTCCCCGGTTACAGGTATAAACCACTTATTTTTCTTAACAAAGATGTGCTTACTCCTTGTTCGTTGGAAAAGGAGAATTAAAATTTAAAGCATCGGTGTTTGCTCAGAGTTAAGTATTTGTACCATAATGTGGCAGAAGCTAAAAGGGTTATCATTATGTTTCATAAATGCAGGCTTTAAAGGTAAGGTGATAATGCTATTAGCAAGAGGAGACAAATGTAGGCTGGCAGAAACTCAACCCATCAGAGAAGGACTCCAAGCTATCAATTCCAAGTGATTCTCTTAAAGGAAATGTTTTAAACTATGAATTAAAGTGATGTGGTAAGTCCACACTTCAGGAAAAGGTGTTTCCCACTATAGGAAAGGAAAAATACTTAAGATCCTATTTTCTGAGACTCAGACATCAAAGCTTTACCTGCTGTTTCAGTATGAACTCCTTCTGTAACCCATGAGTGTTACACACCGATAAGGCTCTGGGCTTGAGTGACTTCAAGCCTAAGCCAGCCAACCTCATTCTCATCAGCAGCAGCCGAAAGATACTCCTTTATGGGAGTCAGAGGTCTTTTACTGCCAATAGAGGGAAGAGATGGGGGGAATACAAGAAAAAAAACACGCCAGCAGTGAGAAAAGTCACCTTGGGCCACAGAAGAGTTCACCCTAAAGACCACTCATGGCTCCCTACATGTTTTTGCCTGACTGCTGATTGTGACTGGTTATTGGAAGCAGGGATTAGGAAAGGGAGGTTTCCATGAATACTGAAAAGAAGCAAGTGGGGGTGGGTTGGCGTGACAGGGATCCCAGAGAGCCCTGCAAGAACGGATTTCCCATTGAACTCGAACCGGAGGCAAGCAGCCCTCCGGCCGGCTCTGCTGCACCCCTGGGTGCTAATCCCATCCCTTCCCAAGAACCAACCACGCAGGGACATGGGCACACGAGGAGCAAGGAGCTGAAAACAGAGCCCTTTGCCAACACATGCTTTGCATGTTTGAAGTTAAGCACCACTTGCCTTCATCCTTCCAAGCACTGTAATATTATGCCTACAAGTACGATTCAGCCAATATATTCCTCCCCCACGAGTTTGGGAAAAGTGAACCGCAGGAGGCGGTGTGGAGCAAACAATCCTGCACAGCGCGTCCGCCAGCTCACAACACGGAGCCTTGCGCTCCTCACACCTCCCTCTGCACGGCGAGAAACAGCACAAGCTCTGTTCTCCGTCTCCTCCGAGGAAAATGAGAACATTAGGCATTTTATTCACTGACAGCTCAATAGCATCGGAGGAGGAAACACCTACACGGCACAAAGTGTTAGTATAATCTCAGCTGGTAATGATTTTCTGGAGGAGATGTAAATGGAGAGGAACAGGCTGCTAATGCCAGTATTTGCCGAAGACATTAGAGGTTACATCACTCAGAAGTGTATGTCACAGCTCCACATCCATTTCGCTGATAAAAATATGGCAATTCATTGACTGAGTAGTCAGACTTCACTTCCAGCAAGGACAAAGATTATACCATATGTTATACCAAATGCAATTTCCCCAGATTTGTAGAAAAGCTCCCTAACTACAAGTACTGAGCTGTTCCAGGCTGCCCTGGAAGCTGGAGCCTAACACAGGCTAACTGACCAAATTCAATCAGCTTTCTAGCATTTGTTAAAAAGCAGTGTGATCAACATGTTATTATGCTAAAATATCTTCTGTTCCCTCCACAAATCTGGTGCGTATTCAACTGTCTGATGACCTTATAGATTAAAATGATTATGCTCCTACTTGTTAGTGCTCCCAGCCCACAAGTCTCGGGGAAAGTGAGCTCGATTCCCTTTCGGCTCATGCATCAGCATCAATTTTGTTTAACTAAGTTCCAAATGAAGAACCTTTATTATTAGTGACAGAGCCAGGAAAGACACAGCTTGAATTTTAGATCCCAGATGGAGTCAGCAAAGTTGGCAGCCAGGAAAGCCATCTTTTTGCTTGCAATCTGAACACATTGGGTATGGAGTCATTGAGTGGCAATAATGGCGCAGCCCCACGATGCCATTTGACACTTTGCAGCACATTGCTGTCCTTATTAACTGACAAGAAAAACCTCACTCGGTGCCACCAACTGCTAAATATAGCCTATTTATGCCATCCAGACCTGTTTTGCAGAGGATGCAGCCAGCATAGTACTAGACATACTCTTAAACCAAACGTATACTGCTTTCAGCTTCCACTATTGTTTCATGTTTCAGGACATAATTTCTTCCTACTTATTTACAATTACCTTACAGCACAAAAGGAGGGAAAAGTTAGCTAGCTGTGGAGAGGACAGCTGGAAAAAAACATAAAGTAGTTTAATTTTAGATTCATCATTTTCTAGCTGCTGTTGTTATAGTGCAATACGTTGATGCGTGCTATTATTTTTTTAATTGTAAGACATTTCATCACAGTGCTTACACGCTGCTTGCACAAAACAGTCTCCTCCAGACTCACGTTGCTGGATTCTACTACAGCAAAAATCATAAACAGCCCCTGGCTGTACTCCAGTTAGAAACATGTTCTTCCATGAACAAGTAATATGCAATCTCTCTCCCTTTACAGTATCTCTATAGTTCAGCATGTATGAATCTCAGTTGCAGTGTCAAAGAATTAAATCAGTCACAAAGATGCCCAGAAGCCTAAAGCCTTTACACGCTGCAGAGCCGCTCCGTGGCAGCGTTCATTCACACGGAGTTCACAGACCACAAAACAGGCATGCAGGAGGAGGTGCCTGCTTCTGCCTGCGGTCCTCGGGCACAGGGAGGCTGACCGTAGGCAGAGCACACACACAGACACCGTCACGCTCCTGTCCTGACAGGGTGCTGCCTGTTCAGACCCATTTCATTTTCTCAGCATGGCCGAACCGGCAACAGAATGCTTGCTTTGAGAGAAAACTGATACAAGATTGCTGTGCATCACTTCATAGTAATCTCAGAGATACGTAAAACCAAGACAGCTAGCATGGACCCCTGAAGGCCTCACGGGAGCACTTCAGCACGCACAGCAGAGGTAGAGCATTGTCAGTGCTCTTCCCACTCCATTTTGTCGCTGCTGATCACCAGCAACCATCGATCACCAGTCGAGGCAGACCAGCACCATCCCAGCAGCCTGTGACAGCAGCAGCAAAGTCACTTACAGGCTACACTGGCATCAAGAACCTGTTACTAGCTGGAGAAGATCAGTTATTGACACAAAGCCCTAATGCTGGCCATGGGACATGCACCACGTATGCCCGTACAACCCACCAGAACCAAGACACCCCCTGCCCCATGCAACATGAATTATGCATGAAAATACAGCAATTACTTCATTAATGGGTGCAGCATTACCTACGAGTTAGTGTAGTCAGGCAGTAGCAGGCTCTGTTCCAAGCTCCACTGCTTATCCTTTGGACAAATTACTTCGATCCTCCGTGCCTCAGTCACTGCACATCTAGGTCAGTGACAAACTTCGGCTGCTTTTAAAGCCACCTCCTCCTGCCCCAGTCCGGAGTGGAAAGGTGCTACAGAATGGCAAAATAAAACACATGAGGCTCAACATTGAAAAATATTAGTACTGTACCCAAATTTTATTTCTTTAAATTCATGTTAGCCAAAAATGTCACAAAAGATTCAGATCGGTATAATAAAAATATAGTAGCACTTCCTCCATGGACAATCTGTTTTCTGAAATTTACCCATAAACCTTCTTATGCTTAAACGGCTCACAAAGCCCATGCAGGCCCTGTCAGCACACCTGGGAAGAGCATTTTGCAGATGATTGACCTCTGCTTTACAAATCCTCCAAATATTTTGGCATTTCCACACTCTGTTAGGGAAGGCGATGGAGGCAGCAGAGACCAGCAGTTGCTGTCAGTGTAGCTTAACAAATGAATGTGAGGTCACATTGTCCTGGGTACCCCAAAAAGCAGGGAAGTGAAAGGGAAGAGCTGCACGGGAGAGGAACCCTTACAGAAAGGCTACTAAAAGAGGAAGGGGATGAGTGAGAAGTTGCAGCTAGCTTGAATTCCCACTAAAGCCATGAGATTTCCTGCTGCCCATCCCTTCTGAAGGCCAAGAGTCAGTCTGCACAAAAAACAGGTTGGGAGCTTAGGACAGAGATTAGCCTGGGTCTTGGGTTTCCCTTTCTGCTACTCACTGAGATTTTCTTCTCAGAATATTAACCAACTCCTTTCCTTCCTGCTACTCGCAGTGCCTTTACTGCTGGTACTCTCCGACAGTGTGTTTCTGACACATCTCGTAGGGATTAAAGGAAACAAGACAGGAAAAGATACGCCGAAGCAAGACTGGTCCAGTATAACAACACAGCAAAAGAGAAAAGGAATACCACATCTAACAACTGCACAGTGTTTATAAACTGGAGTGCAAAGCTCATGAAACATTTTTACATGAAGTAACAAACGAAACAAGGAAAATTAATGACAGGCAGCAAACTCTTCGGGGATGGAAAGAACAACAGAACAAGACGAGACATAACCAAACCAGGGAAATCAACAGCTGCTCCCCAGTTTACTGTAAAATGAAACATAACTTTGTCTGTGCCAAGGGGAAGGAACAGCATCCACAAGCTGTTTGTATGATTTAAAACCTTAATGTTATTCAAAGGTAGCCCAACAATCACTGTAGGAGATTTAATGCCAAGGCTTAGGACCAAGCTTTAAAGAAAAGCTTTTCCCACTTCAAAGCATATTTTCCAGTTTCCATCACTGAGATATTACATCCTCACATCCAATATGCAGTCTCCAGTTGTTTGTTACCTACTCTGTAAGATTATTTTTATTTCAAAGGAAAATACTGGTGCTAAACATAATAAAAGTTAACTATACAAAACAGATCGCATCAAATTGCATTTCAAAAGCCGCTCTAAATGTTTATAGAACATAGAAACTTCCATCGGGTTTATTTAAAACAGATCATGAAACAACTTATCAAAATACAAACCGCTCAAACCCAGAAAAATTGAGAACAACTTTAAGCATGGAATAAGAACCAGCACAGTCCCTCAGCAGCAAAATGAGACAGAAGGAAAGGCAGTAACGGGGCTATGCTGGAAGTGGCCAGGAATGCTCTGGAAATGGTGGTGTTTGGCCAAGTTCTTGCTCACCTGCTGCGTAAGACTGTACTTTTGAGTGGTTTTCTTGGCACACCTTGGGTAATTTCTGTGAAAATAAGTTTACTTAGTTAAAACAAATAGTTAAAGCAAACACAACACAGAAGCACGTTTAGGCTGGAACAGCACCTTCTCCGAAAATGCCTTCCCCATTCCCCAGGGCTTGCAGCTGGTATCTAATTTTCTTGTTATGAGGTTCTGAAAGGGAAACCACATTTTAAGAACGCACCTTGGTAAGTAACAACATGAAAGTTTAAAAATGCTCGGTCAGGAACGCTGCCTCGTGCTCTGTTACATTCTTTGCACAGCTCTCTCCCCCTGGCTGAGCAGAGAAGGCTGAAGGCTCCACTACCCAGCAGTTTAAACAAAAGGCTTATTTTCAACAAAGTGCTGCACATACATAACAAGTACGCTCATTTGCTACATCTAAGTACATTCTGAAATAACAGGACAAAACCCCACAAGACTTCAAACAATCTTACAGGAGCAACGTTAAAAAAATGAGTCACATTTCAATGAATTTGGTTATCTCCTGTCCTCAGACCAAAGCTTTTCCACATCATCAGATGCTGCTTTGCCCCTTCCGCATTTTGAAAAAAGCCAACTCTATCTTGTATTTATCTCGTTTTTGTGCAGAGGCATCAGCGTAAGTCAGGAAATATCATTTATAAACTGCAGACCCATCCGAGGGAGTACGAGCAACCAGAGGGGCCTCTCCTATGAAAATACTGACAAAACAGTTGGCTTGCAGAAGGAGCACCTGTCTGGCACAGGGCGGTCACATCCCCAACGCAGAGCACTTCATTTCTGCAGCAGCTGCTCAGCAAGAGCAGCTGGTGACCAAGGAGGTCTCAAACCAGCAAAGCAATTTGTTCATGCCAACAGCTGGGGGGAGATATCTGCATTACACTCAGGGTATCCGTTCATTGTGAGGTTCAGAACTAAGTCCTGACAGGATCGTACAGGCTCATACATCCCTAGAGGTCTTTATAAGTCAGGGTTATGTGGATCACAGGGCACCAAACTTTTACACTTTAATGGGTACTACAAGTCTTTGGCTTAAATCATTTCCAGGAGTGCTTGCTACTTCTGCCAACTGCTGCAGTTTTTACTTTTCGTGGCAGAGATTTAGAATTTAATATTCATTAAAATGAACTGAAAACACCTCAAAAGACTAATGGATAAAAGTGTGCCGCTGGACAATGTTTGTAAGAGGAAATGAAGTGTCTGCTCTTCCTATGGGCACTCACACCTTCACGGTGAGGTCTGACAGGCGCTGCCACTTTTTGTCAAGGGTCCAGTACTCCAAGCTGGCAGCCTTATTCATCAGAAAGTGTAATTCATTTAGAGCATCTGCAGTTCATCAAAGCAAGCCATTAGTGAGAGAAAAAAACATCCCACAAGAGACTGGATATAGCAGCCTGATTCTTATTGCTGCTCCTGGTCTTCAAAGCCATTTTTTACATCCTACAACCAGCACTCTGAGCCCAAGGATTTAGAAGAGGACACCCACTTTCAGGAAAATCTGAGCAACACCTCCCCAGATTCCAGAAGCAGCATTTACAGATGACAGTGGGTCAAACATAAGTGGTTTTCCAAGACTGAGTGCCTCTCTGCCGTCATGACCTATTGCAACAATCCATTTACATGTATATATAATCCAAGGGTAGCACAATATCGCCACCTACAACCACTGAATGTTTTGATAGTACTGCTCTTGCAGTCAGAACAAGCCCCCTGTTCAAAACAGCAGCTCTGAAATTCTTGCATAGTGAATCCTTGGCAAGAAATGAATGGTTCAAGAGAATGCAAGAGTCCTTGAACCATTCACAAAATATGGAACAATCAGTAGCACCAACGCTGCAGTAGTGTTTGCTCTTCTGCTCCCTCAGAACAGGTTCTACAGCAGTGAAAGGTAAATTCCTTGGAATGCTGCCCTTGCTAAAGTCCGTCCTTGAAATGTGCTCTCAGTACAGAACAGCCTGTGTCCTCGTCCAGTTGAGATTCGAAGGTTTTTCCATCCTGCCACTGCAGTCATGTGAGTGATGTAAATCACTTTTCTGCGTAACACTTCTTCCTTTCCAGGGAACAAAATGTTTCTTAAGCAAATTCAGGTCTCCTTCATAAACCAGAGTATCAGCTTTTCTTTGCCCGAAGGAACAACTTCTTGTCAAAAAGATACTTCTAGAGAAGATTTCTGAAATGTTCTTGAAATCCATCTTTTCTGGCTGCATTGTTTGGGAAGAAAGGAGGCACTCCAGGACAGCTAACAAAAGGCAGACTCTCACTGCCACATTACACACCAGCTAATGTTGTCAGCAAAAAGATAATGCATAATGTCTGTGACTAGAAGAAATCCCAACTTTTCACAAATTCTTTGCCTTCCTGCACAGAAGTTGCCCTTGATTCCCCCTTCTGAGTCACCATCAAATTGGGTCATGGGAGCAGGGGGCTCCGTGTGCTGCTGTCAGGGGTGCAGCCTCTGCCCCTGCACCTGTGGCTGCCGAGACTGCTGCCACGTTGGTCAGTGCTGGAGAACAGCAGGGAGAAGAACTGGTCACATTGCTTTACTTCTGCCGAAGTGTAGGGACAATAAAAGACGCACATAAAACTTGAACCTGTTTCTATGCCACCCAAGAGCTCCCAGGAGCTGAGAAATCCTCAAACAGTCTATTAATCAAGCTGTAACTGTAATTCCTCCTTCATGACTGAAGAGCCCAAGTCCTATACCTTCCCTGCACGCTTTTTCGTTCAAGCCAAATGAGTTTTGGCAGGTAAGAACTATTTCAAAGATTAATGTTTTTTCCTCAGCTAGCTCAGTACCAGTCAATAGACCAGACTGTTTCAAGGCAGAGCCTCCTAGCAGAGTGTTTATTTGTATTTCACACATTTGTTTCTCCATATGTTCCCTTATACTACTCTCCCCTTCCATCACCTTAAACCTGGGTATCTGCTTTTTAAAGGCATTGATCTCTGTTATTACAGTAAGACCAGATGGTCACAGACATCTGTGGCTCTCTATAAAATATTTCTTCCTCTTCTCCCTTTGACTCAAGAGGGACACAAGAAAAATATTATCAGGTCTATCCCAGATTGCAAGAAGTCCGATAAAATTGGGAAACATCATAAAACTCCCTCAAACCAGCGCCCAAGGAGAAGTGCTAGCAGAGTCCTGCTAGCAGAAGCATTTGGGGGGAGGGCAGTGGCTGGAGGTCAGGTGGAGCTAGCACGGCTTTCCAGGTACCAGGTGCTGCACGACTCTGCTGAGAGTGATCCTGCTCTGAGGGACATGAGAATAGTTGTCTGAGCAGCAGGTGCTGAAAGCACTATCCCATATGCACAATTGCAATGTTAATGACCTGTGAAAGCTTTCTCCTGAAGTACAGATGTTTGGGTGGAAAACGAGAGAAGGCTATGTTTAGAGATGGAAATGCTTTTTCTGTTAGTTTGTCCCTCCCCCGCCCTTTTAAAAATAGGCCCATCCAGTTATATACATCGCTGAGGACAAGACTAAACAGCGGAGTGCTGGCATTCAGCGCCAACGACACAGTTATAAAAGAAGGAGCCTCATTACTTCTGCAGACTGATCCAGCCCGAGACGAATTGCTGAGGAGGATCTCATCAAGAGGGATATGATTCTATTTACTGTTGAATAAAGGGCAATAATGAAGTGTGAATACTAACAAACGGTCAGCTGGCAGGAATCTTTTGTGGTCAATCAGTTTCAGCCGCTCGTTTCCATGCAGATGTTCAAATCGCGTCTCATTTCTACATCTGCTACGACGCAGCCTCAGCAGCATTTAGATTCCTATGGGAAGCTGAAAATAAATTTATCCATTCAGGCTGAATATCCTCTGGAAACTAGAATGAGAGGAAGAACAACCAGAACCATGGGTTAGCACAACTCTTGGCACACAATCACCCAATACAGATATAAGAAAGTGGTATTTACAGAGAATCCACAAGTGCAAGAGACCATGGAGATAAGTGAAAAGATAAAACCCCTGCCATAGCCAGCCTGTAATCCACCCAGACAACATATGAACAAGAAGCACGAGACAGGATAAAAGGAAGTGCAAAGAGATTATGTAGAGGAAGGGACAGCAATATAAACCTACTATGATATAAATGCCAGGAGACTTGCAATACGAAACAGAGCTAAAGATTTGTGGCAGCCTTATACCATGATTTGAGTCACTTGAACAGTTGCCACTTCTCAAAGGGAATTCCCTGGCTGGCTCTGAAACCTGTTAGTTTTCCTTTAGGAATGTATCAGGATCGTTCTGCATCAATACATAATCAATACACCTACAATACACAAAATATTGCTGCAGATCTGGGTGCAAAGAAGCACCATACAGGGTCAAAGTCAGCCCACTGAGACGTTTTTTCTCTGACAACTGGGAAAGCCCACACTGTGTCAGGCTGAATTCCAAGCCTGCAGCTACTTGGAATACAAGAGTTTTGCACTAATAAGAAAACAAAATTGTGTGCGTCGCAGACAATGTTCTTCCCCAGCAAAATAGGTCTCTATTTCACTCACCAGCCTTGTTCATTTGGAGCTTCTGCCTGATTTTCTCTGACTCAGAACATACGCCTTGCATTTTTAATTTGAAAGGAAGAGAAAACAGGCCGTTTTAGCTTTCCTTGCTTAGTTCCCTCTGCATTACTTATGCTGTATTCATACACTGGAAAGCAGCCCCGTGGCTATGCAGCTGTTCGTGCAGCCCAGATAAGTGCAGGCTCCACGCAATGAACCACAAAACTGTCAGCTTCTTCTAACTCTCAAGAAATGACAGTTATTGCACCCATGAACAGTTGAAAGGAGCACAGTGGGAGGCCATCTATGGAAGCTACCAGAACACTCTTTGCCCTTCAGAACACCCCAGCTCTACCAACCTCCCCTTCCAATTCTGCTCTTCAGCAGACATCCTTCCGTGCTGGCTCCTTACAGGCGCCTTCCTTTAAGCCTCTGCTGTTGAGAGCTTTTGGAAGACACCACTGAGAGGGACGAAGCGTAGAAGCCATCAGCAGTGCCACCGGCCTGTTTTGGTGGCCGATTTGCCACAGCCCGGCCCCCACGTAACGTTTCCCAGATACCACAAACTGGAGCTCGCGTTAGCCGGTCCCAGTCCCTGGAACGAGACTGATGGCTGTGTGGGATCCCTGCACACGGCAGTGCTAGCAAGTGTACTTCTTATTTCCCTCTGAAAAGCGAGTACCCCCAAAACAGAATGTGAATTGAGGAGGCCGGGCCTCCCGCCCCGGTTTGCGTCCTCCCCTGCACCCTCCTCACCAGCACAGCCTCGCCCCTGTGGTCTGGGGTTACAGAGCTCTGCGTCTGGGCGAGATGGGGTGGGTGTGCTTCTTCCATTCAAGCTCCCCTTCTGAAGTATTTGTCTGTTGTTTGTGTCTTTGGATGCCAATGGATGGCATGAATGTTTGGGCACATCTATCACATCACGTCGCAGAAGACACAGAGGGGCAAAGTGCTTCACGGAACCAGTACAAACGTTAACTTTTGGTGGTGCTGTTTTATGATTACAAAAATAACATTCTTTATTTAAATAAATCCACGAAGATAACATTCTGAGAGCAAAGCAGGGGAGAAAGCATTAGCTGAGGGAAGCAGCAAGCCACCGTCCGGACCACAGACCACAAACCTGCAGCGAGCCCTCCGGAGCAGCAGATTTTCTGTTGTGGCAATGCCATAGCAGGGGCAGTGCGGAGGACGGCGAGGTGCAGCAGGGCCGCAGCAGCCCCGGGGGGGCCCAAAGAAGTGGGGCTCGGAGCCCCGGGGGCAGGGGGAGCCCCGGGGGCAGGGGGCGCCCCCCGCGCCGCGCCCGGCGCCGCTCCGCTGCTGCCACCTGCGGGAGCCGCAGCGGCACTGCCCGGGGCTGCTGCAGCCTCTCCGGTACCAGCCCCGTGTCCTGCCCCCGCGGCACCTTACAGGGTAAAACACTGGGTACCTCCCCACCATTTCAGCGCACCTTAAGAGAAAACGAAGAGGGAAACAGCAGCACGCGGCCAGCCAAAGTGGTTCAGGGAGCTGCTGGGGCATTTTGCAGAGCGCAAAGGCATTTAGAGGCTGTGAAGAAATTACTTCTCCTCCACCTGGGGCTCAGGAATGACTTTGCCTAGTGTAGTGGGTTTACGTGGCAAGGTTTTGGTAGTGATCTGCACACTTGGGCTCATATGGACATTACTACAAGTAGAAAATAAAAGGAATAGAATCAGAAACATTTTAGTCAGAACTGAAAAGTGTGTTTATTTCAATGCTGCCTGATGGCTGTTTAGCATCTGAAGATTCCTGCTCCATATCATCCGTTGGGGAGTCTGATTTCCTTGAAAAAACGTTCATTGTTGCTTTGGGAAGTTCTTGGTTTCCTGACCCAGAAGATGGCTTGGGACTTCTCAGCAGCACAGGTGCTGCACTGTCATCAGCTTTGTGCTGGCCACAGGCAAGGTCTGAACAGGGCATGGATTGTCCCACACGATCACTGCAGATGTTGGACACATCTGTGCCTGCAGAGGAAGTCTTTCCCAGGCAATCCACACCCAGGGTTTGCTCGCCTTTAGGCATCAGCCTCCCTGAGGATTCTCTGGGAAAACAGTTACTAGCATCAGTCTGATCATACGCTATGTGATCATTCATGAATTCAACATCCTCCAAATAATCGTCCTCCAGTGGCTGATCTACATAGTCAGCATCGATTGGGCTAAGATTTAGAAGCTCCTCAATATCAAGGTCAAACAGCATGTCAGTTGCTTGGACTGACAGATGTACATTTGATTTCTCTGTGATCTTTGAGGCTACCTTTACATCTTCACTGACGACTGATGCCCCAGTGCAGCTGCTGCTCACGTCCTTTTCACTCTCCCCACTTACATTTTGGCTCAGAGTGCTTTTTCTAGTTATGTGCTGCTCGCATTCCAAGCAATCATCTGCCAAGATTTCCTGGATCTCTTCCTCAGTGTAATTGAAAGGAGAATTCCCTTGTTCACTGTCTGACAGTTCCAACAAGGAGTCGTCTGGCTCACTGTCATTAAAACATCTGGCTTTATCTAGAGAAGGGGCTACATCGTCGTATTTTGACTCAGAAGAACTGGCAACTAAGTCAGCATGGCCAGAATCATCTGGGAAGATGATGAGAGGATCCTTGAAAGCAGGCAGAACTTGGGGCATGGAGCAGCAGTTTCTCTGACGGAGTGCTCCCCATCTCTCAGCCCGTCTTCCATCCCCCAAAGAGACTAAACAAACAAAGAGCCTTTTCCAGGTTAGGAAAAACTGAGCAACAGAAGAGAAGTTCTGTCACATAACTAACAGGACGTTCAGCAGAGTATTAGTCACTCTAAACGCTCATACAAAATGAGTATTATAATGAAAGATTGTAAGATAAAAGCCTTCCTGTAAAATTCAATAGTTTAAAAATATCTACAAACAAAACGTGTTTTTCTCTTTGAGAGGATTCACGCGAACATGAATCTTTTGACCTGAGAGCCCTGCATTTATCTGACTCTCACCCATCAGGAGAATCTGGGCTCAGGCAAAGTATTTCCTGTCCCCTTTGACCAACAGATTTAAAGGAACACCTTTTGTCTTTCCATTGTTTTGACTATTGCTGCTTTCAAAAAAGGAAGTTACCTACTCCAGGAATAAAAACCAGCAGTTCTGCTGTTTCCTCTTGTCATTCTGTCCAAACAACAAAAATTAGCACTTTTGGAATAACGCTGTAACCTCACGAAAGGAAGAAAAACCCTCGGGAACCTGCCACGTGCACGCAACCTGTACAGGAGCACATGGAGTGATGAGCAGCCCTCGCTAGCTAAGACATGCCTAGTTCTGCAATTGACCTACAAGCGCTTGGGTGCTTCAGAGAGAAACAAAAGGCAAATAAATTAATTGTGGATTGGGTCCTGCAGGGCGTAGCAGCCTGCTAACGTGGTTTCTAACCAGTGAGGACTTGAAGGAGAACCAAACACCTCACACCTCCAAACGCCTCACACCTCGCTGGAACTCTTTGCACGAAATACGTTTGGAAATGTGAATTGGGCCCTGCAGGCTGTAGCTAACGCGGTTCCTAACGAGCGAGGACTTGAAGGAGAACCAAACGCCTCACACCTCGCTGGAACTCTGCATGAAACACGTTTGGAAATGGTGATGTGCTCGGCTTGGAGCGCTCTGGGGCCGGCCCGGCCCTGCCTGAGGGGGCTCCGGCACCGGCACCGAGCCCGTTGTGCCTGGGGGGGAGACCACGGGGAGACCTCAGGGAGCGCGGGGGAGGGATCGGACCCCGCAGTCCTGGTGCTGCCGGCCCCTGGCCGCCGCCATCTTAGCGGGGTGGCCCCGCCAGGCCCCTGATTGGCGGAGCGCGCCGAGCGGCGGAAGTGACGTCAGGAGGGAGCCGGTGAGCACCGGGCGAGGCTGATGCAACGCGGGGACGGTCGGTGGGGCCGGGCGGGGGCGCCGGGAGGGCCGCGGGTACCGGGGGGGGCACCGGGGGGCCGCTAACGCCTCCTCTCCCCGCAGCCGCCGCCATGGAGGCCGCGCCCAGCCCGCAGGAGAAGTACCAGCTCATCACCCGCAACCTGCAGGTACCGGGGCCGGGCCGGGCCTAGCGCGGCGGGGGGGCCCCGGGAGGCCTCAGGCCCTCACCGGGCCCCGTGGGGGGGGGGGGGGGGGACCGGGGGCCACGGCGCGGGCTATGGGGGGCTGGGCCCGGCCTGGTGTGCGGCTCCCTGCTCGCCCCCATGCCTGCTGCCGCCGTGTCCGGGCCGCGCAGGACGCCCGTGGGCTCCCCGCAGGAGGTGCTGGGCGAGGACAAGCTGTCGGCCATCCTGAAGGAGCGGGAGGTGAAGATCTACTGGGGCACCGCCACCACGGGCAAGCCGCACGTCGCCTACTTCGTGCCCATGTCCAAGATCGCGGACTTCCTGAAAGCGGGCTGCGAGGTGAGGGGCCGGGGGGGCAGCTCGCACCCGGGGGGGCTTCGTCCCCACGCTGCGGGTCCCTGACCCTGTCTCTGTCCCTCTGCCAGGTGACGATACTCTTCGCTGACCTCCACGCTTACCTGGACAACATGAAGGCCCCCTGGGAGCTGCTGGAGTTGCGCACTCGCTATTACGAGAACGTGATCAAAGCCATGCTGGAGAGCATCGGGGTGCCCCTGGAAAAGCTGAAGTTTGTCCGGGGCACGGACTACCAGCTCAGCAAGTGAGTCCTGGGCGTCCGGTCCTTTCTGGGAGGGAAAGCCTGGCTTAGGGCTCTGCTGTCCCAAAGTTGTCCCAGGTCTTCTCCCAGGCATTATCATTCAGGGAACAGAGCGAAGCTGCCTCCAGGCTTCTCTCGGTGTGGCCAGAGCCCCTGTTCCCGTGAAGCAGCCCTCACAGCCGCCCCCCTCCCTGGTGCTGACAGCGTTGCCCCTTCCCCCAGGGAGTACACGCTGGACGTGTACCGCCTCTCCTCCGTGGTGACGCAGCACGACGCCAAGAAGGCAGGAGCGGAGGTGGTGAAGCAGGTGGAGCACCCCTTGCTGAGCGGGTTGCTCTACCCAGGCTTGCAGGTGCGTGGCAGGGCCCCTGTGCCGGGGAGGTGCTGGGCAAGGCCAGGACCACGGGGACGTGTGAGGCTGCGTGCCTGGCCCTGGGCATTGTTCCCGGGGCCCAGCGGGGCTGGGCAGGGCCTCTAGAAGCTGAGCGAGCCGGGACCTGGTGTCCTGGGGCCAAGCTCAAGGCTCTGTGTGTCTCCCCGCAGGCCCTGGACGAGGAGTACCTCAAGGTTGATGCACAGTTCGGGGGAGTTGATCAGAGGAAGATATTCACCTTTGCAGAGAAGGTCAGGAACGGGGGTGTCGGAGTCCCTTGTGATCCTGGTACGGGGCTCAGAGACTCACAGATCCACTGGGAGAAGCGTCGGTGATGTGACAGCATCACAGGGCTCCCTGCAGCTCCTGCTGCTGCTCTTGTGGTCTGCAGGGCTCTGGGGTGCGACACGGGGCTGCCACGCGTCCCTGGCGGTGGCTGCCAGGGATTTGTGAACCCGTGAGAGCTTGCTGGGTCCCACTGCTGTGCTCAAGGTTGCCTGGAGCCAGGAGCAAATCGGGGCTGTGGGTTAAGGTTGTCCTGCAGCAGAGGATTGTCCGTGACTTGCCTCCTTGCTTCTTCCCAGTACCTCCCTTCCCTGGGCTACGCCAAGCGCATCCACCTGATGAACCCGATGGTTCCCGGCCTGACAGGAAGCAAAATGAGCTCCTCGGAAGAGGTCGGTCCCTGCGTGGTGGCTGGGGTCAGGGGCTCTGCTGGGCACGGGTTCACGGCTGGGGTTGGAGTCTGCACCCCAAGAGGAGGAAACTTCTCCCTTCACTCAGACTGGGGCCTAAGAAAAAGGTGCAGCAGCGCCAGCATGAGTCCTCTCTTGGGCAGGGGGTTGGGAAAAGGGCTGCGGAAATCTCTTCCTCCAGGACTCAAAGATTGACCTCCTGGACCGCAAGGAGGATGTGAAGAAGAAGCTGAAGAAGGCTTTCTGTGAGCCCGGGAACGTGGAGAACAACGGCGTCCTCTCCTTCATCAAGCACGTCCTCTTTCCCCTCAAGTCAGGTGAGGGCTCCCCACGCTGAGGCGCCAGGGCCAGGCTTCCTGGGGGGGGCAAGAGGAGGGGATGGGAGCGTGCGGCCCCCGAAGCGGGCTGCCCCCTGCACGCCCCCGCCCTGCCGCAGCCCCCTCAGCTCCCGGGCGAAGTGGGGTGGTTCGTCTGGCTGAGCAGGGGGTGAGTCCCGTGGGCTGATCTGAGCCTTAATCTCACAGAGTTTGTGATTCTGCGGGAAGAAAAATGGGGAGGAAACAAAACATACACGGACTACGAGGCCCTGGAGAAGGACTTTGCTGAGCAGGTGAGTGCAGGGAGGAGCTGAACGCCCGCCCTGTCCCTGAGGCTCCCACGAGCTCTGTGGGAGAAAATCCGTGCCAGGGAGAGGTGCTTGCTGTCCCCTCCTGGGATTTGGTGACACTGGGCTCTGCCTGCTGCAGGACTGCCTCAGCCAGGAGCTCTCACACAGGCTTGTCCCCTCTCAGACGCAGTCAGCCCTGCCCTTTGTCACTAGCACCCTTGTCAGGGCTCTCGAGCTAAGGTGTCTCCCAGCACCTTTGAGATGTGTGCGTGTCTGGCTGAGTCCAGGCTCACCCCTAGGCGAGCAGGGTATCCGTCCTTCCAGAAGATGTGCTTTTATCTTGTTCTGGGACCAGACACGTGTCTGCTGAAGCTGAGAGGAGAGATCTCAGCACCTCTCTGGCCTCAGATCAGGGACCTGAACTCTGCTTCTCCCCCTGTCCTGGGGGAGACCATGCAGAGACCCGTCCGTCTGTCGCGATGCAGGTTGTGCACCCCGGAGACCTGAAGAACTCGGTGGAAGTGGCCCTGAACAAACTGCTTGACCCTATCAGAGAGAAATTCAACAGCCCGGAGCTGAAGAAGCTGACCAACGCAGCCTATCCCAACCCGTCCAAAGCCAGTAAGGAGGTGCTGGGGGCAGTGGGGCCCTGGGGGAAATGGGGCTGGGAAGGGGAGAGCCCCAGCAGGGTGAGGAATAGCCAGAGCCGGGGCTGTTGGCCTGCCCCAGAGATGCCACCGCGCATCTCTGCTGTTGCTTCAGAGGCTGGCAAAGCGGAGGAGGGACAGACAGTGGTGTGTAGACAAGCAGGGAATTCGGGGGTTATTGGGTCCAGCATCCGGGGTCACCGTGTGCTGCCTGGGCTTATGCTGACTGCTGCAACTGTTCCCCTTGCACCGCAGAGCCCGCAGAGAAAGGCACCAAGAACTCGGAGCCAGAGAACGTTGTCCCGTCCCGGCTGGACATCCGCGTCGGCAAAGTGATCAGCGTGGAAAAGGCACGGGCACGCGGGAAGAGGGTGGTAGCCTTCCTGCATGGCAGCGTGGGCACTTGGAGTGCGGGGGGTGGCAAAGGGGGCAGGTCTGCCTTCTTCTTTGCCATCCCAGCCCCCTTCCCTGCGCCTCACCTTGCTTCTGCTTGCTAGCACCCGGATGCCGACAGCCTGTATGTGGAGAAGATCGACGTGGGCGAGCCCGAGCCCCGCACTGTGGTCAGCGGCCTGGTGCAGTTCGTCCCCAAGGAGCAGCTGCAGGACAGGCTGGTGGTGCTGCTCTGCAACCTCAAGCCCCAGAAGATGCGGGGTGTGGAGTCGCAGGGCATGGTGCTGTGCGCCTCCAGGTGAGGGGGGATCAGGGCTGCCCCAAGAGGGGACAGAGCCCAGCGGTGCCCAAGGGCTGTGGGTGCCACCCCAGGGTGACTTTGCTCCCTCTGCAGCGTGGGGGAGCCGCGGCAGGTGGAGCCCCTGGACCCGCCGGCTGGGTGCTGCGCTGGGGAGCGCGTCTATGTGGAGGGCTACGAGGACGGGGAGCCCGATGACGAGCTCAAGCCGAAGAAGAAAGTCTTCGAGAAGCTGCAGGTGAGGAGCTGCGCGTGGGGCTGGGACAGGGCACGAAAGCTCCACAGAGCTGAGCAAAGCGCTGCTGCCCTGCAGGCAGCCCCAACCTGGGTGCCTCAGCCTGCTCTGCTCTGCTCTCCAGGCTGATTTCCGCGTCTCCGAGGACTGCATTGCCCAGTGGAAGCAGAGAGACTTCCTGACCAAGCTGGGGAGCGTCTCGTGTAAAAGCCTGAAGGGGGGGAGCATCGGCTAACCAGCGCCAGAGAGCTCGCGCCTCCTGCCTGGCCCCCTGCACCGCCCCAGCCTGGCTCTCCTCCCCGGTCTCCACCATCTCCTCCCCCAGCGCCCCGAGCAGGGGGCTCAGCCCTGCAGGACCTGGGGGGCTCTGGGACTGAATTTGCAGCCTCCCCAACATCGGAACAGCGCGAGGCCTCCTGGGGAGCTGCCCCTGACATCTCCTTTGCCTTGGGCCTGCTCAGCCAGCGGCGGTGCCTCTGCTGTGGGCCAGCTCTGGGGACTGGCGATGGCACCGCAGCCGAGGGACCTGTTTCTTTTGCCCGTGCCATCGGGCTCTTCGCTGGGGCCATCAGCTTCCTCCCAGCTGTGCCAAGGACTGGTCCTGGCTCCAGGACAGCACCTGCGGGTGCTGCAGGGAGGGTCGGAAGGGAAGGCTGCTTGCTCAAACCTGTGTTGCTGCTACCGGGGCTGGGGGCAGCTGCCTGGCAGCCAGGCGGGCCCCCTCCCCTGCTCCGCTCCACGCCGTGCTCGGGGCGAGGGACGGGGCTGCTGCAGGGTGGCAGGAGCCCCGGCCCCACCAGCGGGTCTGCGTGGGAGGCTGTAGGGGCGTGGGCCTTAAACACTGACTCGGGAACCATCTGTCTGTCATAAACCCAAATAAAAGGTCGAGCTGACTGCATGCGGGCGTGCCCCTCTGTCCGGGGGGAGATGGCTGAGCAAGCAGCCAGCCCTGCTCCTGCATCCTAGTGCTGGCAGGAGCCAGACGGAGCCCAGGCTCTGCCCACCCCGTGGGGACAGGAGCCAGGAGCCAGCCCTCTCAGGGAATGCAGCGGTGCGGGGCCAGGCACCTGCTGCAGGGGTGAGACCGTGGCTGGCACGGGCCCGGCCCTAGCCAGGAAGCACAGGAGGCAGCAAGCTTCAGTCGTCATCTTTACCAGCCAGGTACAGAGCTCTGAGCGGCTACGCGGCAGCAGAGGATTTTTTTTTGGTCGTTTTGGGTTTTTGTGTTTGTTTGTTTGTTTTTTTCAGTCCAAGAAATCAAAACGTGACCCAAGTTTACAGAAACAGAAATGGAGGCTCTACCCCGGGGCCTGAACACCAGCTCAGGGGGCAGCTGGGCTCCCACCTGGCTGCGCCCGGCCGCAGGGCGAGCTGCGGGACGGGAGCGGTGCTGGCCAAGAACCCCCTCCTGCGCCTTCATCCAGGGCTGCGGCTCGGTGTCCTCCCAGCCAGCGCCTCCGTCCCATCCTGCTGCTGCTGCCCGCATCCTCCTGGGGGCTGCCGTGGCCGAAGCCTTCCAGTTCCTTCGTCCAAAGTGCTTTGATTCCTCGCAGGGCGGCTCCAGCCCCGAGCCCTGTCCAGGAGGGCTGCGCCTCCTCCCACGTCCTCGGCGGCGGGCAGGGCTGCGCGGCTCTGGCCCCTCACGCTCCTCTCTGCACGGCTGCTCTGCTCCGCACGCACAAACCTAGCAGCAGCCCGGCAGGGAGGAGGTGCTGGCTCTGACCACGGGCCTCGACTCCAGTATAAAACAAAAATTGCAAAATAAAGCTGTAGTACTTAGGAAAGTGAAACCAACACCATTTTTGCATAAATATCATCAAGGCCATGGAGGCTAAGGCTGTTTGCTTCCTGTATTAAGTTAGTTGCCAGTTCCACGCTTGTCTGTTGACCTGCCCAGGTCCCTGAGAGATTTGGATTCCTGTCCGCGGGGGCACAAGTCCTGCAGCTCCGTCCTTCAGGCTGTCTCTCCTCGTCTGTCTGCAAGGCGAGAGGGAAAAGCCCGTCAGAGACCTGGGTCCCACACCCCAGCTTCCCGCAGGCCTGGCCCTCGACCGCGCCGTCCCGCTGTCCCCCAGCCCCTGCGCTGCTGTGAGCCCTTGTGCCCAGCTCCGGCCAGCCGGTGGCTCCAGCACCATCCCCGGGGGTTTTGGCTACCGAGCCCCCAGCACGCGCAGAGGGCTCAGCCCACGGCGGGGGCTGAGCGGGGCCAAGCAGTCCCCGACCCTCCCGCCCCCACCTACCTTGTGCCGGCGGCTCCGCGCCCGGGGCTGCAGCGCTCCTGCCCTCGGCCGTCCCTGCCGGCTCGCTCCGAGTCCTGCTCTCCTCCGCCGGGGCCGCCTTGGCCTTCCCGTCCGGCACAGGGGAGCCCAGCGCCTCCGGTGCCTTGGGGCTCAGGGGCGACGGGGCCGGCCCTGGGCCAAGCGAAGGCTTCTTGGCGACAGGCGGGGGCACCTTGCCGGGCTTTCGGAGCGCTTGTGATTTCCCTGGGCCCTGCTGGGCAGCGGCCGGGGCTGCCGAGCGCTGCCCCGAGAAATTCATCAGCTCAGCAACCAAGTTCCTCTTCAGGTCGGCCTGTGCCTCGGGCGACGAGGGCGTCTCGATCACCAGCTTCTTGGAGCTCTTGGCGAAGATGAAGCTGGCGGTGGAGGTGGGTGACTTGTGCCTGGGGGAGAGCTGCCCGTCCGCGGGCGGCCCCTCGGGGCCGGGCTGAGCCGTTTTGCTGCCCGGGGGTTTCTCGGCCGGCCCGGAGGCCGCCGCGGCCTCGCTGGCAGACAAGGCGGCAGCCTTGAGGTGCACGGCGGCGTGGAGCTGGTTCGAAGGCACCGCATCTTTGGCAGGAGGGGGCTGCCGCGTGGACAGGGCCCGGCGGACGGGCTTTTGGGGCGCCGGCCGCTCCTCGGTCCCGGCCCCGGCGGGCGGCTCCACGCTGACGGAGCGCAGCCGCACCATCTGCAGCAGCGAGGGCGTGACGATGGGCAGGCTGGCGTCCTCCTTGGGCACCGGGCCGCTCTTGCTCCGCGACGCCGGCTCCTTCTTGGCATCCGCCCGGGAGCCGTTTGCCGCCTTCTTAAGGCCGGTTTGGGGCGGCGGAGCCAGAGCTGAGGGTGGGGGGAGAGGCGGCGGCGGGGGCACGACGGCCTCGGGGGGAGGCTTGGCGGGGGACGGCGGCTGCGCTGCCCCGGCCGGCGGGTCCTGGTGCTGGACGCGCGAGGAGATGGCGGCCGAGAACGAGGAAGACGCAGCCTCTGGGTTTGGTGCCTGCTTCTGCCCGGCTGCCGGAGCCGGCACAGCATCTGGCAGGGGCAGGCTGGAGAAATAGGCTTCGTCCGGAGGGGGGAAGTCCGCCATGGACAGGTCGTGCACCTCGGGGGCCGGCGGGGGAGGCGGGGGCCAGGTGGCCTCCGCAGGGGCCTCGCAGGCAGGCTCGGGGCTTGCCTCCGCCTTCTTAGCCGGCGGTGGAGGCGGGTGGTAGGCAGGTGGTGGCGACGGCGGAGGAGACTTGGTGCTGGGCTTGGCTGAGGGCTCCTGGCTGGCGATGCTGGGCACTGGTGGGTCTGGCGAGGGGGCGAGGGGGCCGGCGGGGGCTGTGGGTGGCGGCTGGAGCTTTGTGGGCGGCAGGAAGAAAGGAGCTGGCACCTTGGGGTGCGGCGGGATGACGAACCTGTCCGAGCGGCTCTGCGTGCAGTTCAGCGTCTCAGAGGGAGCCGGGTCCGAGGCCGAGGAAGAGATGGAGGTGAGGGAGGACGAGACGGACAGCGCCGGGGACTGCAAGGAGCAGACCCGGTCCGGCTTCTGGGGCTGGACCCTACCCGGGGACGCAGCCGGGGGGCCCAGCCCCTTGGTGGGCAGCGTGGGGGTCCCGCTCTGGCTGGAGTAGCCGCTGGAGGGGGACATGGTGCGGTCGGAGCCGTCCAGGCAGCTCCACTTGGGCTGAGCCGTGGGCTCTCTCAGCACCACCGTCACGCCGCGGTCACCCGGCCCGGGGCTGCCCCGCGAGGCCTCGGGGGAGCTGGTGCCAGCCAGGCTCTCGGAGCGGACGCTGCTGGTCTCGCTCAGCGATGACGGGGAGAAGACCTCGTCCTCGACCGTTGGGCTGAAGGGCTCGGAGCGGGGGGACCAGGGCCCGCCACTCTCCCGCTGGGGCCGCCGGTCCGGCTTGGGGGGCAGCCCCAGCACCTTGGCTTCCCCCTCCTCCGCCTTCTGGTGCAGCGAATAGGTCCTGCGAGGGGGTGCCGGGGGCTTCTTCATCTTCCTGAGGGAGACGCTGCGTGCCGAGGAGCGCTCGCTCGCCAGGCTGCCCGTGTCCGAGCCCTCTGCCTGGCTGCTCGTGCTGAAGGCGGGGGACGCCCGGCCGCTGCTGCCACTCACGCTGCGGGGCCCCACGGCCAGCAGCCCGTGCGCTGTGTGCACGGGGGCCACGGCGGGCTTGGAGCAGGTGCTGGCGAAGCTGGCGGAGCTGTAGACGCTGACCTGATCGGTGTCGGAGCGTCCCGCTGCGTCCACCTTGCTGCGCGGCCCTGCCTCGGCCTGCCGGCGGTCGGAGCCGCCCTGCGAGGAGATGGTGGAGCTGTTGGAGACGATGGTCTCGGTGGACTGCGAGTGGCTCCAGTTGTCGCTGGAGGAGGAGGGCTCGCGGCTGCGGGCGCTGTGCTCCGAGAAGCGGGTGAGGGAGCGCACCGAGGCTGGGCTGGATGACACCAGGCTGCAGCGGCTCAGCGTCCGCACGCTGCTGCGCGTCAGGGCCACCACGTCCACCATGGGCGGCAGGATGGCGTTGGGGATGATCTTGGACATGTAGGTGCCCTGGGGCGAGATGGACATGACGGGGCTCAGCAGCTCCTGGGGGCTGGCGCTGGTGGTCATGCCTGGCACAGCCAGTGACTTTGGCCTCGCCATGGGTGACAGCTTGGCCGACGTCTTCCTCCCCAGCAACGTATCGTCGTAGTAAACGCGGTCGATGTGCTTCTGCAGGGCTGTGTCCGCCTCCTCCAAGGCTCCCAGGCGGACACGGGCACCGCCGGGGACATCCAGTGGTGGCAGGTTCCCGTCGATGGTGGGGATGCGGATGGCATCGCCGGAGACCTGGCCGCCGTTCAGCAAGGGCTGCGGTGCCTGGCTGCCCCCGCGCCCGTTGGCGGGGTGTCCCTTGGCCTCCCGGCTGTTCCTGAGACCTGGGAGCAGGGAGAAATGAACCAGGTGTGATCCCAAGGCAAACACACCCAGCTGAGGGATGGGGCTGGGCCTTAAGACTTGCCCACGACGCTTACCCAGCTCCTTCTGGACGTGCTGGGGGATGCCCAGCACCGTTGTCCTCCTCTCCTTCCTCTTCCTGCCAGCCCTCTCCGAAGATTTGGCGAAGGAGTCGTGCGGACGGAAGGTGGAACCTGCGAGAGGCGTGAGCGGGTCCAGCCGGCGCAACGTGGGCCCCGGGCCAGGTCTCCCCAGCACCCCCAGCCCAGTGCCCACCACCGCTGCTCGGGATGCCCTGGGACAAGCTGAGCTCGGGCACCCGGCACAGCCCAGGGAGGCATCGGCAGCTGCCAAACAGCCGCACGGTCCGAGCAGGGAGGAGACAGCATCTGTCCGTCCGTCTGTCCCCCTCGCCCAGTCCCAGCCCAATGCCTGCAGCAGCCTCTGACTCAGCCAGAGCTGCTCTCTTCTCCCCAAGGGCCCCCAGATCCCTGCACTGGCTTGTGGCCGTGCAAACTCCGAGCCCAGAAGCCCCCCGGGTTTCCTGCCAGGCTCCCCAGGCGCCCTGACCCCTCGCACCCCCTCGGCTCGCAGCCCCCAGCCCCGCAGCCCCCCAGGCTGGGCACCTTTCCGCTGGATCATCTCGGAGCGGATGGAGAGGGCGTCCTCGGAGGTGCTGTCGGTGAGGCAGGAAGCCGCCCGGCTCCGGAAGGACACGCTGTCATCCTCCGAGGACGCGCAGGACTGTGTGGGCAGTCAGCGGGCTCAGGCGGGCTGTGGGGAAGGAGCGGCCCCAGCCCCGCCAGGCCCCCTCTCCGCCGCGAACTGACTCCGCAGCCCAGCGCTGCTGAGACAAAAGCTTCTCCAAGGGCCAAAGGCTGACTCAGCCACACCGGCAGCCAGAGTCCTCCCACCAGGAGCGGGGCCGAGAGCAGCCCCGGGGACCCCACGCAGCCCCGCGGCCCCCGGAGAGCCGGCGAGCCGGGGTCCAGCTGGGTGGAGGAGCCGCCACCGCCCTGACCCGGCACCGGAGGGAAATGCTGGGCTTCCACCAAGCCAGAACCACCCCGGGGCTTCGGCCAGCCCTGCTGCGCCCCGGGGCTGGGGGTGGCTGGGGGCTGGGAGGGGAGCGGGGCTGGGGCAGGCCAGGGGACAGGGCTGGGCAGCGGGGTGGCCGTGCCAGGGGAAATGCAGCAGGCGTGTGCTGCCCCGGCCAGGGCACGGCTCTCTGTGCCCCTCGCGATGGGCACGGCGCTCTGTGCCCCTCCTCGTCCCTCTAAAGCACCTCCCGGCACGGCCAGAGGGCAGGACGAGACACAACCCTGAAAACCACCGCCCCGAACCCTCGGCTGCTCTGCACACCCGGGGACTCACGGCCTCGCTTTCCCCCTCGCCGCCCGCTTCCAAGGGGTTAAGGTGGCCGAGCGCCAAAGGGAGGCAGCGGTTTAAGCAAATACACGTGGGTGAGGCGCTGGGAGCAGGGTCAGAGCTCAGGGAAGCGGCAAACCCGAGCTCAGCCAAGTGAGTGGGAGTTTCTCGCCCGTCAGCAGCCAGGGAGGGGCCCAGCCACGGGGCTGGATGCGGCCAGCGGTCCCCGTCACGCCGCCCCGTCTCCCCCCCTCGCTCAGCGCTGACGGGGGACACCGCTGGGGCGAGACGGGGGGGGACAGAGGGACACGGGCATGGTGGGGGGCCCTGGGCAGAGCCACACAAGGCGGGACGTGATGTGCCAGCGGTGAGAACAGGGACAGAGATTCATCGTGGGGGGAAAGAGGTAACACCAAGGGGGTCACAGCCCCTTACTGCCCCGTGCACCCCCCTGACACGGTCCTACAGCCCTCATCTCAGCCAGGTCACCGCCTCCTCTGGGCCCCAGAGCTGTCCTGACCATCAGCGGGGGCACAGGGGGCCCATCCTGCTCTCCTCACCCCCCACAGCCACGCAGCGGGGCTGGCGGGGGCTCCCCGCTCACCTGGAGGCTGTTGGTGTCCCCGTGGTCCCAGGCACTTTTGGTCTGCTTCTGCTTCTCTGCGGGAGGAAGGAAGGAAGGGGAAGGGGGTCAGTCCCTCTGCGGGAGCCTGGAGGGAGCAGGCAGCCAAGAGAACGGCCGCTGAGCCCAGGGCAGCACCGGCCACCAGCGTCGCCCCCAGAGCTGGACTCTGGTCACCCTCGGTCGCACCGCCCACGCGGGCAGGACAGCCAGCTGCCCGGGGCGCTGGGGGCACCTTCCCGTGGCAGGGCAGGGCCCCTGGGGGCCGGGCCCCCCCTACCTTGGTGCTGCAGGGACTTGAGCCCCTCGCGGGCCTGGTTGTGCAGCTCCTCCAGGTGCGGGGGCCGCGTGCTGGGGAAGAAGACGTTGTCGGGGCATTCCTCGCCTGGCTTGTACTGCGCGCTCAGCCGCTTGTCGTTCTCAGTCTTGGCAGCGCCTGCAAAGGCAGAGAGAGGGGTCAGAGGGCTCCCCAGCCGGATCCCTGCAGGCGAGCGGCCCCCGGACCCGCGGCGAGGCACGATGCGGCCCGTGAGCCCCCCCACCCGCCCCCCCGTGAGCTCAGGGCTGCACCGCACGGGACCGGCCTCGTCCCTCCCGCGCTGCCCGGCCGATCGATGCGCTGGAGTCAGGCTGTCTCGGCTGCGGGAGCCGCAGCGTTTCCTCCCCGCCAGCCGGCGCAGAGCTGGGGCTCGGCACTGCCTCTCCAGCACCTTCCTCCTCTCCGGCACCTTCGTTAGGGGGCAACCGAGCCAGCGAGACGGGCGGGGGCTGCAGGGCGCCCAGCAGAGAAGGGGCAGCGAGGGGGATTAAACAAGGGCAGAAAAACTTTCCCTTCCGGAGGCTTGCATCATCTCAAAGCCTCGCAAAGCACCCCGAGAGCAGGGACTCAGCCCCACGCCCAGGGCGGGTACAGAGGAGGGAAACCGAGGCGCGGCCCCCAGGGGACCCAGAGGCTGATGTAGGCCCCGCCATGGCCTCCACGGGCTCCACGTGCCATGGCACGGCCGGCACAGGGCCCCGCACGCCCCAACATCTTGCAGCCCCCGCCCCGCACCGGGCAGTGCCCACGGACAGCTCCTGCCCGGGGGTCCGGGTCCCCACCGGGGGCTGCGCCTGGCAGCGCGCAGGCAGGGTGACACGGGGACACGGGCACAGCCCAGCCTGCTCCCGTCTGCCCTCCACCGCCAGCACGGCCTCCGACTCTTCCTGCCTGGAAAAAAACAACTTCAGGCTGAGAGAAGGGAAGGGAGACACACCGGGAGGGCGGCAGGGCCGGAGGGCAGCGCTGCGGGGATGCGGGGACCCGCTGCTCGGCTGGGACGGCCGCTGCCCTGTCACACCCAGCCCCTGGCCCCCGCCACGGCTCGCTCCCAGCTCCGGCCACGCTCCAGCTCCGGCGCACAAAGAGCAGGCCCCGAACAATGGAGCCGGCCCGCCCTGCCGCGCCGTGCCACGAGAGACCGGGCTCGGCCTCCGCCAGCGCCCGTGGCACGGCGAGCGGGCACCGAGGGGCTCAGCCAGGCAGGGAGCGCTCGTGGCAGCTGGTTTGGGGACCCCCTGCGCTCGCACAAGGTCCCTGCGTGGGACACGAGGCACCCACAGCCCCCATCGCGCTGCCCTTCCCCTAAACCCTTCCCCTCCCCAGTTCCGGCAGCCCCTCGCCGGACCCCCACCCACGCACACTCGGAGCCACCTTCCGGCGAGACGGGCGCGATGATTTTAGGGGCGCGATGATTTTAGGGGCACAATGATTTTTTCCATTAACTTCCCGGGCCCGGGGTGACCTTCCCTGCCCTCCCCGGGGCGGCACCCGCCGCAGGGACCCCCCCAGCCCGTGCCGGCTTGGCAGCAGCCCCCCTGCAAGGCGGTGCGGGCAGGCAGGGTTGTGTAAGGACATGGGGTTTTTCTCCCTCCCTCCTCTCCTCCGCACCTCCACTCACCCTTCTTGAAGAACGCCAGAAGCGAGGAGAGGTTCCTGCCCATGAAAACCACCATGGTGGCCGGGGAAAGGGGCTGCTCCCCGCGGGATGGGGGCTCCGCCGCCCCCAGCGGAGGCTCTGCCGCTGCCTGTTGTGCCGGGGGGGCCGATGCCGAGGCCGCTCAGCTCCCTCTCCCCGTGCTCATCCGCGCTGCAGGAGCCAGCGGGAGGATGCCCGGCCGGCGGAGCGGCTGCGCGTGGGGAGAGGATGGAGCCGGGGAGCGCTGCGCGGCGGCGGCAGGAGGGGACAGCCCCAGCTGCTCCCTCCGCGCTCCTCGGTGCCGGAGGAGGAGAGCAGGGCCCCTCCTCTGGCCCTCCCGCCCCCTGCCACACACAGCCGGCGGGGTCGGATCCTGCCTGGTTCGGGGGCAGAGCCCCGCGGGGCTCCTGAACCTCTGCGCCCATCTGGGGCCGTCCTCGCCTGGTCCCCTGGGCGCAGCGGCCTTGCAAACCAGTATGCCGGCTTCGGCACCAGTGTGGCCGGCTGGGAAGAGCTGGGAGGCTTTTCCTCCCGGCAGCCGGGCAGACGGTGCCGGTGGTCCCCCACCACGTCCCCCGGCGCTGCCGGGCACAGCCCTGCTCGGGGGACGGGAGCATCACGGGGCGAGGGGCGGCCGGTCCCCGCGAGGTGTTTGTCCCTAGGCACGGGGCGCCCAGCACGGCGGTGCAGAGGGCGAACCAGGCCTCGCACCAGCCTGACCAGTAGCTCCAGCTACTGCCCAGCAGCTGGGACGGAGCCGCAGGCAGGAGCTGGGGCGGGGGGCAGCGAGCGCCCGGCCTCCTCTGAGCCCCCAAAGCACCGCAGGACCCCTCCACATCCCCCAGCCGTCGGGCTGCCTCGCCACGAGGCGCAGATGCTCCGGGGATTCCTCTGCATCGCCAGATGGGTCCTGAGCACGTCCCGGCGCAGGCGTGGCTCCTCGTGGGCTGCCCAAATGTTGTTTGCAGCCAGGCACAGATTCGGCCGCAGGCAGAGCAGGGTCGCCCGAGGCACCGCACGCACCCCGCGAGGGCAAAAAGGGCAAAGGGCACCTCCCCGGCGGGGCAGCTCCAGCGCTGGGGAGGACTGGAAGATTTCCTCCCCTGCATCTCCTACGTGCCGGTAACAGCGAGCGCGAGCAGCGCCCCGCAGCTCCTGCTATGCACAACCCAGCACCCTCCTCCCTCCAGCACAGGCAGGATGGGGCCGGCCGCCCACGCGCTCACCCAGAAGGTGCCGGCGGCTGCAGGCGGGCGCTCCCGGCTCTGTTCACAGCGCGAGTGGAAAAGGGACATAATTAAAGGGCTGAGGATGCACAAAGCAGGCAGCCACGTGCTGCGCTGAGCGCTGCCCTCTCCTCTCCGGGCAGCACATCACGAGCGCCAGCAGGAACGCAGCTGGGAGAGCTGCTCCGTGGGGAAGGATCCGGCCCCCCGAGGCAGCGCAGCACGGAGCGGGGCGGAGGCCTGCTGGCGGCTCACCGGAGCTGCTGCCCGGGGTGGCGGGGACACCGCCGGTGCTGGCAGCCATCCCCGCTCCTCCTCCTGCAGGAGGCCCATCGAAGGGCCTGGAGCGCAGCAGGAGGGAGCTCCGCATCGCTGGGCACCGTCCAGGGGGCGGGATGCGGTTACCCAAGGGACGATGCAGCCAGGTCACCGCAGCCGGGCTGAGGCAGGAGCGCCCCGAGCCACAGCAGCGTACAAAGCACGGCCTCTGCTTCTCCTCCCCTCCCCACGACCTTCGCTACCTCCTCAGCCTCCAACTCCCCTCGCCCGGGCAGCCTCGCCCCGGCGCTGCCAGCACAAGGAGCTCCCCACTGCCCCAGGGAAACCCGCTGCCGAAGGGACCCGACAAAGGGGGAAGCAGGCGGGAGGAAGGCGGCCGGGAGGCCTGGTCCTGCAGCAGAGGCTGCAGCTCTCGGTGGGCTGAGGAACCCGCCGCAGCTGCAGCCCGTGCCAGCAGCAACACGCCCGTGCGCGGCCGGCGTCCCGTCCCTCGCGCATTCCTCGCGACGCGCCCTGGATCGACCCGTCCCCTCCGGGCTCCGCTGCTCCGACCCGGCACACGTGCCTGGTGCGCACGTGGCAGCCGGATCCTGCTGCGGGAGGACTCTGGTTCCTTCCCGGGAAGGGCAGGACGGTCTCAAGGACGGTTTCCTTGCACGGGAGCTGGTGGCCAACACCGCAGGCCAGGGACTGCCGCCGCCAGGCATGGCCTGGAGGGAGCAGAGCGCCCAGAGCGAAGTGCAGCTGCGGGCCCAGGCACCTGCCTTCAGCCCTGCCCGCTCCGGCCGGCAGCGAGGGGCTGGGGAGGGCCTGGGCAGAGCTGTGAGAGGCTGAGACCCCAGAGGAACACGGCTGGGTTTGTGCAGACCCAAACCAGGGATACTGTGAGCAGGAGACGGTGCTGGCCCAGCTGCAGGGCACGAGCCAGCCAAGCTCCCTCGCAGAGCTGGCTGAGAAGAGCCGCTGCTCTTCCCTTCGGGGAGAGCCAGAGGGAGAAACCCTCCGGGGGCGAGCGGTGGCTCCGTTCCTCCACACGACGAGCAGCGGTTGGGCTGGCCCCAGCTGCACGCATCCATCCCCGCCTGCGCAGCACTGCCCCGACTTGCCTTCGCCGCGCGGCGGGTCCCGCGGCAGGAGCGGGGAGCAGGAGGCGCAGCCCTGCCCGCCCTCCGCCACCACTGACTCACCGGAGAAAAATGGGGAGGAGGAGAGGGGGGGGAGCTGGCGAGCCGGGGGGAAGGGGGCTGCGAGGTCCCGGAGGAGGAAAGGGAGGAAAGGAAAGGCTGCCTTCCCCCGCGGCACGGCTCCGGGGGGCTCGCGCACCCCAGCAGCATCGCGCGAGGCTCATGCTCTCACAGCACCCTCAGACCCCTTCCCACCCCGCAGTCACCGACCAGCGATGCCCAGGTGTGAGCACGGCTCGGGGACCACGTTCGGGGACCCTGTGCACCGAGGGGGCTGCAGAAACACGGACCAGCCGCGTTGTTGCAGCGAGGATCCGCACAGGATCTGCGCCCCGGGACACACCACAGGACTGGGCTCTCTCAAGGCAGGATGAGAGGGCAATAATATTTATCGTGGCTTCGGAGCCCCCGGCTGTCACGCAGCCCGCTATCTCCCAGGGGTTGCAGCCAGCCCCAGTCCTCACTTCGGGGCTGATGTTTCAGCCAGGAAAACATCTCCGCAAAGCAAATAAACACGAACCAGGCTCCGCTGCTGGCTCTGATCTCAAAGACGATCCCACGCAGAGGCAGAAATAAAATTAATTTCAAATAGGAAAACAAACTCGGGTCTTTTTCTTCCTCTCGATTACGGCACGGAAAGCTACCACAAGTTCCCCAGGACTTGTACAAGTCAACGGGCCACGGCCAGGGCAGCCGGCGCTGGGGACGGAGGCGAACCCCCAGCTGGAGGAGGGCTGTGGGCCCGTGGGTGCCCGAAGGGCAGGAGGGCACCGTGCCGCTCCGTGGGGCTGCGCAGAGCCAGCTCAGCCCTGACCCCAGCCCCTCCTGAGCATGCGGCTGGGGACGGCCACACGGTGACCCAGCACGCTCGGCCTCGTGAGGGGCGACGTCCGCAGCTCCCAGCCGGGCGTTATTGCAGCCCCTCGGCGAGGGCCGGGCGCACAGCGAGCGGCCTCCGACGCGTGCCTGCGGGGCCAAACATCCCCGTGCAGAGAGAAACCGGGACAAGTTGAGACACACAAGCACCGAGTCTCCGCTCCGGGTCACGCAACAAACAGAGGAGAGAGCTCAGCTCTCTCCCGGGCCGCTCCAGCCCCCAGCTCGCGCCGTCTCCGCGCGCTTCCCCAGCCCCGCGGCGCTCCCCGGGGCGATGCCGTGGGCAGCCTGGAGCTGCCGAGGGCAATGGGCAGCCCCGTGCCCGCTCCCAGCCCGGCTCGGCTGTTCCAGCCCAGCGAGCGGGGCCTCCCGCCCCGTCCCCACCCCGCTCGGCCCCTCCTGGGAAGCCACCGAACAGGTTTGAAGGTAAATAAGAACAGCTTCCCCGGCCGGCCGCCAGCCGGATCCGGGAGGGAACGGCCCAGCTGCAGAGCGCGGCCGCAGCCGGCGAGGCGAGGGACGGGGCTGAGCCCCACGCAGCCTCCAGAGCCACGCAGGAACCCCCCGGCTGGGGACCAGCCACCGTTCACCCGCTCCCTCTCCAGCGATCCACCCCGAGCTGTGCCGAAGTCCGCAGCTTTATTAGTCCTGCTTCACCTTTCCTCTACCCGCCCCGTGCTCAATCCCACGGCGCCGCGCACGCCGTTCGACGCTGCCGCGCTCTGCCCCGGAGCTGGCTGCATCCCCACGGCGCGTGCCATCACGCCCGCTGTGCTTGCAGGTCCCGCAGGTACTCTGTAAATGTCGGGCATGCCTGTCGCAGCAGGTACTGCGCTCCACGCAGGAGCAGGTCCAGGAAATGGATTAGAGACAAGACCTTGCAGGTTTTTCCATGCACGCATCCCCTGCCCCGCAGCCTCATCCCCCCCTCCTGCCCGCACGTGCGCCGGGCAGGGCTGGCAGGAGGCAGCACGGCGGGGCAGGCGCTTCTCCGCCTGGGGAAGGGCGCGGCGAAACGGGGCCAGCGGGGAGCTGCCGGACAGGGCTGGGGCTGGCCCCGAAATGATGGGGGAAAAGGAAAAAAAAATAATAATAATAATAAAAAAAAGGCCATGCAGCAAAAGAGCAGGTCCCCTGCCCTGCCTCTCGGTGGTGGAGCGCCTGCCAAGCAGGCACGGCGCGGCACGCATCAGCCCCGGATCAACGCATCAACGCCCGCATCAGCCCCGGCGTGGTGCCTGCCGGGGCGGGCCCCGGCCCTTATTTGCACCCCTGCTGTTTGTGGAGCCGGCCCGGCACTGCTCTGCCTCAAACAGCGGCTGCAGAGAGCAGAAGGACGCCCCGAACTGCTCCCGGAGAGAGCCGGGGCTGCCAGCAGGCTCCACCAGCAGCCCCACGGCAAGGGGCAGGCACCCACGGCCTGAGCGCCCCACGGCTCGCCCCTCGCCCCCCTCCTGCCCACCCACGCTCTCATCGTGGCTCTCGTCAGTTCTGCTGGGCACAGAGGCCGGGCCAGGACCCCCCGCGGCACCATCGCCACGGCCAGGCTGCCAGCCCGAGGGCTCCCGGGGCCGCTCTGCTCCCAGCAGCGGGGCTGGGGCCAGGCCGAGGCCGGGAGCCCAGCGCCGGGGCTCCCCGGCAGCTCCAGCCCCAGCTGACGCCGCTCACCACCTCGCTCCCCCCGGGTGCAGCCTGGCCCAGCGCCACGTTCCTGCACCCTGACTCAGCAGGGCTCGGCGGGGCTGTCCTGATAAGGAGGAGATAAGAGGCTGTGGTCTCCATGGTGCTCAAGGACTGGCAGGGACCTTCCCCAGGCAGCTCCGTGGCAGATGGGGAGGGGAGGAGAGGCCGGGGATGCGCCCCAGAGACAGACGGGCCCTGCTCCGGCACGGGGTCAGGGAAAAGGAGACAGCTTTTGGGATCCAGCCCCGCTGAACCGGGTCTGGGAGGCTGGGCTGAGGACAAGGTGCGCCGTGACGCCGGCAGCAGGGACCAGGTCACGGGCAGCCACCCGCGGCCGCCCTCCCCGCTCGCCCTCTCGCTGCGCTGGCCCCGTCCCATGGCTCCTGCCCTTCAAGATCAAACGGCAGCGGGCAGCCACGCCGCCTCGCAGCCCGGGTTGTGCTGCCAGCGCCTGTCTGGGCCTGACCTGCCCCTGCAGCCGGCCCTGGGCACCGCAGGCGCTGCCACCGCCGCACGGCCTCGTCGGCACCGGGTCCGGAGCAGCGGCGGGTGGAAGAAACAAAACCCTGGGGGAGGGAAGAGCAACAAGGAGGGGAGGAAAAACAAAGAGCCCAAGAACGGAAGGAGCAGGGAGGTTACACAGACACGGCCAGCGGGTCCAGGGAGGGAGCACTTGTAAATATTCTCCAAAAGCACACATCGGGCCAAGCAAAACTGCTGCGGACCTGAGCCCCAGCGGGGAGCGGTGCCCAGCCCCAGGCACCCTCCGCGCCCCAGGAAAGGGGGGAGGCAGCGATGGGGCCGGGCAGCCGGGGGATGGAGAGGGGACCTGGGGGCTGCTGCTGGTCTGTTCACCACCGATGTGCAATCGGCCTCAGACCTGCAAATCTGGGAACCCCGTAAAGGGCAGGAGGAGCGGGGAGCTCGGGGAGCTCGGCCGGCCCCATCCCGAGGGAGCCGGGTCCCCGCACCCTGCCCCCAGCCGGTGATCCCGCTGCGCCCTCCAAAACGCTGAAGCGACACAACGCAAATTCCTTCGCCTTGTGGCCGCCGCGCCGTTGCCATGGAGCCGTGGCAGAGAACAAACAGAACTCGCCCCACGTTTTCCCAGCGCCTTCCACCCGGTGCCCTTCAGCCCCCCTCACCCGGCGAGGCTGCGCCCGTCACGGGGTGAGCTGCCCCTGGCGGGGTGAGGCGAGCCGCCCCCCGTGCGCCGCTGCCCACCTGCGCTCCCCAGGGAATGCCCAGTGCCCCGTCCTGCGAGGACACCTCCGGATGCCACAAGTCTCGGAGCAAGACACGGCGCTGGCAAACGAGCCAGGCTGGCAGAAAGCTTCCTCCTGAAGAAGCTCGGGGCAAGAACACGAGCCGGAAAGAAACTTCCAGAGAGAAGAAAGCCCCCGGTCTGGGGGAAGAATGCGGGATGGGAGCAGGAGAGGGCAGAGGGCTGCACCAGGGGCTGCTCAGAGCCACGAGCCCCAGGGCAACCCCACGGGGAGGTGTGGGGACAGCACAGGGCAGGAGCCCAGCTCCAAGCACGGGCTGCACGGCCCCGCTTGGCCCTTCCCAGCTGCCGACCGCAGCAAGAGGAACCTTTCGGTGGAGAGGAGACCACAGCCGGGAGAGGCGCACGGCGGAGAGCCCGCGGGGCAGGAGGTGCTTGCTTCGCTTCTCCGTCGAAGTCTTTGGGAAAGGGATTTCCCAGCTGCCTCCTTGGGACTTGTTTGCTTTGCTCAATACCCATTTGACTTTAACAGGTAATTGACGGTGTGGATAAATGAAGGCTTTGTTACAGATGTGACACACTCCCTGCACCCCTCGGTTACAGGGCTGAGGGCTCAGAGCGGTGCGGTGAACGTTCCCAGAAACGCCCGCTCTGCAAACCCCAACCCTCCCGTGCCTGAGGGACGGACCGGACCCGCAAGGCCCCTCGAGGGCACAGCCTTCTGGCTCTGCGGGTCACCTTCAAGCCTCACCTGGGGAATTTCACTCGGCTTTGTCACTCCCCAAGCCTGGCTGGGGATCCAAATCCAGGCTGCGGAGCGTTTGCCTCGGGACAGCTGGCACAGCTGCACCCGGGCACCCTGCGGCCCGTAAAGAGAGACGGAAACAGGGGAGCCAAGGGCAGGAGGGACGGCAGGGACGGCACATCCCTGCAGGGCTGGTGGCAGAGCCCCCGTGCTGGCTCTGAGCGGGGCAGGACCCGGCTGGTGCTGGGAATGTACGAGCCAAGCAGCCAAACCGCCCGGCTAACGCCACCCCGGACCCACCAACCCCACCTGCACCAACCCCGGGGCTTTGTGAGCGCCCCCCATCTCACGCAGGGGACAAGGGGACAGCGTAACACCAGCAGGGCAGGGCAGCAGCTTCCAGATGAGGACAACGGTACTCCAAGAGACCTTTTGCTGCTCACACCATCCAGCGGATGAACCGGGGAGGGGGCACTGCAAGGGGCTGGTAAAACACACCCAGCCCGCATAAGGACCCTCCCCTCCCCTTTCCCCTTCCCCGGAGAAAAGAGCTGGCCCTCTCCCTGCCTCCTCTGAGCTTTTGAACTGCATGCGTGGAGCTGGAGCATAAAAAAAGCGGTGGAAGCGGTGCCCCCGGCTGCATTGTGAGAGCCGAGCTCGGCCCCTGCCCGGCCCCCCGCCCTCTCCCCCTCCCGAGCGGCTGAGGCAGCGCTGCGTGGGCAGGAGGGATGCACGGGGCTCCTGCAAGAGCTCCTCAACTCCAGCACCGCCCGGGCACGGCCGGGAAACCGAGGCAGGGGAAGGGAGAGGAGGCAGCTCAGGGCCGAGGGGGAACGCGACGCCCGCAGCCCCGGGTCCCTGCTCCAGTCGCTGAGAAAAACAAGTCGGTAACCAACCCAGCGGGTGATCGCTGTCCTGGTAGCGCAGGAAAGCCGCGGGCTGGCCGCTGCCGGAGTTCGCAGCAGCCCCTGTGCACGTCAGGAGCTTCTTCCCCAGCTCCTGAAGTCAGAGGGCCTGACCCTAACCAACCCCCAGCTCGGCTGCTGGTCCCCGGGGCCATCAGCTCCCTTTGGGGAGCGTGAAGCCACCAGCAACCTGCCCCGACACCGGGCTCAGCTCCTGCCCCAGGCCCCCCGGCACGAGAGCAAGTGGAAACAACAAACTTCCCCAGCACGGCCCTGCGAGGGGCCCAGAACCAGCCCCCGCCCCGGGTCCCCCCCAAGGCTCCTACCTGCCCTCTGCTTCCCGGCACGGCCCCAGGGCCAGGAGGAGCCGGCCTTGATGCCCACGGGGCTCCTCTTGCGGTGTGCGTTGCCCATGTGGCCGGTCTCGCCCTCCACCTCTGCCGGGCGGAGGATGCCGCGGCGCTACATGGTGGTGCCGAGGGGGCTCCGGGGGGGTCCCGTGGCGGAGAGCTCCCGGCCGCCCGCTCCCATCCCTGCGGCTGCGGGAGCCCGGCGCTCGCAGCCGGCTCTGCCGGAGCCAATGGCACAGGCAGAGAGAGGAGTGGCCTCCCGGGAGCGCCCAGCGGCTCCGGTGGCACCCTCCCAGCTCAGCTCCCCGGCGGGTGCTGAGGCCGGGACCGCAGGCGCAGGGGGGCTCCAGCCCCCCAAGGCCCCCCCTCTGCTGTCGGAGCGCTGCCGGCTGCCTCCGCCGTCAGCACAGCGCCCGCCTCCGTCCCCGCTCACGAGTCCGCGCTGTGACGACTGCTGCCTGTCCCTGAGCGCAGCTCGAAGCACCACGGCTGCGATGCGGAACAGCCCCCGGGGTGGGGGTCACAGGACCCCAAAACCCCATCGGGATGCCCCCACCTGGACCTTCCCCAGAGGCCACGAGCGGGACCACGGAGCCCAAGGACTTGATCTGGGTCCGGCTGCGTCCCAAAGCTGGGGCGAGAGCCCCCCCGGCTGCACGGCAGCTCCCCTGCGTGCTTCTGCCTCGCGGGGCAAGTCGGAACTGGGCGAACCCCGAGGACACCCCTGCAGCACGGGACGCGCCGGCACGGCGCTGTGCCTGGATCCCGCTCCCTCCCGGGATGATCCCAGCCTCACGGCCTCTCTCCTGCCTCGTGGCCCCGCTCCCGACGCGCGCGGTTTTGCGAGCAGGAGCGGCAGAGGTCTGTGCGAGGGCAGCTCAAAGCGGCGCTGGTGCAACAGGCGTGAGCTCTGCACAGACAAGCCCAGGGACGGCCGTTGTGAAACGCGGGGGCCAGGCGAGCAGCGCGGAGCGCAGCTTTCCCCGCTGATTCTTAATTAGAAAATTAAACGCTGCGAGGGCAGGGAGGGGTCAGCTGGTCAGACGGTGGGCAATTCCTGCCGGGAATGTTTATGTTCCTTTGGTGATTCAGCAGAGGATCAGATAAATAGGAAGGACGGTTTTGTGGTAAAGGCACAGGACTAAGGGGAGATGAAGGGGCGGGGGGAAAAAAAGCAACCAGCAGCTCCTTCCTGACCTCCCGAGGTGATCTGCAATAAATTAACCTCTGGACTCCAGTCCCGCTCTCTGCACTGGGATTGACGCTGCCCCCCTCTCCCGCCGGTGGGTTTTGCTGGGGGCAGGCAGGCTGAGCGGGGCGGGGACCCTCACACCCTGCAGACGGGGCCCAGCACCACCGCCAGCCCCCGCAGCTGCTGCCCCGGCACGGCCCCTGCCCGCTCGGCCGTGGGAGAAGTGATGGGAACGGGGGATTCGGTGCGAAACCCTTCCCAGCAGCCGGGGCCGGCTTCCCGCTGCTGCTCTGCGCCGCCCAGGCCACGAACTTTCCATCTCCCCGCGGCTGGGACCGAACCAGGACGTGGGCACAAGCGCGGGAGAGTCAAAGGTCCCTGCCCGGGGACTCGGAGGCCGTTTTTCACTCCGGCTGCAGGAGCCGGGTGGGCTGGGGACATGGCAGGGCTGCCCGGCTCCCTGCACCCCCCGGGTTCGTCCCCCAAGCAGACACGCCGACCCCGCGCGCGGCATGCTTCCCTCACCACCACGACGCAGGGGTTCCTCTAAGGCTCACCAAGAGTTCTTCCAGTGAAGCGTTTTCGCTCCTCTCCCTGCAAGCAGCGGAGAGGCTGGAGCCGCGATGCAGCCCCAGATTCAGCAAGACCTCTCCCTCTGCTCCAGCTCCGCGGCCCCCCCAGCGCCCGAGCCTCACAGACTCTTGCCCCAGCAGCCAGCTGCTCTCAGCCCTCCTTCCAGCCACACACTTAAATCATTGCGCCCAGAAAGCTGCTGGGAAAGCAGGGCAGCACACTGCGCACCCACAGCTCCCCCGGCACGGCCTTCCCCGCACAGAGGGACGCGCTCGCCTGGCTACAAAACCCGACTGTGGAGCAGCCAGAGGGGTCGGGGGCCGGGGGCAGGAGGCACATGGACTCCAGGACGGAGGCCCCTGACTTTATCCATCAAACAGACTCCGCCGACAGCAAGGAACGAGGCGGGCCAGGCAGGGAAGCTGGCAGTGAGATACAGATCTTGTCATCGCCGCGTGACTGCTTCGAGCACATCTGATCCCCACCGAGTCACGCGCTCCCCCTGCCCGGCTGGCAGCCCAAGCGCGGAGGGGCCGGGACCCCCCTGCGCCAGCACCAGGAAGGATTAGTGCCTCCACTGACCCCTTCACCGAGCAAACGCAGAGCGGGAGCCGAGCTGCCTGAACGAGAAAGGAATTCAGCCCTTGTTCCCTTAATGGGGAAGTAAAGCGCAGCGAGGCAAAGGTAACACAAGAAACCCACTTGAGATCCCCAATCATTAACAGAAATACATAACCAGGAGGGTTTCGAATTATTTCCTGCTCAGGCCGGAGCCTGGGCCATCAGCAGTGTGTGGCCTCGTGCTACGCTGCGGACGGCAGCTCTGAAAAACGCCCACAGGAGTGGAGGGGGGTTCGGCTCCTGGCTCTGCTTGAGGCTTTCGTGCATTCACTGCAGGGGACGCGGGGACCAGCCCGAGCTCCGGCTCCTTTTGGCAGGTGAATGAGTTTTTGCTTCATCTTTGCCCAGCTCTTCACCTTCCGATGGCTTATGTTCCCACCGGCGCTGGAGACAAAGTCAATGATGATATTGTCTTATGAAATAAAACCTTCCTTCTAAAAGGAAACATGACTCCGGTGAAATAGTTTTATCGGAGCTTATGGAACGTTATTTGCAAGAGTAATTCTTCCAGTTGTCTCCAGGTGGAATAGCTGTGGTTGAGGACACACCTCTCTTTGTTCACCAGAGCAGCTCGCAGTTTCCAGCCCAGGCCAGCCGGTGGATTCCTGTTGTTCAGATTTTCTGAAGTGTCACTCTCTGCCTTCTGCAGATTAACAAATTCATGACCGCGCGCGTGGGAACAGCCCCAGGCAGCAGGAGACGTGGGGGCCACGAGCAGGAACGCCTGCACCTCCCCGCGGCCTCCTTCACTTCAGACAAGTTGCGAAGCTCGGGACTAAAATACAAACCCTGCGTTTACACCCAGCCGCGACGGCGCTGCCATATGGCAGCGGAGATAGAGGAAATCGAGCGATGGGGGAAGAGATTTCACATCTCAGAGCAGCACGCAGAACTGCCGCCCCGGGGCGGCCCCCGGCCCCACGCTGCCTCCATCGCCCCACGGAGCCCCGCAGCAGGTCCTGGGGGTGCCGCTGCCTCGCCACGGGCACACGGCAGCAATCACGGGGCCTTCAACAGGCGCTCGCTCGTGTTGGGAGGCAGCCGGGCGCGTTTAAAGCTTTATTTTTAACCTCACGGTGACCCCAACTGTCTGGAAGCCTGTTGCTGCCGGGCTGCGCTGGTATCAAATAAGAAGAGCCAACCCTAATTTAATACTTCTGGAACATCAGTTCCTGTACTTCACTGGGGAGTTATGGCCGATGTTGTGAAACCCAGAGAGAGCAGTAGCCAAAAACTGGACTAAGCCCACTGACACACACTCCCGCTCAGCGCCACGCTCACGCCGCCTGCCGAAGCGCGGTCCGCGCAGGGCACGCTCGCTGCGCGGCGCTGCCGAGGGTTAAAAGGCTGGCGTAATCTGTGTGGGTTTGCAAGCATCGCCCGCAGAGGAAAAGAAAGAGCTTTCAGCTTTCTTGCTCCCGACGGAAAATCCTCTCACGGGCAGCAGGGAAAAGCAGCCACACGTGGCAAACCAGAGCAGGCGGCACAGGCGAGCTGAGGACCTCGGTTTCCTGCCTCACGTTAGCCCGTTTGTACCGCCCTGGGCGGGTCGCCCCCGTCTCCCTGCGCCTCTGCTCCCTTCCCAACAAGTTAACACCACCCCTCGGCCTCCAGAGGTTTCTGGGGAAATAAACACCCTACGAACTGTGAGGTGCTTTCACACCGTGGGATCGGGAATCACGGAAGCGCTGAAAAAGCAGGCTGCAGGCGGGCAGAACAGCCTGAGCGTGGAGATGTGCCGCAGCTCACCCTGCTCGCAGCGGTCTCTGGCGTTCCCAGCACGACGAGCGGCTGGGACGCGACGATGCTGTTCCCCAGGGCGCTCCTCCACCTCGCACACCTGCCGATCTGTCGATCCTGCCCACCGGTGTTCCCTGCAGAAGGGGCGGCCCGAAGGTTGCCCTTACGGCTTACAACATCCGTGCTCTCCCCAGCTCAGCAGTTTGAGCAGCCAGAGATGGGATGTCCGATGAGATGGACCACCAGCTTGACCCAAGCGGAAACACTCGTCGTCCTGTTCCCGTGATTTCGGTGCTGAGCAATTCAGACCCGGCTGACAGCCAGGTTGCCACCAGGCAGAGGAACCAGCCCTGACGTGCAGCTCCCCAGCACGGCTTTGCCCTCCCAGTCAGCCCCGTGCCCCGGCACCCACCACAGCCACAACTTCAGCCCGCGTGAACGGAGGGTGACGGAGAGCCGCAGAGCTCGCCGACCTGACCCAAGCCACCCCTCAGCACCGCACAGACGCGGGGAGAAGGACGAGCACCGCGCCCGCAACCAGAGCCTACAATGACTTGCTTAAGCTCTCCTCTTCCCCATCCCACAGCTCCCAGCTCGATATTTGGAAAACTTCCCAGGCCGGGCAGCGCCTGCAGCCTCCAGGCAGGTCAGAGCTTCGCACAGCAGCCAGCGCTGCCCGGCTCCACATCCACGCCGGCCCCCGCAAACCACGCGGCACGGCGGGGCCGTCGCTCCTTCATCTCCCTCCGCATGACGTGGGCCATCGCGAGAGGAGCCCTCGGCCGCTCGGGGAGCATTATCACCCCGTCTTAAGGATGGAAAACAGGGGAACGGGACTGCTCCAAGGTCAGCGGGCAGCAAACCCTCCACGCAGCCCCATCTCCTCGTCGTGCCAGGCGTTCGGCCCGCCCGGTGCCCACCACTTCCCCGGTTTTATCCTGGGGACACGCAGCCGGGGCGGAGGTGGTTAACCAGGGTGGGGCTGCGGAGCCGCTGCCTGCTGGAGCCAGCCGGGGTGATTCAATCAGGCGCACGCTGCAATCACGGCACGTCGGCGCAGCTTCCCCGCTCCACACCTCCGAGCGGCTCCGCTGGAAACATGGCAGGGACACGGCAGGCAGCTGCCAGCGGGGTCCTGAGGCTCCCGTGCACACAAAAAACGCTCCCCGGACACCTAACGCACAGCCAACACAGCGGTGACAGTGCCCCGGCAGCACGCAGCTCCATGCTCGCAGGGACAGCACGACGAGGGGGCTGCAGGCTGCCTCCGAGAGGTCCCCAACAGATGGAAACTTCTCCTGGGGTTCACGTTTGGAGGATTAGCTGGCGAACGTTAAAACTTAAGGGAAAAAAAAAAAAAAAAAAAAGGATGACAGGGCTGGTGCGGGCCTTTCCGCGCTGCAAAGAGGAATAGAGGAATATCACATGCTTTGGCACAGCTCATTTTTTCTGCTCAGGTTTCAGCGCCAGGCCCACAGCAGCGGTGTCCGCGCTCGGCGTGCCAGGAGGAAGGTCCCGCCAGGCGCACCGGCGGCATCGCACCGACCTCCTGTGCGGAGCCTCTGTCAGAGGCCCTTCTGCCTTTCCACAGCCCCTCCTTTCTTATCAAAGATCACCGCGCTTCTCAAAGCGGTAAACATGCCCGCACGCGGTCCTGAATGCCCAGGAATCAACTCCCCAGGGCAAATCGAGGAAGAAAGTTCCAGGCGACAGCACCCGGCTGCGTTCGGGTGCCGCAGAGGCGGCCGCTCCCTTGGCCGAGCGAGGCCCAGGAGGTGACACCGCCGCCCGACGTGCCCTGCAGGGAGGGCAGTGGCGTGACAAAGCCGGGATCCCTCGCAGCTCGGGGAAGAGGCCGCGCACATCCCGGGGGTGATGCCTCCTAGGGCTGCCGCCATGCCAGGCTGCCGGCTACCGGAGGGCAACGGCGCTGAGCAGACAAGCACGGCCAGCACGCCACCATGCACTGCTCTGCCAAACACCCATGGGACGCCGGGCTGAGCCCACGGCTCCCCGTAACATCGCCCTGGGGCGTCCCAGAGAGGGCACCCGTGGCAGGTTCACCAGCACGGCCAGGAGGCAGGGACACAGCCGGGTTACGGAGGAGAGCGCCCGCAAACAGCCGGGTGGGGGCCATATCTAGGACAGGAAGGGCCACACCTGGAGCACGGCAAACACCCGGCCGAGGAGGAGGAGGAGAAGGAGGTGGCTGGCGTCCCTCCAGGTTTCCCTCAGCCCCAGTGACCTTCTGACTCAGCGGAGAGCGAACCTACCCAGTGAACCGGCAACAGCCTCGGGGTAGGGGCAAGACCACGCCGGGGCCTGCCGGATCCAGCCTGCTGCCGTGGTCACTGCTGCTGCAGCCCCCGTGGCCACCGCCACCACGGCCACCTCCCTTCAGCCGTCACCGCGGCCGGTTTCATAACCATTCTTGGCCACCACTGTGGCCCCTCTTTGGCCTCCTCCGTGGCCACCAGTGCTGGCCCTCCTCAGTCACCTCCTCGGCCACCACCTCGACCCCTCCTCAGCCACTGCTGTACCCGCACCTAGGTCACCTCCACGGCCACCAGCAGGAGCCCTCCCCAGCCACCGCCCTGACCTCTCCAGGGCCACCACCTCAACCCCTCCTCGGCCACTTCCGTGGTCACTTCCAGAGACCACGGCCGTCACCCTGACCCTTCCTCAGCCACCACCCCGACCACCCCTTCAGCCACCACCCTGACCCCTCCTAACCCACTGCTGCACCCCATTCTCACCCCCTTCCACCACCACCGCTCAACTCCTCCTTGCCCACCTCCCCGGCCACCACAGCCACCACCCCGACCCTTCCTCGGCCGCCTCCCCGACCCCTCCAGGGCCACCTCCACAGCCCGGACCTTGAACCCTCTGCAGCCACCACCCCAACCTCTCGTAAAACCATTGCTGCTCCCAGTCCTCAGCCACCTCCACGGCCACCGGGGCCAGCACCCCGACCCCCTTGGGGGCCAGCACCCGGACCCCCTTGGGGCCACCTCTGCTGTCACCTTGACCCCTCCTTGGCCATCACCTCGACCTCCTCCTCCTCCTCTTCCTCCACCACCACCACCACCCCCAAGCTCCCCCCGCGCCCCTCACCTGCCCCACGCTGCTGCTGCTGCTGGGGGCTCCCAGGCGGGGGGCTCGCACCCCTGCGCCTCCTCTTCCTGCCCCGCAGCCAGCTGAAGGCCCTTCGCAGCGAGCCCGCCTTGCCGCCCTTCTTCTGCCGGGGGGCCGCCGCCGCCGCCGCCGCCGCGGGGCCCCCGGGCTCGGCTTCGCCGCCCACCGCAGGTGCAGCCGGGGCGGACATGGCCGCGGCGGGCAGGGCCCAGCGCCGCCCGCTGCCCATAGGGGCCGGGCCCAGCCCAGGCTCCTCCGGCTCCGGCTCGGCCCCGGCCCCGGCTCCGAGCTCCCGCCGAGCGGGAGGCGCCGACGGAAAGTTTCTGCGGGGCCTGGGTGGAGCCTGCGGCCTCGCCGGCCTGCGGGAGGCCCGGCCCGGCCCTGCCTCCGGCCCGCCCCCGGCTCCGCCCGCCCCGCAGGTGGGGGACCCGAGGCCCGGAGCCACCTGCGGGGCGATCGGGGCCGAGGCCGGGGGCTCCACCTCGGGCCCCGAACGGGCGGAGGCCGGGCCCGAGGTGGAGCCCCCGGCCCCTCTCATGAGGGGGGCGCACGCCGGGGGTCGTGCGCGTGTGTCCCCACCTCACCACCATCCCCCAGCGGACCCCACGCAACGCTGCCCCAAATGATGGAAGAGCCCCCACGCACGCACAAAAAAACAAATTTATAAGGGGCTCGGGGGTTATTTATTCCCCCGCACGGCAGGGAGCTGGCACGCTCTCCCCAGGAGCACCGGTGGGTCTATGACAAGCAATTTCTCCGCTCGCACGCGGAACACAACCACCGTGGTGGGCTAAAAGGGGGTGGCAGGGCACGCCGGAGCCGCCACGCACCCCATATCGGTGGCAGCAGCCCCACGGGAAAGGTTTCTGCACTCTCCGGGTTCGGGTGCCCCGTGAGGATGCGCTTCCTAATGGGAGAGGCTGCGATGTTGCATTTAAAATGCATCCTTCCCGGAGGCTCGCGCTCGGCCTGGCTGCGTGCCCGGGGGAGTTTGCCAATGTCTGGAAATGACTAGAAGAATTTACAAAACAAGAAGCCTGGCCCTCCTGTGGGCTTCCCTGCACGCCCCTGGCCGGTGCAGGCGGTGGGATCCGGGGCTGGGTACCACGGCTCTTGCGGTCTCACAAATCCCGGTGTCCTGCTGCCGTTCAGCATTAACAACGCTGGAGCATGGGGATGTGGGGCCCTCCCCAAAAAGATCACGTCTCTCTCCTCTCTCCCCTCCTCAGATTCAGCAGAACCAGTTTTAAAAATATTTTTGCACGCAGTTATAGGGCATTGTCCAAATAAGAGAGCGAGGCTCAGTCACTCTCCTGGGGCAGCGTCTGACTGGAGCTCAGCTCCCATGGGAGCGATGCAGAGGACAGGAGGGGACAGCAGCTCAAAGCCCTGCCTGTCCCCACGGAGGTGGCGTCCCCAGCAGCACCCAGTGGTGCCACCAGCCACAGCACCGCACACTCCAGCCCCTGGGCAGTCACCAAAGCTCTGCTGCTCGCATGTGGATGGCCCGAGCTCGGCGCAGTTGGGTTCCCTCGGCCCTTTCCCTGCCCACGTTCCCTTTCCCTGGCTGGAGGCAGTGGGACGGATCCATGCTCGGGGCCAGACACCTGCTGGCTCCACGGGCACAGCCTCGTGACTCATTAACGCCTGCGGTGCCTGCGGGCAGTGGGGACCAGGTCCTTGCCCAGCCGCCCACCCTGCTGAGCCCCAGCGGTGCCATCTCCCACCTCAATGCACCCCAGAGCTGGAGCTGCCGCTGGAAACCCCCCCACGAGGGACAGAAGCCAGAGCCGCTGCTCCCCGGTGCTCGCCCCAGGAAATGGAAAAACCCAGAGCCGAGCCCTTTCTGCAGCAGTGCCCCCGTTAGCGATCGCCGGGACACAGAGGCCGTTTGTTGCGGTGCTTAAAATTAGCTCTGCACTTGCTGCTTTAAAAACGTGCTTTATAAAAGCCGGGGGGGTGAAAGGGGACGGCACTTTGCCCTGGTGTGCGGCACGCACTGAGGGAAAGGGCGAGGGGTAAGCGGCAGTGTGCATCCCACCCGGCCTGGTCCCTGCTCCTCCGTGCACCCCAGGGTGCTGCGTGGGTGCTGTGGGCGTTATCTGCCCATCAGTGCCCCGTGGGCCGGCAGCGAGCGGTGCACGGAGCAGGGCTGTCACAAAACCAGGCTTCATCACTGCTGTGTCAAAGATGCCTCAGGCCTGACCCCTCCATGTCAGCCCCTGCCAGTGCCCGTCGCATGCGGGGCTGCTCGGGGAACCCTGCGGCTGCGGGGGGTGGTTGTGGGGGGCTGAGCCTGCACGCTGAGGCAGGCACCTGCACGCACATAGACGTGTACACACACACACACACGCACGCAGCCATGTGCACATGCACAAACACACACACGCGCACACATGCACACCGCGGGCATGGCCGGAGCGTGGCCGGCATGCGGGGGACGATCCCGTCGCGGGGGTGGCTGCTGCGGGAGCGCCGCCGGGACAAACAGCCTTGACGCAAATGTTTAAAGCCGGTATCTGGGTTGCACAAAGGGAGATAAAGCAGAAGCAGCGCAGTTCGGGGCAGGCACTCGCAGGGGCTGTGGCACTGGGTCCCCGAAAGGGACAGAGCTCTTGTCCCCGCTGCGCTCCCTGGCCAGGACAGCGTCCGTTCAGCAGCGGCGGTCGCAGTAGCGGCACTTTCCTGGTTCCCCCTCGCCGCGGGAGAGCGGCCCCGGCACCCAGATAAGCGGAGCCGCCGGCGCCTGCAGCCTGGGGCAGGGTCCAGCCCCACTCCTGTGCAGCCGCCAAGGTCCCCGCTGGAGCCGTGGGCGGACGGCGCCGTGGGGCTCCCGCTTTCATCTCTACCCGAGGCCCAGCTGGGTCCGTGCCCACACTGCCCTCTTCCTCTTCCTCCTCCTCCCCCTCCTCCACCTCCGTCCCGCCGGTGACCTTGCCTCGCTCTCGCACGGGCCCTGAGCATCCTTATCTGGGAGTTTGGAGACAGGTCCAGTGGGAGTGGGGAGAGCCCCAGGCTCTGGGTCCTGGGACATGACCGCGGCTCTTGCTCCATGCTGGCTCCCACGGCGGCGTCCCCACGGCTGCCCGGCATCTCAGCTCTCAGCGGGGAAACTGAGGCAGGAGGTGAGGGCAGGGGCCGGAGTGGGTGCAGGGTGCAGCCGCCCTCCCCACCCAGGATCCTTCCCTGGAAGCTCTCCCAGCTCTGGCGATGAATCACGTTTTTCCCCTGAGCTCCCACACGTGGGGCTGGATCCAGCGCTGCTCGCGGGGCCGCAGCCAGACCCCTGCAGCCTCGGCACACAGCCCGGGGTGCTGAGCCCCGCACCGGGCCCTTGTTAGCCACGTGTGGGGGCGCGGGGCTGGCAGCAGTGCCTGGAGTCGCTGGGGTTCAGGCAGGCTGGGTGCCCTGCGGTGCTGCATGCGCCGACGGAGCCACAGGAGCTGCCAAGGCCACGAAGCCTCCCTGGTTCCCCAAGCCTGTCCCCGAGGTTTGTGGGGGACAGCTCTGGGACAGAGCCCTGCCCTCAGAGCCCAGGATCCGTCCCTGCCCTTGGGCCAGCAGCACCAGCGGCAGGGGCACGAAGGGCGGGCGCGGCGATGCCACGCACCGATCTCTCCCAGCTGCCTTCAGCCCTTGCCAGGCCGGTGCCAGGACGCTGCGGGGGGTGGAGGAGCGGCCGGAGACGCCGTGGTTTATCCTGTTCCAACAGCTGGAACATTTCCCCTCCCAGATACGCTCCTGCCTTCGCTCTCCCTCCTGTTTGCCGGAGCAAAGTCCAGGGCGGCTCGCACACGAGGGTGTCGCACCCCGCGGGACGGAGCCGCGGCGGGTCTGACACCCGAGCTGGCCGTTGCCTGGTTATATCCACAAAACAGCCGGGGCTCTCCTCTTACCGGGAACAGCTGAGCCCCTGCAGCCCCCCGGCCGTCCCCTGGCAGGTGCCCAGGCACGCCGGCCGGCTCGCAGTCCTCCCCTCATCCCCTACAAGGGTTTGCTGCACCCAGCCCGCCTGACCCGCAGGTTTCTCCCCTTGGCAATCGCAGATACAGATGTATATTATACGCACAACTTGTCCGAATTAACAGCATTCCTCTCCTAGTGAGTCAAAAGCCTCAGCACGAAGAGAGGCGCTTCACGGAAAAAAAAAAAAGAGAGCGGGGAGAAAAAAAAGGTGGGTTGTGCTGAAAAAAGCAACAGGGCTGAAAAAAGCCAAAGACCCAAATCTTCCCTTTCCTTTTAAAGCTCTGCTCCCCTGCACGCGTGTGCCAGCGGGCCGGGAGATGGACAAGAGCAGTTATTTTAAACCCGGCGGCGAGCAAGGTGACGGAGGTGGTGACGCGGGGACGGGGACAGGGTGGCATTTCGTGATGTTGCAAGCCGTGGTGCGCGTTGCTGGGCGATTTCGGGGCACGTAAGCTGGCGACTTCCTGAGCCGCGAGTGCCGACTTCCTGAGCGGGCACTGCTAGGGCGGAGGTAGGCTCTGTTTTGCTTTGATACATTAATTAACTTCGCTTTAATCAGTTGCTTCTGCCATTCACCTCCTCCCGCCCCACACCGGGGGTGGCCGGGCCAAGTGCCCACTGGCCACGCTGCCCCCCTGGGCCACTGCACACACGCCGATGTGGCAATATATCTAAAATATGCACTACATATAAATACATGCTAATAATAGTAACCCAGAGGGTGGGTTTAGGGTCCTGCGGGGAGGGCGGATGGGTGAGCGAGGGCGGAAAGCAGAGCCCAAGTGGCGAGGGCAGCGGCAGCTCCCGGGAGTGCGGCCGTGGCCCCCAGCCCCAGGGTGGAGAGCAGAAAGGGGGGCACGGGTGGGAAACTGGGGGCTGCGCTCTGCAGGCACTGGGACGATGGAGCCCCTGAGGTGCCGGTATTTAATATACTCGTGTGCTTCAATAAATAACAAGTGCCGTGAGGCGCTGTGCTGCCAGCGCCCCCGCCAAACCCTGCTCCATGCACAGGATAAGGCCGCACCGATTCACGGCCACGTGCTGCATCCTCTGCCGTGCCCCTTCCAGCCGCCCCTGCTGGACACAGACCCCTGCAGTCCCAGGGACGCCCCCCCCTGCCCAGGGACCCCCACGTCCCCATCACATCCCCCCCGCATGGGGGCTGGCAGGGATGCTCTGGGGATGTGAGGCTGCAGCCAGCCCTGCGGCTGCTGCTGCCAGGGATGCAGGCATGGCCCTCCCCGCCCTCCTCCTCCTCCTCCTCCTCCTCCTTCTCCTCCTCCTCCTCCTCCTCCCAGGGCGGAGGGCGGCAGCAACCGCAGCTGGCGCTGCAGCCGGGTGAAGCGGCTGCCGGGGGAGTCTGATTTCCAGCCCCGTGTATTAATAACCCCCACCCGCCCATGCTAAGCCCATGTGCAGCACAGCGCCGGGGGCACCGGGCTCCTGGAGAGCAAGGTACGAGACGGGGAGGTGCGGGGGGGAGAGGGGCTGGGGGGGGGCGTGGGGCAGGGCAGGGCGCTCTGAGACCCCGGGGTGCTGGGCTGGAGGAGGGGTGCTGAGGCTCAGCCCCCCCGGGGAGCATCGCAGGCACCCAGAGCGGGGGGCAAGGGGGTGGCAGGGGGAGCGCGCCCCACAGGCGCAGCAGGGAGTTGGTAAGTTTGAAAAATAAACGCTGGCAGCGGAGGGGGGCACGTTAAGCACTGCGCAGCCCCCTCCCCACCTCTCCCCGTGTTCCCCAGCCCCAGCGGTCAGGCCGCTGGGTCCGAGTCTGCGATGTGTCATCGCTGCAGAAAACTGCCTTATTAGGAGAGAAAGTACCGGTGAAAATCTGTTCTTTCCTTAAAGCCGTTGCAGTGAGCCGAGGCCGCTCGGTGCCAGCCCGCGCTCATTCCTTTGGGGATGACGAGATATGAGCTCAGCCCGCGGGGCCGGGAGGTGAGAGCATCTCCCCGCTGCCCCCGTGGCAGAAAAAGCCCCCGCCGCACCCAGGACCGCGCTCAGCTCCTGCCCCAAATAGCACCCGGGTGAACGTGAGCCGGGAGCGTTTTTGTGGTGGCAGCGGCAGGTGCCCGCCGGGGATAATGCCCGGCTCGGATGACACTGCAAAGCCAGCGCCGGGGCTGCCGCGGGCCCGGTGCCGTGCTCTGCTCCGGCCTCAGCCAGCGCGGAGCCCGCCTGCGCTTTAGCAGCGCATTCCCCTGCCGTGAGGTTATGCCACAGAGCTGGAATCCGGGCACGTTCACTGGGAGCGCCTCACCGGCCGTGCCGTGAGAGCCGCCGGCCACCCCGCTGCCATCGCGCCGGTGCCGGCGGTGCTGCTGGGGTGACCCACACGGGTCATTCCCCATTGCGGGGACAGAAGTGCTGCTGGGTTTTGAAGCACTCGCCCTTCCTCTGCCCCAGTCATTCTCTTTGGGATGGTTTTTCTCCTCTATTTTGGCCCACGTTGAAGCAAACGGCTTGGGTCGAAGTTGTCCTCGGGCCACGCAAGGGCACCGCTGCCCGGTCTGCACAGGGAGGGCAGGGACCTGCGGCAGTCACTGTGCTGGCTGACGTCTCCTCTCCTTTGCAGGGACCTGATGGCAGAGCCAGAGCCCCCTCCGGAACCGCGGCTGGATGAAGCAGGAGCGGCCCCGGCCCCGCAGGGAGAGGCTGCGGGCGCTCCTCCGCACCCGGAGGCTCCGCGCAGCCCCTCAGAGCCAGCGCTGGGCGCGGGGGGCTGCTCCTGCACGCCGTGGGCAGCCCAGGAGCCTGCCAGGAGCTGCAGGCGGACGTCGGGGACGCTGCCTTGAACCTCAGCATGCCAGGGCCACTGCTGGGTGAGCACGCAGCCGGGGCAGGAGCCCCGTTGGATGTGGATGGGGCAGGAATCCCCCTGGATGTGGACGGGGCAGGAATCCCACTGGAGGTGGATGGGGCAGGAATCCCACTGGATGCAGAAGCAGATGGCGCAGGGATCCCCCTGGATGTGGATGGAGCAGGGATCCCGGTAGCTGTGGAAGCAGATGAAGTAGGGATCCTGCTGGACATGGATGCCAGTGGGACAGGGATCCCGCTGGATGTGGATGGGGCAGGAATCCCACTGGATGCAGAAGCAGATGGAGCAGGGATTCTGCTGGATGTGGATGCAGCAGGGATCCCATTAGATGTGGAAGCAGATGGAGCAGGGATCCTGCTGGACATGGATGCCAGTGGGACCAGGGTTTCCACTGAATGTGGATGGAGCAGGACTCCTGCTGGATGTGGACGCAGACGGGGCAGGGATCCCGCTGTACATGGACACAGACGGGGCAGGGATCCCACCAGAGGTGGACGCAGAGGGGGCAGGGATCCCACTGGACATGGATGCGGAGGGGGCAGGCACCCGTTGGACACGGAGGGCACGGAGTGTCGGTGCCTCACCCTCGAAGAGCTGGGCGACTACTTCCAGGAGTGCATCGAAGCCGTGGAGCAGCTGGAGAAAGAGCGCGACAGCCTGATCGAGGAGCTGGCGCAGCTGCGGGAGCCGGCGCTGCAGGAGATCCGCCATGCCCACGAGGAGATCCAGGCCGCCTGCCGGCTGCTGGCCAAGGTGGAGCTGGAGAGAGACAACCTGAAGGACGAGATCCGACAGATCAAGCAGAAGCTCTTCAAGGTGACGAAGGAGTGCGTGGCCTGGCCAGTACCAGCTGGAGAGCCGGCGCCACGACCTCTCCCAGCACGCTGCCTACCGCGGCGAGCTGGAGACCCAGGCCGGGCAGCTCTCCGGCGAGCTGTCCCGCCTGAAGGAGACCTGCGAGAAGGAGAAGGAGGCGCTGCGGCAGCGGCTGGAGGCTCCGCCGCGTCGGGAAGACAACCAGTACCTGCAGGAGAGCCGCCGGCTCTCCATGGAGTTCGAGAGCTTCGTGGCGCAGAGCCGCCGGGGGCTGGAGGAGCACTACGAGCCCCAGCTGCTGCGGTGCTGGAGCGGCGCGAGCGGCCGGGGCCAAGGCTCTGCAGGCGCTGCAGGGGGAGATGCAGGAGATGAAGGAGGCCCTGCGGCCCTTGCAGGGGGAGGTCAGCGGCTGCGGCTGCAGAACAGGAGCCTGGAGGAGCAGATCATCCTCGTCAAGCAGAAGCGTGATGAAGAGGTCAGGCAGTACCGGGTAGGCGTCCTCGGCGGCGTGTTCAGGTTTGGGAATCGCTGTCTGGTGGGCACCAAGGATGGGGATGTCAAAGGGCTGGTTCATAGGGACAAGGGGGGAGATGGGTGGATAAGGAGGGCAGCGAGGTGAAATATCTCCTGTGGGTTCAAGTCAGATGCATCCCCCTCCCTGATACTTTTCTCCTTGAGGATTTACTTCGTGCCCCTGAAGAAGCCCCAAAGTCTAAAACTCGGTGACTCAGCCGCACTGTGCCTTTGCTTGGTCTGGATGCTCAGCATGAAAAGACCATACATAGGCATTAGCAAACGTTCTGGGTTTTGAGAAGACCTCCAGGGCAGGCCCACACGTGGGTCATCAGGCTGCTGCTCAAGTAAAGCCGTTGTCAGCCCAGAAACACGCAGACACATCCCGATACCCCAGGAGACAGACAGGAGGTGCAAGTACAGCACCAGCACCACAGCTCAGCGTTTGATGAGAGCTGCCGTGGGTGCTGGAAAAGAGACGTGGGGCCGTGCCAGGCATCCCCCGCATCACCTCGTGCAGAGAGAAATGCAATTCAATATCCACAAGAGCACATTTGGCAAGGCAGCTCTGCCACCCGTCTCGCTGCCCAACATTTCCCGGCCACCACCGCTGCCCGGAGCCGGCGTCCCCACAGACCGGGGCTGACCGGGGCTGTGGCTGCAGCACGGGGACCTCCAGGATCCCACCTCGCTCAGCAGCTAGCTGGGACCTTGGGGAGCCCCTGGTGTGCCTCCACGTTTTATTTTTCCCCAGTCCTGTGTTTATCTTCTCAAGAGTTTAGATTTACACAGCGCTGACAGCTTTTCAAACGCACACCTAGCAGCGTAAGGGACAAATCCAGCCAGCAGGGAAGCCAAAGCACGCGCTGCGTTCCAGCCCTGGCTCCCACCTTCATAGGAAAGCAAAGCTTTCTGCAGAGGCTTCTTAACACCACGGCTGGCAGCTGCTGGCCTGGCTGCTCCTGCCTGGAGCACAGCACGGACGGGCAGAGCCCCGTACGGCACACAGCTGCTCCCCCGTAACTCGGTCTTGGCTGTCTTCGCCCCCAGGAGCAAGTGGAGGAGCTGGAGGACAGGCTGAAGGAGCTGAAGAACGGCGTCCAGCTCCAGCAGCGCAAGAACCAGGAGCTGGAGGAGCTGCGGAGCAGCCTGCACCAGGAGCTGTCCATTACAAGTCAGTCTGTCCATCCCGAGGTGGCTGGGGAGGGCTGGCAGCGGGCGAGCCTGGCGCTCCTCGCCCCGCACACGCGGAAGGCACGGGCACGGCTGCAGCCGTGGAAACTCCGACCCTTTGCCATGTAGCGATTGTCATGGAAAGTTCTGTGCAAAATAGAAGCAGCGGCTGCCTTCCAAGAGGCAGGCGCGGCAACTTAAAAAAAATATTTCCCTAGGAACACATGGAAGGGAGCAGAGTCCTTGGTTGGGAAACATTGCTGCAGATGCTCTTCAACAGAGAGAACCACCTCCTGCTTATGAACCCACATGGCTGCTTTCACTCCAGACTTCTTACTATACAGGTTTTTAAAGCTCCAGAAAATGTCCCTCAGTTTGGGGGACTATCTTACTTACCAGGCTTTGCATTGTTGTGCATTCCTCCAATCTCAGCTGTGCACATCCTTAAGCATTTTCTGGAGCTTTACTGCCCACTGTAGGATTCCTTTTTCCCTTCCCCATGTGCCCACGGGAGGGCATCCCCACCACCAGCAGCTGCAGTTCTCTTTTATCCACGAAAGACTGTAGCCTAAGCCAGGGCGAGGCGATATTCCTGTTTTGGCCTGTCATATCAGCGGTCATCGCAGGATTTATTAACGAGGGTAACCGCATTGACAACTCTGAACAGATCCCAGCAAGCCCATGTCTCTGCTGCGTGGGGTCTGCCTGAATCGCAGGCTGCAGAGGCCAACATCCAAGCCCAGGTGCAGCTGCAGACTCTTAATTCCTGGGGATCTGCAAATTGCCATCATGGGAAGTGGACAGGGCTTCCAGATCTCCTAAACGTCAGGGCACCTCGAGTTCCACATTTGAACCGGGGACCTGAGTTACGTACTGTCTGAGCTGCCTCCTCCTGCAGCTCGCACCAGACCTCAGGTTCCCTCCTGCCAGAGCTCGTGCGACTGCCAAGGGCTCTGGCGGGGCTTGCCCCTGCGTCTGCACAGCCACAGCACCATGTGCTGAGCCAGTTTTAGTGTCCCTGATTGCTTTTCTTCCACATCGTGAAATGGAAGACTTTTCAGTAGTCTCTCCCTGTTGCCCATTTTCTCCAGCCAGAATAGCTTACACATTCATGTATTCCATATTCGGGACACTAAATTCACTTTCTATCCATACAGGGGCCTGCTTAGAAATCTACGGACACCTTTGCAAAAAAGAAGAAAAAGCAGACGAAGACTGTTAGAAACGACACTCTTCCTCTTCACAGCAGTAAGCGGAGGACAGAGGCAGCTGCAGGGGACATTTCCTTTCACTGCTTATCTCCCCTGCTGTACAGCAGCTGCCTGAAGTCAGAGATGCCAGAGTGCTGCTGATCTTCTTGTAAAACTGCTTTTCCACAGAGGAGCAGAGAAAATTATACTTGCACTGAAAAAAAGGACATATATGAAGAATAACAATGTATGTTGTGCTGTGTTTGGAAAATGTATCTTGTCTTGTTCCCTAGATGGATTGTAAGCTTGCACAGAAGGTTTGTTGGGGGAAGGCGGTTGTTGGGGGTTGATTTTGAAGTTTACAGTACAAGGTGATGAGCTTTATCCTTTTAACAGGACTCTTTTGTAATTCAAGTGCTGTCTGCTGTATTGTGACATGCTCCAATGTGGGCCACAGAAACTGAAGCTTGTGGATAAAAGGTTTCCACTTTATATAAAGTCTCACACTGAAAATAAAGGTCAGTTTAAGGAGCTTTGGATTTCTCGAAGTTGGTGTCTCAAAGAAAAATAAGCTTGCTGTGCCAAACCATGGTGCGTGTAAGGTGTCCAAGTATTCATGCTGCAGACTACATAAAAAAATATATCATTCTTGTGTCAGGGCTACAGGCAGACCCAATATTCAGACAGCAGCACACCTCGGGTGGAAGGCACACTCCCTCCTGTGCATTCCCAACTGCTTGGAGCTATTGCGTGCTTATTGCACAAAGCAAGCAGCAGAAACGAGAGGAGGTGGTGTTGAAGAAGCATGCATTATAAACGTAAGGACTATACATACCAGCACCTACCCTCTCATAGGGCACATACAGGTAGAGATTAGGCCCTTGCTTTATGCTCGCTTTCTCTGCTTTCTGACAAAATAGTTTACTCTCAAGAAAACAGTCAATGCGGAAGGAAACCATCAGCACAAAACCACACAGCAATGCAGTGTTATGTAGAAAAAATTTATTCCATCTGAAGCACTTACACGCAATTAGTCATGAGAACATGGAGAGTAACAGGTTGCTGGTGGAACTGGACACCCTAGTGGAAGATGTGCAGGATCTAGTGGTCAAGGACTAACTCCTAAAAAAGGTAGTTCATCCACATGTAATTTGCTTTACATGTACCAGCTACCAAGGCTGTTTTAGATTATGGGACATGCCTTCTGTGGGACATCAGCTGGTAAAAACATACACCTTTACAACTTGGTGGCCCCAAGTTTTTAAAACCATTTCACAGAAAGGAAAGAAATATATGTGAAAACACAGCTCAAGAAACACACAATAGAGCAAGATACATGGAAGGTGAACAATGCTCTGCAGGAACAGCTAAATGTATCCAAACTGCTGTCGCCCAGCAGACGGGAGAAAAGGGATAGGACCAAAGGAAGGAATGAAAAACCCAGAATTACCAGCAGAGAAAAAAATATAGAAAGAATAATTTCAGTTCAAGTCAGAATCTGCTAGTCTTTTTTTGCCCTTTTTTTTTTTTTTTTTTTTTTGTATCTGCAGAGGCAGAAAAAGCCACGCAGGTACAGATCAACTAAAGGAATCACAAGACTTCTGAGCTGTACTGAACAGGGCAAGACCTTCCACACTCCATTTCTGAACTGCCAGTGGATTAACACTTGTATCATCTCCATTGGCTTAAGCATATTCTGGCAGCTCTACTGATTTAACTTTTGTTTAAATTAGGCAAAAGCCCGTAGCCGTAGCAAGCTAAAGACAAAATAAGGAGAAAAAAAAAGTTTGCTCTGTATGAGGAAAGCAGCTAAAACGGGACAGCCAGCTCTATACACAAGAGGTTGCTGTAGGAAATATGACCAAGGAGCTACAGTGCGGAACCAGCTGAGTTGGGCTAAGTGGGCTAAGCCCTTTTCTTAGGGAGTACTCACTGTCTGGGATAAAAAGCAGTTGGTGGTATCTACAGAAGGATGGCTGAACAAAGTCTACGTGTGTCTCAAAACCAGTGTTAAGTCAGTATCGGGTTGAGAAGGAAGAGAAGCAAAAAGACTAAAAACAGGAAGAGTTATCATCTAGGATCCTTGACCTTCTGGATCCACGCTTCCTTCAGGATCTTCATCATTGTATATGTTTTCTGCCTGCAAGACAGAAGTGGAGGAACTGACAAAGCACTTACCACCTCATTTAACACGATTCCATCTGCTAGAACATTTCCAAAAGTTCTGGCAGGTTTTTATCTGCACGTGTAAGTTACCTATCCCTGATCCCTCAAGGCTATTTAACATAAAAGCTGCAACACAGATTTCTTTTTGGATATAGCAATGTCTTCAAAACAGTTGAGAAGTACCCTAAGTTACTGTACGTAGCTTGTGGAAATCTGACTTCTTAAAAGTAGAGACCACTGCAGGGCTTATTTCAATTGAGACTACTGTGTATATGTTTAATAGATCCTTTACTTTGCAGCAGCACCTTCCAGAAGAACTATATAGAATGCTGCTAGGACAAAGCCTCCGTGAACCAATCTATAAATAAACCAAAATTAGAAGAACGGTCTTTTGAAAGGTTATTCGAACTGCACAAGATTGTTCTCCAAAACTTTCAACAGCTGGTGATTTAAACTAGCAAGCTTTTTCTATTCACCCCTCTCCATCCACAGGGGGATATTTATATCTGCAAACATTTCATTTGTTACAACAGTAACTGACAGAAACCTTAATTTCACTTTTTTTTTTTTTAAACACACTGTTTTCATTCAAGCACAAAAAGAAAAAAAATAGTTCTACACCAGTACTCTCCTTTTTTTTTCCTTTTAAATAGAGAAATAAAACAGTTTCTCAGTATTTGTAAACCCTTGTTTCTACCAAATCTAAAATGGATTTCACAACCCATTTGAGACTTAGGCAGCTCTACAAAGCAAGTCATTCTGAGAGCTGTAAATAAAACAGGAATGCTGAAATTCAGGCAGTTCAACACTCTCTTATCTACCACTTCCTGCACTTTCCCAAACAACTTACCATTTGCCAGACTTGCATGATATTATCTTCTGATACAGAACAGATTACCCAGGGTTCATTGGGATTCCACGAGAAATCAGATATCTTTGCAGTATGACCACCATGAATAAACTAGTACAGGAGAAAGAAAAAAAAAGTGGTGGTGGCAACATTTTCAAATCTATGTTACAGACATGAGTGACATAGGTCAAAACAATCAATGAGATTCAAAAGACTTACCAATAGCTCTGGGGGACCATCTTCAGCATCCTCAGGGGACTGTTCTTCTCCAATTTTACTTTAAAAGAAAAAATGAAAAGGTTGTGTTTATTTTGTTGTTGTTGTTTGTGATGCAGTTCATCAATAATATTTTGTCATGACAACTCGACTAATTTGGGATTTACCTCAAGTCCCAAACATTTAGCCTGCGGTCAGTGCCACTGGAGGCCAATATAGTTTCATTATGGGGAGACCACTGAACCTGCAGACAAGGATGAATTTAGAAAGCAAATTAGTTTTAAGAAGCCATAACATTGCTGACATTCACAGCAAACACCACTGTATCTTAAAGGAGCTTTATGAAAATGCAAATTACTATTAACTCAAAATATAAATGTGCCCAATAATTACATTCTAAGATAGCAATTAGTTTATATACTCACGAGGCATTTGAGCACCAAAATGGTACCACACATAACCTCTCCTCCAACGAACGCCACATGTTAAGAAGTATAAACAACTCTCAAGGATATTAGCTACTCCTTAATAAGGACTGCACGAATATAAACTACAGATTCCTTAAATAGTAAGTATGGTTTACACATGAAAAGAAAATCGCTGCAATACAGCTTAACTGCCCAAAAGCTCACATTAACCATGGCTGCTGGAGATAAATCTCTCCAAACATACCACTCACTAGGATCACAGGATTACAAAAGAAGACAATTTTGCATACTAACCTGACATTTAAGACTCTAGTTACCTCTAAATAAAATTATGTACAGAATCTTTTAAGTACCAACCCTTCTACAAAAAAATCCTTCTACATATTTTGGTTCTGACTAATGCATGAGCTGGAGATGGAAATATTGTAACTGCTAAGCACATGCTACCAATGATGTTAACTTTCTATATTTACAACCAGCAAAATTAGCAATTATTTTTTTGTCACAAGATGGTCCAGCAGTCCCCTTTAGTGATTACCAGCTAAAACCTTCTTACAGGACCAAGCTGAGAAGACGAAAACACTGCAGCCATTTCACTGTGCCTCCCTGCTTCAATCTGCTACCATGAATAATTTACATTTACTCTGTACTGCTAGTATTTCACTCTTAGCATTGTGGACAAAACTCTCAAACGTTTCCTTGTTACATTCTGACCCTGGCTGTCTGGATACTCTAAACTGTGCTGGAGTTGCCCCCCACAGAAAGCTACACATCTCTACAACAATAAACCAGAAAATTATAAGCAGATGAGAGAAAGAACACATGAGGGTTTTAAGCACAAGTACGCTTAATAAAGACATAGAGGAAAAGAATACTTTTCCTTTTTCCCAGCCATCTGAGTAGAACTAAGGGCATAAAAGACAAAGATATTTTGTTATACCTGAAATATCTCATCTTTATGTGATTCAAAGGAGTGCAACTTCAGTTTTAAGTTCCTCAAGTCCCATAATGCGACAGTCTAGTCAAAGACATAAAAACATTTTTTTCTGAAGTAACCAATAAACACATCTACATTCACACATCAGAAACTAAACAAATGTTCCAAGTTCAAGGCAGACCTACCTTGTCAGCTGATCCTGTAGCCAGGATAAACTCACTGTAGGGATTGAAAGAGAGGCAGTTGACTTCAGCTGTATGAGCATCCACCGAGTGACTAGGTTTGGAGGTGTTGTTTGACCGAGTATCCCAGCTGTAAGGAGAGAAAGGAGATACAAAGGCTTAAATCCCATTTTACTGGTGGACTTGGGGGCAGCTGGGAAAGCAAAACAGACAGAAGCGCTCAATCTCTAAAGACATTACCCCACTTACATCATGAGCTTCTGATCATCAGCAACAGACCCAAAAAGAGATTCGTGGAGCAGGTGCCAAGATACATCTTCCACTACCGCCGTGTGCCCTGTGAAGATGGTCTTCGCGTCCACCACTTTACCTTCTTTTGGAACAGCACTAATATCCCACAAGCAAATAGTCTTAAAAAAAATAATAATAAAATAATTTGAATCTTCAGACAGAAATTCTCTTCACCTCCCCTACCTCCTCCCCTCAAAAGAAAAACAGTTTTAACCTTTGCCGAGGGTCACAAATAAAGTGCAGGATGTACCCCAGCTAATATTTAAAGTACTCACATGATCATCAGAAGCACTAAGCAAATGCCCACTCAGGTTTGGGTTCCATGACAGCCCATAACCTTCTTTCTGGTGTCCACGAAGACGCAGATCAGGGTTACACTCTCCAGAAGGGTCTGTAAAGCAGCAGCATAAGAACTCCAATGCTTAGTATCACTTTCAGTGCATTGTGGAATACCTGGCATTAAGTTTTACCGTGCTTTACTAAACTTCTCTTTGTATTTCCAACAGGATGCCTCTTTGTCCTTTCGAGCATACCCCCAACCTACGAATCACCTCATTAAACAAAAAGCAGTGAGACAGCACAGCAGTTTGTCTGCTTAGCCTAATAGACACATTGCAGATTTTTTCAAAGCTGCAAATTTTTAGCCTGGATGACCTAGCAGTGGCCCTTTCTAAATTAGTGCTATGCTACCTGCTGAAGAGTCAAAGAAGCCCAGTAGCCACCTTCATACTCTGGCATGACACACCTGGTTTAGCTGGATGAAGGAACAGCAGCAGCCCAACTCAATTACTGCTCAGAAAATTCTTCCTAAATATTCTGCTGGTGGAGTATTGTTCCTTCTCTCATCATCTCCAACCCTACTTCAAAAGCGATAAATACACTTCTGATCTTCCCTGCAACTGGCAGAACTAGTTACTCTCTGTGATCTTGCCAAGCTCATCAGTAAATGAGAGGTAATATCCTTACAGATCAAGACAACAGTTCAGCTACCCAGCAGATCATATCATTTCCAGCAAGCCACCTTCTACCACTCCAAATACCATCACATACACTGACATGGCAAAACACAGTAAAACAGCAAGAGAAAAACACGTACCTTTGTACTGATACACATCAGATATGTACATTCACGTCTCTACAAAATAACCTTTTACACTAAATGCCCACTTTCCTCTAAAATTACAAGTGATATGCAACCCCAAGAGTTTTCAACCTCCTTTGCACTACATCAGCTTTTCTTAAGAATCTTTTCTTACGAAAAGGCTGTCATTTATATTCTAATGACCTCTGAAGCACAGACATGACAAAGATTCAGACACCTGGCTTAGAAGGGTGTTTGGTGTAATCAAAGACGAGGACATCGCTGGATGGAGTCTTTGTGGCAATGATGCAGGGGTTCTGTGGCATGTAACGCGCCCTGTTCACTTCCCTCGTGATTTATCTTGATTTCAATTTCAATTTTTCCACTAACTGACCCAAAGCCTCCAAACTCTGGAGAAAAAAAAAGGAATTTAATAGTTGTAAATAATTACTCATTTTTCAGATCAAGACACAAAGATCCAGACTCAGTTACTGGTACTACTTATTCTGGGGGAATAGTCACAAGAATATACAACTAGAAGAATCCAGTTTTCAAATGGCACATTGTCTTAAATATCTGTATTTGTAACATAAAATATCAGGACTTTGATTAAGTTTAGAGAGAGTTAAAGACTGTTTTCTCCTAAACAACACAAGTCCCAAATTCATCCCACTTAAAATTCTTATCTGTAATGAAGATATGTGCTGTATATTTAAAATTAATATATTGTAACTGCACTTTCAAATACATCAAAGTTCAGCACTGCAGAACAGACAAATTCTGGTACAAAGAAATTGCTGCACAAGGTTTAGAATGTGAAACTATGTAACTTGCTAAAGTCACCTTATACCTCTATAGTTAGTTATAGTAACTTACTATTTTAAGGAACTTGCACAGCAATATTCTGGCAAAAAGAAGGTTTGCAGTGTTGTTTTTTTTTTTTTTTATCAGAATAGTGTATTTTTGAAAAATATCAAGATAGAATAGAAACAAAGTATTTATTAGACAACATTGTGTTCATCAATAACTCTAAGAAGCCCCAACATCAAAACACAAATTGCATAATCCAGGCTTCTGGTAAAAACAAAAGCTAACATTAGGTCATTGAGGACTTTCGCCATGTAGAAAGATTGATTCAAGCAAACAAAAGTGAGAAGCGCCTAACTTGCAGCAATGCTGACAGCCAACTAAGATTACAGAAAGCATCAAATTCAAGGCTGATACACTAAACAAAATACAGTCATCTTTTTATCCAAGTCAGGCTGGCACAAGTGTCAGGCAGCAGAATTCAGACTAGAGGAGAACATCTGAAATGATACAGTCCTCTGAAATAAACATCCTTTTATGCGAGTGACTTTCTCACTGAGTTTACGTAATGCAAAAGTGATGATAAAAACCAGGTAAGCAGTACTCCAAGAAATTCATTGTCGACTCATGATGAAAAATAGAGGGGTGAAGTTTTTCCCTGCATGCTTTTTCAGTACGTCTTCCAAGACATTATGCAGATACATCAAACACAGTATTTGTCCATTAAGTAAGGATACCACTTAGAAATAAGTCGACCAGTTTAGGAGTATCTGAATTTTATTACCTGAACGTTAAGAAAAAAAGAAATATTCAACTGATAGGAGGAGGAAAAAATGGTTAAAACTCCACCTGGTTGACACCTTTGGTCCCTTACCTCCCTTCTCACTATCATAGTGTGAAGCATCAAACTGCGCATCGTCATTCGGCAGCTGCACGCTAGCTATCACGAGATGATTTTGTTCATCTGAAGTATGGGTGCCCAGCACTAACCGATGAATACTGAAGTCTTTGCCCTCAGGTCTGCAAGAGAAGAGACTTACATGAGAAACAAAAGGGGTTCACACAAACACTGAGCTGACTGCAATAGCCTTTGATTATAGTGATTATACTGAAGTTATAGCTATATTTACTAATACGTTGGAAGAAAGGAGACTTTTGTTTTAAAGAGGGTGAAGCGGAAGGAAGAAAAACATCAAATCAAGGGTGTGAAAATATCTTCTCAGTGATAAAAAGTTTTTATTTTCCTAAAATAAAAGTGTCTGCACTGACTCTAGTATTTGTGGTCCTCAACTTGCTGCTGGCAAGGCAAGGATACAAAAAGCAATTAAGACAGAAAGGAATCGGATAATGCCTTACTTCAACAAAAAAAAAAAGGATCCTGGATTTACTATTTACCGCGGTTTAAAGAGAAGGAGCAGCTCACCTTGTTACATCCGGCAGCCACTGCGCAGTCAAGCTGGGCCATTCCAGAGCGTGGGTCATGACCAAGTCGTACAAGAAGGGAGTATTCTTCTTCCATATTTTGTACTCTTCGTTGATCACGCGTTCTTCCACCGCATCATCAAAGGCTGCTAATTTTTTTTTTTTTTTAAAAACACACGTTAGCGTTGCGAATACATTTATAATGCGTACACAGGGTCACCAACAAGCACTAAGCGGGGAGCCCAGCACGATGCGCACCGGCTTGCGGTCACACCGCCCTGCGGGCACAGCCCCGGGCCCCGAACCCCGCTGCCTCAGGCGCTGCGGGGCCCGGAGCAGCCCCGGCCCCGTGCAGGCGGGGGCGGTCCCGAGCTGCTACCGAGCGCCTGGGCCCGCAACCCCCCGGGGCTCCCCGGGCCCGGGCGCGGCCCCCCCAGGCCCCCCTCACCCCGCCGCAGCCTCACGGGCCACGGGAGCACCGCGGGCCCCCCCCGGCCCGGCCCGGTGCAGGCCCGGCGAGGCCCTGCCCGCTGCGCGCCCCCTGGCGGAGCCGCCCCCGGTCCGCGCGGGCTGCCCCCGAGCGCGGCGGGGCCTGGCCGAGACCCGGCGGAGCCTCGGGGCCGGGCCGTACCTTCCTTGTCCGCCATGGCGGCGGCGGCGGCGCTGGGGGCGGGCCGCGCGGAGCCGTCGGGCCGCGGCTCTATTGTTCCCTGCCCCCGCCGCCTGCCGCCCCGGCGCGCGCGCACCCCCGTTCGCGCGCCAACGCCGCCCAATCGGCGCCCGCCGCCGGGAGGCCGCGGCCAATCGGGGAGCGGCACGGGGCGGGGACAGGCCGGCCGCGCGAGCGCGCCCGGGGGTCACGTGGGAGGGAGGCCGGGGAGGGAAAGGCGGGGGGGGTGAAGCTCCCCTGGGAGCCGCCATTTTGCGCAGGGGAAGGGGCGGGCGGCGCGAGCCCCTCGAGCAGCTCTTAAAGGGGCAGCGCCCGCGGGCAGGGCCCTGGGGTGGGGGGGCGCGGCTCCTGCCGGTACCGGGGGCAACGTGTGGGGCCTGGCCCGGTCCTGAGCCCCTCCAGAGCACCCCCTGGGGCCCTGCGCCGCCCGCAGTCGCCCATCGCTGCTTTTTTCCCCCCAACTCCCCTTCACAACGTGCAGACCTAGCGTACCTGGAAGCAGGAACCCCGTGTGGTGCTGCTGCTGTGACTAGCAGCGAGAAAAGGCCAAGGTGTATTATTAATAAATATTATACGGCACCTGTATATCTATTGTTTGTGTTGTTTGGGGAAGTCTTGGGCTCAGCTGTGGGTTAATCTGAAAATGCACAAAAATATTGAGAAAATGAGAATAGTTATTGTACCTGAAAATCTACGGTTCTAATCTGAGAAAAAATTAATTAGCCTGCAGTTAATCAGAGTCTCCAGTCTAGGTCTGCTCAATTTACAAATGTAAGCTGGTGTGAAACAGAGCAACTGCTAAGGTCTGATCTGAGAATCAGACTTCTAAATGTTTTTTTAATGAAAAACACCCATACCACTCTAAAAAAAAAAAAAGGAATTCTGGGGGAAATGAACACACACAGTTTTATTTGCCATGCCCATTTTTCTAGGATCGAAGCCTTAAATGAAGTCCCTCTCTTGAAGGGAAAAATACTTTTTTTCTTTAAAGCTGTACGTAAGGTTTTCCATCCCAGCCTGGGGTCTGAAGGCTTGCTGTGTAATGTACCAGTGGGCTGAGTACCCTCACCTGTAAAACTTAGGAGCCAAGCTTACCTGAAGCGTGAAAGTTTAATTTGCTTTACAGCTGTTTTCATTATTTGTCCTTATTACAGTGTTTTGAGGATGAATCAAATGCCTGGTGCTGTACGCCAGCAGAAGAAACGTGGTTGCTCCCTGCAAAAGCTGCGCTGCGTGCTTTCCGCGAGGACCGCAGCCCCTCGCCTCGCTGCCGGCGTGCGGCTCCTCTCAGCTGGTGAGCCGAGCGGGCAGGATTGAACCTTCCCCGGTTCTGACAGCGAGCAGCGTAACGTGTTTGTTTTAAATACACCAGCCTGCGTACGGCTGTTACCAAGCTGCTGCCAGGTGAAAAACCGCCTGAAAGGCACTTCTCCCTGTTGCTGCAGCAGCATCACGGGAGGCACGAGGCTGGACGTAGGCGGCGGTGGCCATGTTCCGTGCGACCAGGAAGTGAGCGAGCGGTGCTCAGCCCGGCAGCTATGGCAGGCGACGAGAGGGACTACAACCTGACGGAGGAGCAGAGGGCTATCAAAGCCAAATACCCCCCTCAATAAGAAGTATGAATGTGAGTGCTTTTAACGCTATCCTGATACGGCACGTGTGAGACGGTGCAGTCGGGGCGGGGAGAAAGGAAGAAAGCAGGATATGCTGTTTAGGTGCTTGTGGGGTTTTGTAATGTGCTAGTTTCGTGTGTTTAGACTGTGGGATACGTCTGTAGTTGAAAATAGAGATGAGATATATGCGTTTCTCTTTATGGAAGGTAGCTGCCTTTTTTTGTTATGGGTGCTAAGGAAATGATATGAATAAATTAGTTAAGAGACTTAGGTTGAAAACTTTACCCTTTTGAGCTATTTCTTAGCTAGACGGTACATTGTCTACTTCCCTTATATTAGAAGAGATAATGAAGAGTGTGTTGGTCTTCTGTGTGTTTTTTTTTTCTTTTTATTTTTCTTCCTCCTACATGTACTACACGGGATCATTATTTCTTGTTTTCCCCACCCCTGGAATGACTTCTAAGAAATTTCAAGCCAGAGGGCGTCAGCCCAAGCACCATCGTAAGGCACTCACAGGGTACCATAGGGTGTCTGTTTTCTATTTAAGCAGTGTCTGTTTGGAGGGACAGTTTATACCACTCTGTTAGAAGATGTATTTTTAGGATGTGTTCAGATCTCTATTTGATAGCAATGCAGAAATAGGGTGACATATTACAATAGTTAAGTTGTTTCTATAACTGGAAGAGATTTTATTCTTCTTTTACGTTCACTGGAATTTGTTTGCTTTAGAGACAGTTGTTGAGAAACCGTTAATAGTGTGGGAATGATCTAAACATCTTCAGAACAATCATTCAGTTGGAGTGATCACAGCGTGGCATATTTACATCCCAAGATAGCCCTGTTTCTACCAACCTCGCACTATTTTCCATTTCTCTCGTTTCTCTACGGGAATATAAATAATGTTAATGTAAAACTTAATACATGCTGGGATGTTAAGCTTATGCTATTAGTGAAGATTACTTTATATTTTGTATTACATACTTCTAAAAATTCTCCTTTTTGCATAATGGGTGGTTTTGGGTGTGGACAGGTACACTTTTTCACTGAGCTGTAAACGTTTGCAAATCTCATCCTCTGCATGAATAATTTTAAGTCCTGCAGACTTCAGCAAAAACTCTTTATTGCTGGTTAGTTTTTTTGTTGCAATTAACTTGTAGAAGCCTGTTGCATTGCAACAGCCATACTTTGAACATAGGGCACATGTACATGTAGGGCACTGACATAATTTGTATTAAACACAATTTTTCTTCTATTAAGCAGAAGGCTTTACCTATGCTATTTTTTCCTAATACACTGGAAAATAGATTATCATTGTTTAATGTCTCAGGATGAATGCAGAAAGTTATTGTTATAACAACAATATTTTTTATCCTCATTTTAAAGTATATGTGGTGATGTCATGCCTTTTCTTTTTCCTTCCTCCTCAGATTTGGATCACACAGCAGATGTGCAGTAAGTATGGGCAGGTGGGATTTATCTATATGACAGGATTATTTCTTACACTGCTACAAGTTTCGGGTGACTGCTGAAGACTGGTTACAGATGTACACCTTATGGAACTAGGAAATGTCATGTACTAAGTTTTTTGGTTTGTCTGTTTCATTTCTGCTTTTCAGAGGGCATAGAACCACATACTTGGTTTCTTTTCTAAAGTATTATTGCTGTGGTGCTTCTGATTAAGCTTCTGTTCTTTGGAAGTGTCTTTTGAAATCTTTTTTTAAATGCTTGCCCTTACAACAATTTTTTTCTTAGTAGTCTACTTTCATAGATATCAATTAGCTATATTACAAAAGGACATTCCTGTTGTTTGATTAAAAAAAAAATCCATTTTCTCCCAAGAAATTCTTCTCACATACTGTAAGAAGAAAAATCTATGTGATCTACTCAAATGCATAGGTATAGACGAGCATTTCTGTGCAGTCACTTTCTTTGTATTTGTTCTTATGTTCACATTTCTCACCTGCATAATACTCTTATTTATCTATTTATTTATTTATTGTTACAATGTGGTAAATTATCCTGTGTCTCTTTAGGCTACATGCATGGGGAGACACTTTGGAAGAAGCATTTGAGCAGTGTGTTATGGCCATGTTTGGCTACATGACTGATACAGAGACTGTGGAACCTCTGGATACCGTAGAGGTAGAAGCAGAAGGTAAGGCTTTTTACATTGGAACTTTATGAACCCTGCAGGTGGAGTGTACCAAAATCTTCTGAGTTTTTAGATGTAGTTTTGTAATAGTTGATGAAAATTCAGTTAAGCATAACTAATCTGAATCTTCTAGTGCAGAAGCTGTACATCAGCTGTACTCTTAAAAATGTTTGGGTGTTCTTACTGGGACAGTCAACTGACTGACTACCTTATCTGCTTCAATCATGCAGGGCATGACATGTTGTCTCTTCTCTTTCACTTCTTGGATGAGTGGCTGTATAAATTCAGTGCTAATGAGTTCTTTGTACCCAGGGTAAGCGTTCTGTTTTGTTCTATTTCCATTTTGTGGGACAAGTCAATTCTCTGATAGTACCAGCTCTGAATGCAGTGTCCCCTTAGGGAAGAAAAAGGGACACAACAGATCACTTAGGTGTAATGCAGAGAATAAGATACCAAGGCACAAAAAATTCAGAAATAAGCACTTAGCTTTGTTTCCACAAAAAACAGTCATTACCTGCCATTATACCTCAGTGGCAGCTCTGCTGTCTGTATGTTCCAAATAGCAGTATATGTCTTTGAGAATGCTCAGATTTTCTGGTTTTAGATTCCATTTAAACAGTGGAATATTCTTGTTAATGAAATATTGTGCCTGAAGATAGAAGACATTGCTAACACATTTTTTCTCTTGCTTTCTCTGCAGGAGGTGAAAGTGCTTTACATTGACCGAATGCAATTCAAAATAAGATCAATTGGGTGAGCTTTAAATGATTAACTGAGTAATGAATATCTTCCACTGAAGACACATATTGCCCTCAGTCATTGCTCTGAAATACTGTGATGTACTGGGAGGGCACTGATGCTTTCTAAAACGTGGATTGTGGACTCCTTTACCATTCTTTGAGGCTTTAAATCAAAGTCTCACTGTCCTATGCGTGTCAGTGAAACTAGTTGTAACATTTGATTAAATATTACCAATACGATCACCTCTTTTTCTTTTGCTTTTAAAGGTGGGGAGAAGAGTTCTCTTTACAAAAACACCCTCAGGTATGCAGTGATTCACATGTACATCTTTATGTTTTAGGGGTAGGAGGGGGACGGGGTGGTGTCTTCTAAGTCAGACCTCTAAGTTGGCAAGAGATCCAAGTATAAACGTATTTGAATGGTATCACAGGCACTAACAACTTAAGATCTTACATCCTGCCTTTTTTTTTTTGTGAATACATTTCTGAACTGTTGAGCTGATGCTTCCTTCACACTGGCAAACTCAACAGTTGGCTCTTTTTTTTGTGATGTACAATAAAATAGTGAAACAGTCGATATTCAGAATGTTTATGTGGGTTTGGTTCTCACATTGTTATCACAACTGCTTGCTTAGTCTTATTTTGCTTAGAAAATTCATGCTTTTGTGTCTTTTTCACTCTAGGGCACAGAGGTCAAAGCCATAACTTACTCGGCAATGCAGATCTGTGAAGAAGAAAAGCCGGAAGTCTTTGTCATCATTGATATTTAAAGCAAGAGAAATTTAACTAAGCGGATACTTGTCATTGGCTGACAAAAGTCCCTAGAAAACTAACCCCCATGAAAGTGACTAAGGAATTAGCTAATTCAAATCATAAATTGAAGGGGGTTGTGGGAAATGTTATCCTCTATTTTGACTTGAGGATGGTGAGCCAGACCAATACCTGCATGCCAGGAAAAAAAGAGCTGGTTGGGTCTGGGGGCGGATTTGAGAAGAGAATTATAGGGGTTGAAAGTCTCTCAGGAATGCTGGTAGTCAGCTTTTAAAGCTGATATGTGTTGGGTGCTGTATGAACTAAGATAAATTAGTGGAGCTGCTAGCTAAATACTAGCTTTTTGTAGGGTGGCAGGAGATAATTACATGACTTCATTTGCAAATTTAAATAGAATAATTTTGAGCTCTTTTGTATTATCTAAAGGGTCCAAAATATCTTCAGTGGATCAGATTAAAAGCTTTTGTTTGAAGGACACCTAAGGAAGTAAAATAATTTTATAAATTCGAAAAAAAAAAAGTCACGCCACCAGGTGGTGCTGACTTCTTGGAAATAAATTTCCAGATGAAATCTTAAAGCATGTGACCATGTACAAGGAATACTAATAGCATCTATTATCCTTCTAAAAAAGTAGACAGCTTTGCTGACACTGTAGAAAGGAATTCACCAGATTCTCTGCAGGTTTGCTCCTATGTCTTGTGAAAGCTGATTCTCATCTTTTACAAGAAGCAGACAATCTGGATCAGCTCCCATTTTTTTGCAAAGGACAATGTAGAGCATCCCTCAGGTGGGAGGACTGTGCATGGTGATTCACGTGTCAAACTGACTGTTTTTGATTATTACACTGTTTTTTTCCATCGAGAGGAGTCCCCGCATTTAATCACTTTTCAGTTAATACAGCATTCTGAGACTGTGTCTAACCCCTGAAAAGCTTCTTTTAGCTTTTCCTTTAATGTCAAACACTAGACTTGAGTTCAGTAAATCAAAAATAATTAAAAAAAGTTTTGTTTTAAATCACGGGACAGCAAATGTGCATTACCTGCCATTGCTATTCAAATGTGACATAGGCACAGTGAGTAAGGGAAGGTCTGCACTGCCATGACCTGTTTTTATGATAAATTCTAGAGGTGCTTTGCCACTGGAGGTAAAATCTCATCTTTATTTTGCTGTAAAACCATCTTAAATAGACCAGACAGTTTTTATTTCCTATTGTGAAGATGAGGGATAAAATCCCTTCAGTTTTTTGAGAAAGCTTCAATGCTGAAATAAAACTAAAAGAATTAATGGATTTGTGTGAATAACTTTGGCTGTGAGTAACTCTGGCTGGCGGATTTTTGAGTCTAATAGGTTACATTTGCGCTTTGTTCTCTGCTGAGGTGAGCAGACCCATGTTTGAACAAGTACGATTTTCACACAGCGGGTCTTCTCTCCCCTCTAAAGGAGCCCCAGGGCTCCAGCACGTGTCCGTGGTGTCCTGCTGGGACACGGGACAGTGCCAGCACGGTGGAGCCGTGGAGAAGTAGCGAGACCTGGGCCTGTCCCCAACCCAACAGCCCGGGGCCCCCAGTGGCGGCCAGGGCGGGCTCGGGGTCACCGCTCCGACCCCTCACCCGGCCCAGCGCCGCTACCGCCCCTCAGCAGCGGCTTTGACACCTCATTGGCTGGCTGGGTCAGGTGACCGCGGTTAGCCAATTGGGCGTCGAGTGTGAGGCGGTTTTGATCTCCACAGCGCCTGAGGCGAGTGCGGGGCTGTGAGGTGGGTGCAGGGGGAGAGCCTGGGCTTTCCTTTTACCCCCTTTCCCTTTTTTTTTTTTTTCTCCCCACTGAAAACGACAGAAGGGACGTTAATGCAGTTTAACTTGGTAGTGCTAAAAGGCCATGTACACCATCAGTCACAACCCGTAGTGACACCATAAACCGCTCTGCTCTTACAGATGCTGACAGGAACTTAATAGAAAAGCACTTAATTGTTACTCATTTATTTTTTTCAATATTTAAATACTGTAAAACAGGTCTTAAATTCTCCATTTTAACAGCTGCAAGAGTGACAGGCCTCAGTAAGCAGGTGTTTTCTCAGCTGGCCATATTCTACACCCAGCTGGAGCCCCCAGCTCAACACTACCTGCAATCGGTTACTTCATAAACATGCTTCAACAGCAAAACCTCCCTTTTTTGCTGTTAGTTGAGAAAGCTTTTCATGTGCAGTCCCTGTGAGATCAGCTGGAGGCAGTAGTGGCAGTTCTGCGAGCGGTTCAAAGGAGAGGGTTTTACACAGGCACGCTAAACCTGCGGAGGTGTTTGCTAAAGGATACTGTTGATGTAAGCGTAGATGAGTCTAAGGGTAGAGTGGGGCAGTACTTAAAAGAGACATGCGTTGGTGATTGCTAGATGTGCTAAATCCTAAAGAAAATCCCCTAAACTGAAAATGTCTGGAGTCAGGGAGAGCATTAGGGAATTCTTATACAGGGTTGTCCTCTTCTCACTTTTCCGTAGTTATCTGCTAATGACAACTAGTGGAGACAGAACCTTGAATCAGTATGACTGCTCTTAAATTCTACAAAGGGAATTTTTGCTCGTTTGTCAGTAACCTTAAGCTACAAGTCCTGCTAACCTTGCTTTCTAAGGAAAAGTGGAATAAAAAAGAGACATGAGAACAAACAGCGGTTCTTTATCAAGAGTTCCCATTGTTAACGCCATTCTCTACTCAGTCCAAAAAGCTTATATTTTTTCACTTCACCTTTAAAAAAAAAATCACTAACCATTTTCAGTTTCTCTAGGGAGTGGTGGTTCTCTTACTCTGAAAGAGTAAGACTGCAAAAAGAATATCATTACTAAACTGAAGGCTCCAGAAGTGCAAAGGTTGCTTAAACTCTAAGGGAAATTGTTTATAATTTTTATTGTTTGGTCAAGTAGCCTTTGAGCATCCTATTTTTTTTTTATATGTAAGTAGAATAGCTTTTCTAAAAGCTACATGATGTCCCATTGATTAAAGAGGGCTTGTCCTCTGTGGTATTTTAGCATAAGACAGACAAGAGTTTAAGCAAGTCTTGCACCAGTCCTGAAAAAAATGGAAGAAAGCTGAGAACTGTACTTCCAGTGATTGCGCTTTTATTTCCTTGGAACCATGTTAGTTTATCTTTGCTTAAAATTCACAGTACAAAAAAACTTCATATCTGAAAAGGCAAACTCATACTATGGAAATCCACTACAGATGTGCTATTCATTATTCTGCTCTGTATGGCGGTGTTTTTCTTTAAAATGATTCATGCTTTTCAGAACTATAAGAAACAGATCAATCAGAAAACAAAGCTGCAGTACAGCAGGAAGAATTCTATTTGTTTACTCCTTTCTTAGGAAGTTTAAGTGTATATACATGTTAATTACAGTGTCAACAAAATTCTTTTACTTTTCTGAGATGCTTTTGTAAGACTTTTTCAAAGTAAATTATCTTTTTTTTTTAAATCTATGTAGTATAGAATCTTCCTTGTGGAACTGTAAAATAGTTTATACTTTCATTATGAACAGGAGCTCTGTGTAAGTCTTTGAAGAAATATAAAGCAATTTTTCTAAATAGTTTCCAGATAATAAGTAATTTCTGGATGATGTTTAGAAGTAGTTACACTGTTGTGTGTCTGTGAGTACAAAGCAACTTGTTTGTAGCCCTATTTTGTTTCTTACAACATAACTTTAACAATATTTAATGAACTAATAAACCAGCATTAGTTGGTAGAACACAAGTAATTTAATCTTGAATACAGCAATAACAAATATACAAATATATCTACCTAAGATTTGGTTTCACCTTTTCATCTGCCTCATTCGGAGTATCATCATTAACACGTCGGACAACCAAGTTATACGGTTCTTCCTCCACTGTTTCATCATCTGATTTGTGTTCCTCTTCCAAAGCCCAACTGGAATGTTTGTTTCCTGTGGGGGTGACAGGAGAATGTTCTGCATCTAAATCGTCAGGGTTGCTGTCAAAATTAGCTTCTGCTAGACACTTATGGCACAGTCTGTAGCGTCTTGTTCCTTGCTGAACAACACATCCTGTTAGGTCAGTTACGTGCCGCTTGCATTTTCTGCAGATAAGTTTGCCGGCTTGATGTATCTAAAAGGAGATTTAAAATTTGAAAAGGTCAGTGCTGAACCAAAGACAGTTTTTTTTATTTTTATTTTTTAAATAAAAGAAAAAAGGAAAATTCACTGGATTGTTCTAAAAAGTAAAGGTAAAAATCAAGTTTTCCAATGTAAATACTGATAATTGAAGTTGATACGCAGCTAGGACACTTTTCTGGTACTAGTTATAGAAATGACCAAACAGCTGGTACCAATGAAATCTTGGGCTTTCTTTCCTAGGCTGAATCTCCTGTTGACATGGCGTACCGTTTGGAAGTGGTTACGTAAATGCTCCAGTCGAGTGAATCTCTTCCCACACGCTTCGCACGGGTACGGTCGCTCCCCTGTGTGACACCGAAGATGTCGCTTCAGGTCTGCGCGTCGTTTTACGGTGTGCGTACAGAAGGGGCACTTGAATCGCATCCGAGGTAGGTCATCTGTCACGGAGAAACACAGGTAACGCGTCAAACACCACAGTCTCTCTTTACACAGTAGTTGGTTATTTTTAAGCTTAAATAAGCAGCAGGTCATTTTTCCTCTGGTTTGTCACTACATAAAAAAAAAATCACGAAATATAATCCCTAGAAAACAGTATTTGATTGAGTATGTTCGGCATTTGATGATATAGTCTTCCTTATTCCAGGTGTTTAATTTTAGACATACAGATGATCATGAATACATAGACGACAATGTATATTGTAGCTGACTCTTGCGTCAGCTAATACTTCAGAAATTAGGTATTTGTAATCTCTGTAGTATAGTAGGATTTTAAAGTCTTAAAATTATGCCTTTATTATAAGCTATATTAGATTAGTTTCCAAAATAATATGTGTAAGAATATACCTGTCAACTTCATTCCACCACCTCAGACACATGCTGCCAGTTCACTAAGAGCTTAGACGCTTTACGTAGTGCGGCCAAGCGATCGTGAAGTTCTGGGTTGGTTTGCACCTTAAGGGAAATGCAGCACGGCACCAATGCCAGGAACCTTCTCTTGTAAAGAGCACAGGATCAGGCTGAACACCTCTACTACTGCCAGATACCAGGGGCGTTACAAGGGTGATTCAGTCCTTCAGGTCCCTAAGTCAATTATGAACCCTTTAGGCTTCATAAAGCTCCATTTAGGTCCAAATAATCAGGCATGTATTATTTTAACTACAGAATACCTGGGTCAGGCTCTCTGATTCTAATTCTCTTGCCCTGTTCCAGCTTCAAAGCCTCTCATTCTGCCAGGCGCTACAATAGAGTAAGTAGTAAGTCAGTCATCTGCAAGACTAGGCATCATTTTGGTTCTCAAGCAGCCACACAAGATTCTCTCATCTGACTTCTAAATAAAGACCAACTTTGCAAAATCGTATGTATTTTTTACCTTCATTCCAACTACTCATAACACCTAAAACTGTGGGCACTGAGGTGTACAGTTCTTCTGCTTTTAATTCCATGAACTCAGGAGAAGTTCGCGAAAGTTCTTGTTCTAGCTGAGCAACAGACCACCTCTTCGGTATTACTTCTGATTCGTGATTATATCCATAATCATCATGATCAACATCGTTCTCAGCATCAAATTCAGCTTCCTCTCTAGCCCGAGGGAGGTGGCTAGAGTCTGCTGCATTACAACCCTCGCCAGCCCGCTCGGCTTTGTTTGATTTGTACTGCCCAACATCACGTGTCTGGGACAATCCTAGATGCTTTCGGCGCTTTCTCGTTGAGCTCTGTTTTCTGCCCCTCTTTGATAGCTGTGTTTCTGCCCGCTGAAGAATCACCTGCGAAGACAGGTAGCTGCTGTAACTACTCCATGAGTTTTCATTCACCATATTAGCCTTTTCATCTGGAATTGAATAGGAACGCCTTGGGTTGCTCTTTGCTTTTCTCCTCGACCGATAAAGAGTTGGATGAGCAGGTTCACTGTTGGTACTTTTGGCTGAAAGGCTAAGGTATTGATCCTTTTCCTTTTCATTAATATCCAGAGAGGATTTAATGAATGTCTTGCAGACATTAAGAATATCTGTCATCTGCAGATAGCTAGCAGCTGACATGACTTCGATCACATTTTGACCGGTTAAAGGCAATATGCCTGAATACACAAAGTCCAGGATAACCATAAATGTCTCTGGAGAGAAGACCTCAAAAGTAGCTATTGTTGGCTGACTCGTTTTGGAACTCTGTGAAAGCAGCATTTTGAAATATCCACTACTGGCAAACAGGACATTTCGATGTGCTTTGAAGACCTTCCCCTCCACCAGGATACTGCAGTCGCAAAATAAGTCTTGCTTCCGTTGCTCATTTAACTGCTCTAGGAGGTGAAACTGATGGGAAGAAATCTCCATTCCAGTGAGGGAGTAACAGGAAATCTTGCTCTAAAAAAAAAAAAAAGGCATAATCATGACAATCTAAAACTAAATCGATGTTGCTGAATCCTATTTTAAGAGATGAGCACTATCTTTAAAAACATGAAAGCTGTACGCAGCATCACATGCCCCATATAGCTCCACCCCCCGCCCCGCATAATATAGCCGAGTACATTAAACAACTCTAAAAGAGGTGAAAAGATGCCTCGGCAAGAATAGCGCATAACCTGAAAGTTCAAGATTGCATCCGAGAAGACGGAAAGGATTCACGGACAGGACAGAACCCAGTCAGCCCTTCAGCAGCACGGACTGCCGCGCTCCGGGTGCGAGTCCCTGCCGTGCTCGGCCAGCCGCGGGCAGCGCCTCTCCCAGCACCCGGCCGGGCTCCCCCGGTCCCGGCAGAGGCTGCCGCCGCTCACCCCGCCCCGGCCGCTCGGCCCCGGCAGCCGGAGACGCCCGGCGGTGCAGGGCCCCCCCGGCCGGGCGCGGCTGCGGCTCCCCAGCGGCACGGCACGGCACGGCTCGGCACGGCACGGAGCCCGCAGCCCCCCCCGGAGACCCGGCTCCCGCTCCCCGCTCAGCCGGCGCCTCGGGCGCTCCGCGCCGCCCGGTGCCCGGCGCGGCCCCGCTCCCGCTGCCCGCGGCCGCCCCGCGCTGGCAGCGCCCCAGCCCGCCCCGCGCGGCCCCTCTCGCCGCGCACCCGCCGCCCGCTCCCGCGCAGCCCTTTGTTGCCGCGCCCGGCTCCTTGCAGCCGCGCCCGGGGCTGCAAATGGCGCCCGCGCGGCTCCCCCGCCGCTCCGCAGCCCGGCCGCCCGGCGGCCCCCCGCTCCCGGCGGCTCCCGGCGGCTCCCGGCGGCTCCCGGCGGCTCCCGGCGGCTCCCGCGCCCCGGCGGGCGGCGGAGCCGACGGACGTCCCTCGCCGCAGCCCGCTCCAGGCTCCCCCGGCCCCGGCGCCCGCTCCGAGCGGCCGGCGCGGGGCTGCGCAGCCGCCGCTCACCGGCTGGGTTCCGCGGGCGGCTGCCGCTCGGCCGGGAGGAGCAGGCGGAGGATGCGGGGTCCCGGCCCCCGCTCGGGGCTCGCTGCGGCTCACGGCGCCGTGCTGGTCGCGCAGCCCCGAGCCCTGGCAGCCCGAACGTGAGAGAAACAAAAGGTATTTGCTGACGTGGGCGTTGGACAGAGACGCCCGAGGGCTGGGGACACAATTAAAGGGGCAACGCACCGATTGCAGGCGCAGCCCAGCAGCTCCCTCCGCCTGCTCGCCCCGCAGTCTGGGCTGCTTTCCTCTTCCCACACCCACATGCTGCCCAGGAGGCCCGCTACCTTACCGTATACAATGCACTGCTATTGTTAACGGCACGGCTAGATAGCTTTTGCGTGTGGAAGGAAGGCGCCACCTGAATGGGAAATATTTGTAGTTCTGTGCAGTAGGATATATTGTGTTACTCAATACAGCAGCATTTTTATAATAGGAAAGTTTTGTATTCAAACAATGGAGGACATCCAAAACCAACGTACTGCAAGTGGGGGTGCAACAGTACAGGTATTTTCTTCCTCTTCCACGTGGATAAAATAATCAGGATGCCTGTTCGAAGACTGTTTCAATCTCGTTGCTTGACATCGTCAAATAATTTTGAGAAGGGACCTCTGGAGGTCGTCTGGTATAGCACCCTCCTCAGTTAGGCTCATTTAGAACAGGGTAAAAGAACAATTGCCATTTTCCCAGTTAAAAAAAATAATCATATTGGAATGTGACATAGAACTTCATTAGGGTTTCATTTAGTACAACAGCTAGACCAAGAGACAGAAATGTTTTTCCTTCAACTCTTCCCAGCTCTTCCTTAAAATTTCTTTTGTCCTGTGTTTAACATTTGTGATGCAAAAACGTGTGTTGATGCACAGAAATGTATGTTATAGTGACCCTGCTACCTAATGGAAAAATTACACTGAATGTCTGCAGGCAAGGACTGGATGATTATGACTCTTTGTTTCAAAACTCAGCCCTTTTTGCTAGAATTAGTTTTTTTTTTCTCCTTTCGTTCTCATTTATGCTGCCTTCCTAATAGCAACCTTCAAATCAACTTCAGACTTCTCTGAGATACTTCAGAAAAATCAACAAGTTGGTGTTGGAATGTCTGTACTAGAATATGGAACTACTGCCCTTACAATTCTGCTGCACTTATCCATGTAGAAACTTAAAAGGAATGTAGAAGTAACTATTCTGGGTTTATAACTCGTGTTTCTCTACCTTGCAAATCATTAGAAGTCCCCACTGCCAGCTTAACCAGATCGTATATGTAGACTGCTGGCCTCAGCGGTCCACTGTTATCGTTTCTAATGAAGTTGTAAATTCATTAAATAAACCCTGAGCACATGTGCTTATGCTAGTCTGACTGCTAACTTTAACCTAAAGACTTAGGTTAAAAAATAAATAAAAATAGCTATAATCCTCCCTTAACTCTGCTAACCCTCAGCAGTTGAGATTTTAGATAAGATACTGAGCTATACAGCACTGTTGTATGCTAACAGATGCTAATGACTGTCAGAGAGGGATCCAGGAACAGTCCTTGATTCAGCTGTAGCCAGATGGCAGGTCAGGCATTTTTCAGCTTCATCAAGGTCAATTTAAATAATAAATGGAGCTGAAGATATAGTGCTATTAGCCCCTGTTTAGGCTATCTGAAGTTCAAAGCCAAGTACTTCTGCAGACTATAGAAACCAAAATATAAGAAATGTAGACATTGGCATAGCTAGGGAATGGAATAATCTCTGACAGTGACCAGATGCTTCAGGGGAAATGGAATATATTCCATAATAGTTGTACATCCAGCAGAATTATTTATATATATATATATATAATTTTCATTGAAAAATTGAACAAGAGTGCCAAAATCATGGAGGATGGCGTATTTCTTCTGAAGAGCCAGGAGTAAAGAAAGGATTATACATGCAGCAGTCGCTGTCAGTATCTAATCAATTTTTCTGCTACAGAGATCTCTGGGGCTCTCAAATATTTCATAGCTCACACTAAACAAATATATTTGCATTTTTTTTCATCTCAGTTCTTCAGAACTGGAATCGAATATACCAAATGGTTGGAAAGGGACATTCATTTTGAGCTTTTGGGTGTTTTTTTGGTATTAATTGTGAAAATAACAGCTGAAAGCCTGTCTTCCCAAACCTTTAAGAAAAAGTGTCTTTTTTGGGGGGATAATAAATACATAACTTTAGATAATTTAATGGAAAACAAAAATTTGGGGTATGATATTTATGCAGCAGTTGAAGGAGAAAACAAAATCAAGTATCACATAAATCATAGGTTTACCTGGCATGAGGAATTGCTTATGAATTACCTGAAACAGGAGAAGGAAAATGTTTTTGATTCCATGTTTCAGCTTTTTAAAGAACAGCAAGATAGCTGCCAAAAAATAAGTTAAAGCTGAGACACTAAATGGAGGATGATGAATCTATGTCTTTTACTCTTGACTGTGGTTTTGTGAACACAATAAACACAAACCAAGCAAACAGAGGCAGTCTTTCAATGACAAAGTACAGACAGAGGAAAGGGACAAGGAACCCAGGATTGCACAGAAAAATAGAGGTATAAGAGGAATGTTTCTTGAAGTTGACACCCACCACCTAATCAGAGTAAACAAGGAATGGAAAAGCAGAAGACAAGAGAATGGCATATTGAAAACCAGTGAAGATCAAAATATGCATTAAGAAGTAGCACTTAAGAGCATTCAAAGCAATCAGAAAGAGTCATGATGAAGATGAAAAATGTACAAGGAAAAATGAAAATAATAGCAAAAATCAGCAATCATAGAACTGCTGGTCATAGGAGAGCTCTGAGCGTCTCCAGTCCCACCTCCCAGAGGAAGAAGGCTAGCACCAATGTTGGCTTGGATCAGCCATGCTTTGTCTAGCCAAGTCTGGACCACCTTCAAGGGCAGCGATCTAGGAGGCTGCTCTCTGAACTGCCTGTTCTAATGCCGCACTACAATTTAAACCTCCCAAACTTTGACTTGGATGTACAGCGGCAGTACGGAAACAGAATCTGAATGGATCAATATCAGCAGAAGTCAATACAGTCCTATACAGCCTTCTCTAGCATCTAAAGATAAAATCAGGTGTCTTTCTAGTGACCTGACAAAGTTCTAAAAGCATCATTCAAAACAGTTATTGTCAGGTAAATTAAATTCTGTGGGAACAATCCTTTATGCTCTTTGCTTTCCTCCTTGGAGAAAAAAAAGAAAACGTTACTTCTGCTAATGAGCAGCCTGTGAGCCTGACAAGAGTATGAAGACAGTTATCAGAGGCAATGCAAGGAGATTAAAAGAAAACAAAACAGGGTTAATTTCACTTAAAGAAAAACAAGCAAAATACATGACTGGCTATGTAAAATGAAGGACATAGAAAACATAAGGCACTTAACGTTTCTTGTCTTGTAATACAAAAATAATGGAACAACTGAAATTAAAGCAACAAATGTAAAAATGGTAACCTTTTTAAAATATAAAACATAACTGACCTGTGGGTATCGCAGTCTTGGGCTAAAACTCCAAGCTTAATAAGATACTTTAAAAATGACTACAAATATTTGAATATTTGAGAATAACAACGTATAAAAGCAGTAAAAACCCTTGTTTGCCAAGGCAAATCAGCAATTAATTTGCCTACGGTTAATGTCTTCATATGGATAGATTGTTCCATTTGCCCATTATAGCCACTTCACATCTTTTTTCTGAAGCCTCTGGTCCTCGCTATTCTTAGATTTACAATCTAATTAAATTGAGTATTGATCCAGAAATCCCTTTGCTTCTAAAAACTCCCTCAGGTATACAAGAACACTTAATAGTCTCACCTTTGCAGTTGGCAGTTAAGATTTCAGGCCTAGAGTGACACTGTATTTCCCCTTCCCCTTAATCAGTCCCCAAACACAGGCAGAGACTAATCCCAGTTACTTTGTACTCTGGGACAGCAGGCACTGGTACCTAGCATTTATTGTGCATACTGCTTAATTTAAAGGGAAATGAAAAATCTATTAAATTCTATTTTGGCAAGCATTTTCTCTCGAAATTTGCAATTGATTGAAGTTATTCTGTATTCCTTTGTATATTTCTTTGTTCTATATTTGATTTAGTTATGGTTGCCTGTGGAATATTTCTTAACCATTTAATATTATGAATTTTAGGAGTAATAAGCTCCAAGAAAATAACTAGCTGTTTTCATGTCATGTCCATTTTGTGGACTGCTGAGCAAAGGGAAACATAAAATCACGGCAAGTTTGTTTGGAAAAGATGTTTTCATACAGCTCATCAGAAAGTTTGGTAAATTCTCCCCTTTTTCCTCCTCTCCCCCCATGGCTAAGCCAATGGACAGTAATTTCTGTAGGAGCAATAAAAATCACTTCCCAGCTGGACAAATGGAAAAAGAATGGTCTCCTTGGAACAAACAGACTGGGTGCTGCTCGACACCCTGCATGTTTGAGGGAGGTGCTTAGTGCTTGCACCGTCAACTTAGGATGTGCTCCAGCTCTCAGTTGTGAGGCACCTAGGCTGGCCATCTGCAGCCTGGTAAGAAAATGCTGCACACTCTGATAACGATAATAACAAGGCTATACAGTTTTTACAGAAATAAAAATAAAATAGTGACTTTTTAGCTGTCCCTGGGAAGAGATTATATAGTGTTTATATATGTAATTGCTCTGTAATTAACCCCAGGTTTCAGCCAAACATGCTTACAAAATTGTTAAAAAAAAAAAAGACAAAGCTTTCTAAGCCTGTACCCATCGAGTACAATGATCACAACATGAAGACTAGTAAAACTCATTTCTGTCCAAGAAAATGCTGAGTAAAACCATCCAGCAGCATACTTCTCCTCCTCTCCTCTTTGTGGTGCTGGTTAAGCAGAACTCACCAAGTTAGAAAACAAAGTGACTTAATTTTGTTTTAAAAGGAAACTTCTTCAACATTAATCTCATCTCTTGTAGTCTAATTGTAGGTAAAGTTAAACAAATACGATGTCTAGAACTTTCAGTACGTATTTTTCACTGGCATACAGCACAGACTGAAAAAGGTTGGAACGTGTTCTCTTGGTGACTGGGTGACTTTGGGAATATATAAATCGATAAGGACTCCATCTTAAAACTCACCAGTTTAAATTGAGGGTAGGTCAATACAAACAAGTAGTCAATGGTTTCAGATGTAAAATGTCATCAGTTCCATTTCTAATGATAGAGTATACACGCTATACAAGTTGGCTCTGCCTCCATTAATGGTGAATAAAACAGGGAACAAAGAGAGAACACAGCAGCCAAAGTAACCTTGTCAGGATTGTTTCGTTCTTGCTGGCATTGAGAAGATGCCGCTGGCATTGGCAACACTGTGGATGCAGGGCTACCAGTCACACCGCTTTGCCACATTTGAGATGTTTATCAAAAAAAAAAAAAAAGGTATTTTTACCAATGGCTATTAAAACACACTCCAGTCTGAGTTCCCTATTTTCAGAATGAATAAAACATCTACTGGCATCAATTACTGATCCATATTCATAACCACTTTATCTCTGATGCATTGACTGGGACTAGCATTCATGTATTTATTTTCCTGTAAGGAAATAAGTCTTGAATGATGATCTGATAAAGATTCTCCTTAGAATAATTTTTACAAGAAAGTGCTTTTCCAGATATGCGCTAAAAAAAATTATACACTTTTTCTTAATTCTCTGCCTGGCTTTTCTAATCATAATGTGAAGACTTCATGAAATTTCATGGAAGATTATCTTCATTTCTGAATGCTGAAGAGCAGTTGCCTTTATATTCTACAGTGGAGATGGACGTGGTGGGGTACTTAGACTTTTCTCATCACTGGGAGATACCACATATAAAGCCAACATCTCTAAAAGTGTAAAAATTGGGTAATTTACAATGGTGTGCGACTTCTTTTTTTAAAAAGTATTTAGACCCTACCCCCATGAAAGAGGTTTTGAGAAGAGACCCATTGTCTACTACAAAAAGTAGTAGGCTTTTATCCATGTAGTACGTCAGTGTCCATGTTCAGCCATCATTTCATTCAAGAATGGATTATTTCTAGTGAAGAAAAGTATGGGTATTTCAATAGCAAAACTCAGAATGGACCCGATGATACGTCCATAAACATGCAAGTCTGGACCTGTTCAAGAGAAACCAATAAGTCTTTGTACAATAACAACAGGCTGGTGGAGGGCTTATGGTCAGGACAGGAATTCCATGTAAAACAGAGAACGTACTAACGCTCATCGCAACTACCTAATGCTTGGTTTTACATCCTTTTCGTCTGCTTCATCCTCACTGTCATCAACCTGCTGAATGACCAAGTCGGATGACCCATCCTCCACAATCTCCACATCAGATCTGTTGTCTTCCCCATAGTGCCACCTGGAATCCTTATCCCCATCTGCTGGAAATTCAAGGGGTGCTTCAGCCTCCAAGTCAATGCGAATACTGTCTATGCCAGCTTCAGCCAAGCACTCATTACAGAGTCTGTAACGTCTTGTCCCCTCTTGGACCACTTGTCCTGTTAGCTCAGTCACGTGGCGTTTACACTTTCTGCAGATAGGTTTACAAGCCTGATGAATCTGGGAAAATTGAAATTAACAAATTTGATATTTTATCCAGAGAGAAGTGTTTTTTAAGATCACAAAAGTAGGGCTGGAGTAGCATCAAGTGGTAGCATTAACTCCTTTCAAGGAAGTCATCAAACTTTAAAAATAAAACAATCATGAGTGCTGTGATTGTCCACTTAAGCTCTATTACAGGACTTACGTAGCACACTGCCTTTGCAAACCATCAATTAACAAAGAAATGCATCCCCTCTCATAGGAATTATGCTTCTAATTGACTTAAACAAAACCAGCTTAATTATCTACTACCTCTTCTTATGGGAGTCAATATATCAACCAGATACACTTGTACTGTGTTTAATTATACCGAGACAGATTTACACATTAAACAAATCATGCAGTTACTAAAAATACATACTGTTCGAAAATGGCTACTTAGGTGATCTAGCCTGCTAAATCTTTTCCCACATGCCTCGCAAGGGTAAGGGCGCTCTCCTGTGTGACAGCGAAGGTGACGCTTTAGGTCTGCTTTTCTTTTCACCACATGAGTACAGAACGGGCACTTGAACCTCATCCTGGGTAGATCATCTGTTAGGAAATAATTTGATTTAAAAAAAAAGTCATAACACATCTAGTCATGCTCTAGGAAACTGTATTCTAGTTACGAAAAGCAACAGAAACAGAATAGAAAATCACTCCTATTTTTAAAAAATATAGGTCTTTTCAAATACAAAGACTTTGTGTTTTCCTATAAATCACACAGGAATGCAACAAAGGAAAAGGAGTGGACCATTAGCTATATTAAAATGAGCTTAAAAAAACAAGATAATCATGAGTCTAGAGCTGTAGAGACACTAAAGATTATATATTTTGAAAGACTAGTTTGATTTAATTCCTTCGTAATTATTCCTTTATTCATTTACTTCATTTATTCATAATTACTGAAAAACAGAGCTTCGCTTTCCAAGCTTACATTTCTGGAAAACGGAAATGTATTTCTGGTAAACGCACGCTCTTTCAGCAATGTGTATTTCTCACTGACACCAGATGATTAACCGATGATTGCAGCGTTAAAACAAACTCTTACCTTCAGCCCAGCCTCCCATGACACCTAGAATTGAGGGCATGCTCGCATACGGCTCATCTGCTTTTGAAGACTTGGATTTACTCGAAGAACGGGGTGATTCGTGCTCCTGCTGTGACACAGCCAAGCTTCTTGATATCACATCAGACCCTTGACCGTACTGGTACCCCACATGAGGAGATTCAACTTCTGTTTCAATCTGAACTTGCTCCTCAGACTGAGTAATGTGGCCAGCAGGCTCAGCAGCCCTGTCCTCCAGTTTGCTTGATTTATAGTGAGGGATGTCAGAAGGTTGCTGTAGTCCCAGGTGCCGGGATTTCTTTATGGAATCCTGCCTTTGGTCGTGTTTGGACAGCTGTTGCTGTGCATTTCTTTGAGAGGCTGGATAGTAGTTGAAATTGCTCCAAGCGTTTCCACCCATCATGCATGTCCCTTGATCTGGATTTAAGTGGGAATGCGGGGGGCTGCTTTCTGCTCTCCAGCCAGCGCTATACAAGCAGGATCGGTCCACGCCATTTGAATTTACCTCTTTGACAGGCTGAAGTAGCGATCCTTCTCCTTCTCACTGATGTCTAGTGAAGACTTAATGAACGTTTTACACACGCTGATAACGTCGGTCATCTGAAGATAGCTAGCAGCCGACATGACTTCAATGACATTCTGACCGGTGAGGGACAGTTTGCCTGAATACACAAAATCTAGGATAACTGTAAATGTGTCAGGAGAAAAGGCCTGGAAGGTGGCTGTCGTTGGCTGAGTAGTTTCCTTCGAACTCTGTGAAAGGAGCATTTTGAAATACCCGCTGCTGGCAAACAGCACATTTCGGTGTGCTTTAAAGACCTTTCCCTCGACCAGGATATTGCAGTCACAGAATAAGTCCTGCCTGCTGCTCATTTAGTTGCTGCAAGAGGTGAAACTGGTGAGAAGAAATCTCCATTCCAGACAAGATGCAAGTCACTCTAAGAAATATTAAAAAAATTAAAAATCAGAACCTTGATCTCAGCATTGTGCAACTCCATAAAAGACGTCAAAAAACAGTTTTACAGATATTTTGAAAAAAAATATATAAATAGACTTAAAATTATAAATCTGTTTAAGTTACAATATCCCCGATCATTCATCCTTTTCCAAACAGAAAAGCCCCTAGGGATGGCAGAGCCCGGTACGCCTGACCACGTTATTCGCAGCCACGTCTGTGCTCCAGCGCGGCGCTCGGACACGCGAGGGATGCGGGATGCGCGCAGCCCGCCGGGAGCCGCGCAGCGCTCGGACCGGAGCCCAGGCGCCGCGGAGCCCTCCGGCCGCCGAGCTCGGACGCTGCCCCCGTCCTCGGCGTGCCGCTGCCGCACCGCCCGGGCCCGGCTCCCCGCCGCCGAAGGCGCCACGAGCGGGCACCCGGCGGCCGAGCCCTGGGCGGCCGCAGCGCACCCGGCCGGGCTCGCCGGCACCGGCAGAGGCCGTCGCCGCTCACCCGCGCCCGGGCAGCCCGGGACGCCCGGCGGCGCAGGGCCCCCCCCGGCAGGCGCGGAGCCATCTCCGGCTGCGCGGGCGCAGCACCGGGCACGACGCCGCTCCGGCGGCTGCGGCTCCCCAGCGGCACGGCACGGCGGCACGGCACGGCACGGCACGGCACGGCACGCACGGAGCCCGCAGCCCCCCCCGGAGCCCCCGCTCCCGCTCCCCTCAGTCGGCGCCTCGGGCGCTCCGCGCCGCGCCGCCGCCCGGTGCCCGGCGCCCGGCGCGGCCCCGCTCCCGCTGCCCGCGGCCGCCCCGCGCTGGCAGCGCCCCAGCCCGCCCCGCGCGGCCCCTCTCGCCGCGCACCCCCCGCCCTCCCGCGCAGCCCTTTGTTGCCGCGCCCGGCTCCTTGCAGCCGCGCCCGGGGCTGCAAATGGCGCCCGCGCGGCTCCCCCGCCGCTCCGCAGCCCGGCCGCCCGGCGGCCCCCCGCTCCCGGCGGCTCCCGGCGGCTCCCGGCGGCTCCCGGCGGCTCCCGGCGCCCCGGCGGGCGGCGGAGCCGACGGACGTCCCTCGCCGCAGCCCGCTCCAGGCTCCCCCCCCCGGCGCCCGCTCCGAGCGGCCGGCGCGGGGCTGCGCAGCCGCCGCTCACCGGCTGGGTTCCGCGGGCGGCTGCCGCTCGGCCGGGAGGAGCAGGCGGAGGATGCGGGGTCCCGGCCCCCGCTCGGGGCTCGCTGCGGCTCACGGCGCCGTGCTGGTCGCGCAGCCCCGAGCCCTGGCAGCCCGAACGTGAGAGAAACAAAAGGTATTTGCTGACGTGGGCGTTGGACAGAGACGCCCGAGGGCTGGGGACACAATTAAAGGGGCAACGCACCGATTGCAGGCGCAGCCCAGCAGCTCCCTCCGCCTGCTCGCCCAGTCTGGGCTGCTTTCCTCTTCCCACACCCACATGCTGCCCAGGAGGGGATGCGATGCCCTAGATGCTTCCTTCTCGCATCTTTATGTGTAGCAGGGGCCCTGGTGACTCAAATCCTTCTGTAACGTGCCTGCGGATTCCTCGAGAGGAGATGCAATATCTTATTTTTTCATATCTCAGTTACCTTCTGGGAAAAAAAAAAAGGCAAAAAAAAAGCATAATGTCTGAAATCCTACTACTTAAACCTCTTAACTTCTTTCACTGGAAGTTTGGTATCTTTCTCCTTCCTCTTCTTACCGCCAGGGTCTTTTCTCTTCTGTCTTGTCACCCCAGTTATTTGTCATAAATATTTGTTTTCCCATGTGAGCCATTCTGCCTTCACTGTATCCTTTGTGTCCTTTCAGCCCTCCCTTCCATAAACTTAAGACATTCCATCTTGAAACAATTTACGTTCCTTTCCCCACTATAGAAAAAGCAGAAAGATATCTAAAGACTTTTTCCTCTGATAGTTAGAAACGTTCTCCCCATCTATCATGCATTCATATTCAATTATATCCATTTATCTTGTAACAATATTTTTCACGGCTTAATACTGCCTTTTTAATCAACATCCGTCATCTTGTAAACTCCATCTCCTTTCACATTTTTATATTCAGGCACACTTTTAAAATCTTTCATGAGACCCATTTGCTTGTCCAAGACTCCATTCTGTGCTGACCAGCTTAAATTAATCGTTCTTGAACATGAGAAAGTGTCTGGAATTTACACAGTATTTTTGCTTGAATCTCTTCAGTTCACTGGACAATGGTGTTAATTATCAACTGGAAACATTTGAAACTGATGTGCCTACAACTGACTGGCCCTTTCCAGCCATGCTGCATTGCTGGTTCTTAGTCATCCTCTGATCAGTGTCACCTGCAAATGTCACACAATTCATCCTGCTTTTACATCCGAGTCAGAACCGTGTATTGGCCGAACTGATTCCAAAGCCAGCCCAGAGGATTGTTAGCAGCCCTCTTTGTCCTCATCGTTCCCCTTTCAGGGTAACCCAACGCAACTCCAGTACCCAGTTTCTCGATTCTTACCATTAATTAATAGAGCATGTTGGACTCTGTTTGCAACCCTGGTGTCACTCACCTTAAAGAATGTATGTGGGAACCTGTAATTGTTCAGAGAGGGAGAAATGACAGAAGTGTGCCGCAGCTTTGTACAAATGTCTACAGAGTGTGAGGTATCCAAACTAGAAAAAAAAATCAGGTGAGATACATGGAAATGTCTAAAATCATGGCAAGATCAATAGGGACTGATTGTTCACTGCTTATTCTGCTAAAAGAGTCAGGTGACAGCGAATGAAGCCGGCAGGTCAAACCGAAGGATGTGGTTCTTCACATAACGTGCAATTAGGCACTGGAACTTCTTGCCCTAGGCTGTTGTGGATGTGAAATGTTGGTGAGTGTTACAGGGGTGTACTAGACATGGTCACAGAGAGACTTGAGAGTTCCATACAGAAGTGCCTGTGCCTTTGGAAGCCGCCAAGTCATAAGCTGGAGGAGGCTGGAGGAGACGGAGGTAAAAGTGTTGCTGTTTGCTTCTCTTATTCTTCCATGGAGTAACTGCTTTCGTTTGCTCTTGTGAACAAGACAATGGGTCAGAGGAGCTCACGCAGCTGCCCTTGTGTTAATTCTCCCTCTGCTAGCCCTGACTTCCCAAAGCCACTGGAAGCTTGCTCCTAGCTACTAATAATTTACTTGCCTGTCAGTTCAGCTGAGTAGCACCACTATATCTATAACATCCTATGTATTTTTTCAGTTCTATTCTCAAATACTTCATCTGCTGAAAACTTTCTTCTGAAAAGAACACTCTGTAGGTATTCGTTCTGTTTGACTTAGCTGACTTTTCATGTACTAGGTACTTTCACTTGTGTACCAGAGAGTGCTGAGCTTGGCAGTTTGTATCAATATTAGTGGGAGCTCAAGGGTTCTCCATCTGCTAGAAAGAGGTAATAGAATTTTAAAAGTAGAAAAAAAAATGCAGTGATATCTGGAGTAGATTAATTAGAATTTTTAAAGGTGTTGCAAGTGTTTTACTCAGAATACTTCAGAAACCTTGCCAAGGAGGCTGCTTGTGGCAGTTAAGAACAGCCAGGGAACAGACTTGGTTTCGTCATACAGAAGGACTAATTTCATCCTGTTTTGCACAATAACACATCACAAACAATACACTGATTCTAGAAGGGCAGTTAGTTGTTTAATCTAGTGCTTTGCACTTCCAAATTTTAGAGATGCGTGTATTTAACCAAGTTCCACTTGAAGTTGAGATATTGCTCAGAGAGTTTATTTATCCAATGGAATAAACTGAGCAACTAGTCAGAGGAGGTTCCTTCGCACAGCAGCAGGAGGAGGAGTGCTTCAGGTACAAGACATGATAGTCTGCATTTCAGAGAATAACTTAGAAATGACTTAAAAATTGATTGTTGTTGGTGCTGATACAAAATTTATTAACATAAATTGTACATTGTTTTATTTGGGTTTTGGTAACCAAGTATAAAAGTATAATTAACAGTGGCAGCAGTTAAAATGATTTTTTCTGTAACACAAATATTTCTGGAAAATCACATATTTAAGTTATGGTATGTTTTCTGACTTAAGTATATTGTGATATTTCTTGCCAAAGAAAATTCAAGAGTGTATACCAGAACATCTGAATACCATAGTTAAGGGGACATGCACTGATTCACAAGATTAACTTGTTGGATTGGATGGGATGGAATGGTAATGGATTTTTCTCAAGTGTGTGAGTAAAGCAATGTGACTTTACTAAGGTTTTATTTTAAAATACAAGTAAGATTACATATAACCTTGGGCTAAACTAACACAATTTATTTCGTCTTTCTACCATGCAAGAAATAGCTGGATATTTTTTACACGATCAGAAATGTACCATACTGGGGGAATTCATTAGTTGCTCTCTCTCTCTCTCTTTTTTCCTTGCATGTAAAATGCATTTAATGAGAAGATGTGAACAGCAGGAATTTTAATCCATCCTCTTGCAAAAATAGTTGCTTTAAAAACAGTGTATCACCCAACGAGCAGGTTCTTTTAGGGATGCCTGGTAGAATAAGGACCGGTCACAGGACTGTGGTTATAATTAGAGCTTTATTATCACCTTAAAAAATTAGCAATCAGCATGGCTTATTACTATCTACAGTTTCTAGCAGCAAGAACAGCTTACTTGTTCAGCCCTCGGAGGAAGCAGATGACGGCGGAGGTGTCCCTGGCCAAGGCAGACCCCACGTTTTGCAACCCAGCTGCAGTTCCAGTCAAAGTCCCACTTGGCGCTTGCTGCTGCTCATTTTTATGGGCACTATCTCGTGTGCTGTCACGCTTCCTGTTGCGGGCTGGGTGTCACCACACCCTGGGAACCCAGCACCTGGGCTTTGATAACTCCGATGGACTTATCCCAGTGCTGGCAGGAGGCTCGTTCTGCAGCGGGGTAACCCGACCTGGTGCATGAACGGGGAGAGAAGTGCGTGCTTGGGGCATGATGCAGGATCGGCCCGCTTACGTGTTACAGCTGTTTGCCTTATGAAACGGCATCGGTTATGCTAGCCATATTGCCAGGGTCAGGGGGCACCAGTCACGTAGTGTTGTACCTCCTAAAGGAAAAGTACATTTCTGAGAACATTTGCCTGTTCAAAAGCTTTAGAGAAATGTGTGTGATGTAAAAATATATTCTTTTCAGTTCATAGGTGAGTTACTCATCATTCCATCTCAGGAAACTTTTCAGTGTTCCAGGCTGTAACGCCTTGCGGAATACAAAGTATACAGATAACAGATAAGGCCACGTCCCAGCCGTAATGAAGGAGCTTCTAAATTACGCAGACATGGTCTGGAGATAGGGGAACCATAGCCAAGACACCAGAAATGAATTAAGGAGGAGATTACAATTTTTATTTAATACGCTGCCAGCTAATATTTAGCTTTAGTTCACTTGCCTCAGCATCACTTGACTGTCACCAGCTTTCCACGTAACAAAGCCAGTAGCGATTTCTGTGTTCAGTTTCTGTGATTTCTGTAGTTCAGCTTTCTTCATGAAGATCCCTAGCTGCTTACTCGTTGTCTTCCACTACAAACACAAAACGCTTGGCAGCCTCCAGGTCGCTAGGACGTCACTTCATTTCTCAAAATGCTAAGGAAGTCATATTACGTTTCCTAATCCGTTTTAGCATGGGGAGGAATCTCCCGTCTGCCAGTAGGCCTAACGTTGTCTGAGCAGGCTGTCCTCTAACCAAAGTTCTCAGCTTGGAAAAGCCCCAGATTCGACTGCGATGTTAGCAGAGGCTGCAGCTCCACCAGCATCTCAGCCTAACGTGTCAGTGGCGTCATCTATGCTGGAAACCCAACTTCTGTACCAATAACTTAGAAATACTTGTTGGGTGTATTCTACCTTCAAGCCAACTTTCCGTAACACCTAAAGTTGTGAGCGTATTCCCGTACAGCTCATCTATGTTGATGACTTAGACCTTGATCTGAACAATTAATTCTCCCCGACTCATTAGCGAGTTCACTGGCAGCCTCTCAGCTCACTTGATTGCCCTACCCTCAAGGCTGCTTTCCTTCTCCCACACCCACCTTTGCCCAGAAAAGACGCAATTTACGGCTGAGGTTGGCCTAGCAGTGAAAGAATCCTTTCACCAAGCAGGGCCCTCGGGCCAGGCAGACAAAGGCAGGATGAGTGCTTCAGTGTCCTCCCTCTTTCTTGTCACTTGGATCCCTCCTGCCCCGGCGTATCAAAGCTTTAGTACTGAGCAAGGGAAGGAGCCTCCTGCACAGCTCTGAACGTTGTCCCTCTGTCCCCCGGAGCCCGTGGTGCCCTAGCGGTGGGGAGGGGGGGAGCTGACAGATTGTACTAAGGAGTATTTGAAATCCCTCACTTAGGATGGCATGGGTACTTGTTACCTTTCACTGTATCCATCCCTTAAAATAATACCTGCAAATCCCGTGAGTGTAGAAATGGTTTCTATGTAGTGTTTGCATGGCCCTGCTGGATCCTGCTCTCCTCCCCTCCAAAGAAACTCTGCCAAATCTACTCTAAATTACATTTCCAGTTAGAAGACTCGATAGTAATCTTGTGAGATTTTTAAACTAGTGTCCTCCCTTTCATGGAAAATGGGAAAAAATACACTTACTATGAGATTAATATTTAATACTTTATGTTCTTTAACTATAAAAGAACCAGACTACATACAACAATATAAACATATATAGTACATATATTTAACATACAGTAAAGACAAATCAGTAATGCACCACTGTAGAAAAAAGTTACAAAAAGCACTTAAAGATTTGATCCCCACCCTTAAAAAGGGTAAATTTTCTATATGGTGGGGGTGTCCATTAATTCTCAACTTTGGTTTAGTTTCTTTTTCTCTCTTCCACCCTGATACATACACTGGCAGACAGCTCAACAGCAGGACAGGTACGCTGGCAAATCCGGCAGCTTCTGATAAATGTCATTGCAACTTCTCTATTACTGATGTGCGAAAAATGTCCACTTATTAATCTGGAAAGGACTTCTGGGTTTGCACTGCACTCTGAATTGTCTGTGAACACTGCAAAGCTATCTTCGTAACACACTATAAAGACCTACATAGACTGTTGATCCCAAATACCTGTGGAACCAGAGCACCAGATGCTGGTCCCTTCTTTCACTCCTTGGCTTTGTCTTTCTCATCAAGTGTTAACTATTGTTTAGTTTAGTGTGTACTCTAGCTTACAGTTTCACACAAGAGCAGAGAAGAATCCTCCAAGTCTCCAAAAATTGAGGTATTCAAAACTTTTTGTGAACTAGAAATGGCTGTTTTAGCTACCAATAGCTATTATCAGCCAACAAAAGATGTCTGTCTTGTATTAAAAACTCCTTCAACTACAACAGAAAAAGATCCCAATAAAATAAAAGTGATCAGATTTCATTGTTTGAATTAAAACAGTGAAAAGAAAGTGGAGATTATTACATTTTTCATTGATTCAAGATATTCTAAATCAACAGATAAATACAGATTTTAAATAGAGTCTGTACAAGCAGGTTTAAAAAAGTCCATATGTGAAATATCCAATATTCTTGCAAGGTGATTTAGGAAAAAAAATAAAATAAAAATTCCCCATTCATTTTATTGTAGGCATTTGCCAAGATTTTTTTCTAGCTAGCATCTGTGACTGCTTCCCAGTTGCATGGATTTTTCTTGCCCAACATAAAAAAAGCTTTAAAAAGGTTTTAAAAAAAATCACGATGGCTATAAAACTACAAAACTGGTAAGAAAACAGAATCAATATTAATAATAAAAAGATATTCTAATAAATCCCAGTTGGCTGGGTTTTGAGTGGACAGCATCTTTTAACCCTTTCCTACCAAGAATCTCTTTTTTGCTTGCACAGTGTATGTTAGCAGAAATGGATGTGTTCATTTTTAACTCCCAGAAGTTTAAACGTGAGCCTTAATCTAGACACACTCAGGTTTACCAAGTCAACTTTTGAATGGTTAAAAAAAAAAAAAAATCAAAGCGACCCTCTCAGAGAGTTTTATTTTCTAGACAGTCAGAAAACTCCAGAATGCTCTAAGATCCACAAATATAGTTAAGTCACTTCTACAAGTAAGGTTGGGTTTATAAGAATTCATCACTTAAACTAGACTAAAGGACTCCAGTTATGAACTGCCTTACAAAACATCAGTAAATTAAATGAGCACATTTGGAAGATTTACAAGGTCTTGCACCAAGAGGTTAAATGCACTATGAATACCAGTGCAGCATGTATTCCTTTAGAGAAATACAGTGCAATTATGTGCAAAAGTATACTAAAACATATACTCCTAGACAAGTTAATTACATAGAGCTAAGACTTCAAAATATGTAGTCTGCATGGCCTTTAAAAAACTTTGAGAAAGAGATTATATTAGAAATAAGTTTCTTAAAACATTATTTTCGATTCTTCATTAAGCACCATGTGAATATCTTATAACAGCTACATCATTTTCTCAAAGCTTGTAGAGGCTGGATTTACAATGGAAGATTTCAGGAAAAACATCAAAAACTAGGAGGAAAAGCACAGCAAACATTTACATGAACAAGAATGTGGATAAACTACATCCTCTTCTACCAAGTACAAAAGCTGAAGGACTGCACTGAAAACAAAGTAGCACAATATGATAGGTCAACAGGAAACATCGATTTTGGTGGTCACCTTCCATCTGGACTGCGAATGGCACACCCCCCACCCTCCCCAGCGTTACACGGACCTTAACACAGCTCCATCCTCTATGCACAAGACACACAAGAATAATCTCTAAGACCAAAGGAAGCAGGTTGAAGTAAAGTTGCTGAGATCTCCGCAGTCATTCCTGCAGCTCTCACTACAGACTTTCGCGAGTTTAATTTTCCCGGCTCTGAATGTCTTCACAGGTTCAGAGTCAGCTAGCCTGCACCTCAGCACAGCTCAGCCATGTGGTAAACTAAATCTTCTGACAGTTTAATTGCAGCACATTAGCTCAAACATGCTCAGCTGATACTCCATGTCTAGTGGCCTCTACCAATATTTACAGTAATTTGGCATCTTCACGCTAGATCGGGATGCCTGGTCACTAAATATCATTGTGGATCCCTATTTACATTCTTACCCCACTCTCATTAGTGAGCTAGTCTCCTAACACATGCAGATATTGCAACTTTTTCAGTGTTCTCACACACACGAGTCCTCCTGATACCAGGTAATCGGATTCAGAATAAAACACTCTCTGAAGCTGTCTGGACGCAACAAAAAATAGAGTAGCAGTCCAAAAGATTAGTATCAGTAGGCTAGAGGTGGCATTTTCAAACGTGCCAGCACAATTTACAAGGCCACATTTTGTTCAGTTTTTCGGAAGTGCGTAGGACCCAAAACCACAGCTGGATTTTCAGAGGAGCTCGGGTCCAAACCTGACACCTACATAAGTTCTCTCTGATGGTCCTAAATTATATGACTAAAGTAGGGACTACAGAGCCCTGGATTTTCTGTCTTGTCCCAGTGAGATTTTTCTGCCTGTCACTGTGAGCTGTGTTCAGCTATTACAAACTCAAATTTACTGTTGATACGGAATAGGAAATACTGAAAGCTTAATCAGTTTAAGTTACAGAAAATAAATGTAGCAATGGTGTTCCTTGAGGTTTTTAGTGTAAAGTGGGAGGAACTGCTCCTACTTTGTCAGCTGCATCTGGCTACAGTCTCCAGATCCCAGATCTACACTTACTCCAGCTAGAAAGACTCGGGTACAATTTGCATTTTCATTAAACACGAACAACACAGTAAAGAAACATTAAAAGTCTTACTTCACAGTATCTTTCAGTTCCATCTCCTCTTTAAGGAGCAGTAAGTTACCCATAACCAAACAGGCCTTCTGTTGGTTGTGTTTTTTTCTGAAGTTTCCCAGATTGATTTTTGATAGCTTACATCAACTCAGTTTTATCTGGAAAGGTAAAAATCTCACCTCCTTTGAAAGCCAACTTTTATCTACCCCAACAATAATACAGGAGGTCTACGCTGCAGTTTAAAAACAAAAACAAACAAAATGACAATACTTGTATAAATTCGCACAACAATATCAACCATGAGAAAGACTGCCAAAGACTAAAGGAAAATAGAGGAAAAGAGAAAGGATTTGCATACAAAGAGGCTAGTAAAAATTTCTGAGATTTCCCACCCAATTGCTTCAAAAAGGGTATACAGGGCTGTTTCATATGCATAGCTCATGTATACATATTTAACTACTCCTCAGCTACATCAGCTGAGGACTCACATTCACAAGTGATTATTTAATCTACTAGAATTCCCAAGTAACCTGACTGATAGCTTTTAGCTTCTACTGTAAAAAGTTGAGAATTGGGCCATTCACTTAGTCTAAACTGAGAGACCAGGACACTAGACACCATGACGAGTGCTTAACGTTTCTTAAGCACAGACTACTAATGTCTAAATGACATTGAGGATACGTCTGAAAATCTGTAGTCCAAGCTCTTGAAAGAGGAAGATGTAGCAAAAACAATTCAGAAAGAGAAACTCGTTCTCTAAATACCTGCAATTAAGGACATGTGAAATATATTTATTCTTACTTTCTACACTTTCAGCAGCAGCATGTTTTTGTTATTCTGGTTTGTTTGCCCTGGTTTCCAGGTCAACGCAAGTCTATGAAAACACTTAAAGTTTACAGTTTAGATAATACCATCCTAACACAGAAGGATCACAACCTAGTTTAGAAAAGTCCAAGATAATGGATGAAAACTACATTTCTTCAAATCTAATCTTCAGAGAGAAGACGGTGCCCCTTCCAGATCAGGGATTAAGGACCACAACAACGTTATTTGAAGAAATCTGTTATCAAAACAACAGAGATGTTCCGCCTACAAAATGTTGTCTCTTCCTCAAAACTAGGAAGCAGAGACACAACTGGAGATTGCTCAAGTAAAACCTCTGTGAAGCCCAGACAGAAGATTCTTCACAGAATTCTGGTGCACAGCACTGAAAACTTAAAAGTATTAAAAACTCTATTTCTCCCCATTCTTCAATTAAAAAAAATAAAAAATAATAATAAAAAAAAACAGCCTTACTAACACAATTTTCTGTTGCAAACCAGCCACTGGCAGAGAGAGACCTTCAGTCCTCCCCCTCTCCTCCCACTGCTACATAAGTGTTTCTCGATCCGATAAACTCCTGTGGATCTCCTGCTTGTCATCACCATCAGCATCATCATCATCAGCTGGATCGTTTTCCTCCCCGGACTCCACGTATATGGGCCAGTCGTTATCCGTATCACCCTTCTCCTGGCCCTCTGAGGAAGGTTCCATCAGGCTGAGGTTAATGGGCATCGAGTCGTCGTGCGTAGTGGTCACACAAGTGCAGCTGTCACACAAGCCAAAGCGTCGCAATCCTTGAGACAGGCTACTCGTGAATGTTCTCCTGCAACCTTTGCAGATAATTGGCTTGTTCGATCGATGCACCTGAGGTTAAAAATAAAATATTGTGATAAAAAGGCAATCTGCCTTCATAGCTTTAGCTGTTTCTGGGGTGCTGGTTGGCACAGGTAGAACATCTAAGCTAAGGGGCAGGTGACCCCGCCACGCTGCCAGAGACAAAGATTTGGGACTACGTAACTACTGCTGAACCAAATACCAGTTGCTTAAACTTATTATTAGCAAAGTTTATCAGAGTTGGCAACAATCACTGTGTGCAAGATATTTTGGGAAATACAATCAGGAAACAATAAAACAGCCTGCTTTTAAAATTTCATGATAATCTTTCAAACTTACACTTAAAGCGTGACTCCGAAGGTGTTCCTGCCGGGTGAAACGCTTCCCACACGTCTCACAGGGGTAGGGTCTCTCACCTGTGTGAGAGCGTATGTGCCGCTTCAGTATTCCTTTCTGCTTAGCCGTGTAGGGACAGAACGGACATTTGTGAAGCTTGATGGGCACAACTAACACATCACCTTTTGAAAAAGAACACAATGCATTAGGTTAGGCAGCTCAGCAACGTTAGGTATGTCGGCTTCTTGTCCTTGCTGCAAATCTGAGTCAAATTAATTGCATTTTCCACTCTTTTTGCATTTGGCTTACCTGGAATTTCTGTAGTTGTGCAATTTCAAAAGCCATTAACGCAGCTGGAGATGACTGAGTCCCTTGAAAATCAGCTTGCTTATATTTACATGGCTAAGTGAGTTAAGTTGATTTTAGTGCACTGCACTGTCTCAGCCATAGAAAGTCTTTTTTTTTTTATATATATATATATATATACCCTTATCATTAAACACCATTGGAAACTGAAATCGTATCACAAATTACAGGTAGCAGTGCACTGTTTCCCATACACTTTTACAATGCACAAATTTAGGTACGGGGGACCCATCTGAAAATACGTTTGTTTCTCCTGCCATTCACGTTAGCCTATCAGAAATAACAAGATGAAAGTTTCCAATATTCTTGCTGATGAAATTTTACTAAAATCAGACCACATGCACACGAATATATAATTTATCAAGTCAGATGCAAAATAGAGAATTAAACTTGAAGATCCTGTTTTACATAAACATGGGTATTGCCAATTTTTTCAGTGTCAGCCCAGATACGAGCTGCCTTTGCAGCATAGAGGCTTAGATGTTATCTTAAAGGATTAGGTTTCTCTGATGTTTCAGGTACTGATTCAAAAAGTCTTTGCATATTCAGCCTTGAACTCTTTAATAGTTATACCAATTTAGGTAAGACTGTAGAACATTCCTCTTACTGAGGTTTGCCCCACTCAGTCTCCGAAAAAAAAAAAAAAAAAAGCGTGTTTAGTATCGACATGTAGCCATCAAGTGAAATTCACTTGTCCAGCTTTGTACCTCCGCGAGGTACTGCTGGTCCCTCCTGGGCATCGAGACCTCCATTTACAGAAAGAAAAGCAGCTGGACCTGCCTTGCTTCCAGACTCTAGGGGTGGTGTCGACCCTCCATCAGCTGAGGGGGACCAGGATGACTGGAACACATACAGACACTCAGAAGGAGGTGGCATTTCTCATCCGTCAACTTGAATTCATGAGCACGCCATTCTTTCATCAAGGCTTTGTCAGCCCTGGTGTCCTGTGAAAATGCTGAAGGTAGCAGGAGCACTGAAAGCTGAGAAGAGGCATCTCCATCCTACCAACTGCTTACAATGTTCGGTTTAAGCAGAGAAACATAGCTGAATGCAAGATGGATTTTTCCCCCTCCTCCTATTTAAAGCACATCTAGCGTTAACATTTGTAATATGTTGTCACTAACACCTGATGTTCTCTATCAAATCCTAGAAGCATTTCCTTTTTAATGAAACGTTAACAATCCAAAGATCTTAAGAGGGGAAAAAGGTAAGCAAAGTTTGGGTATTAGATGCTCTCGCCTCGCTACATGTCAGAAATCATAGACATGAGCTGGTGATGGTACTCTGTTCTGGTAGCTTTAGTCCTTTGGTGACTGTAGGCGTGGAATATTGATTTTACCAGATTTGTTATCTAAGAACAGTGAGAGAAAGTACTGTTTTTATTGGCTTTAAGATCACACTTGCATATTTGAGCAGGAAATAACACGAATGTAAGCTTGCTATCTAGAGAAGAATACTTCATGGAAGATTTCCTTTCTGCTGCCCGCACCGTTATGCCATTTGTCACGTCCTCACGTTACATCACTTGCAGTGTGTATCGGTTGCCTCCCTTCTTCATAAGGCAGTTTGGACGAGGTAAGCTGTGCGCCAACATTACTGTAAGTGGATAAAAAAGCCTTCGTGTCCATTTCAGGAGAAATGCACGTGGACATGAGCACCTCCTGCTCCAGGTCCCTGACACTGCTGCTGGGAGACATTCCTGCCAGCGCGAGACATCCCAACAGGCACAGGGCTTGCGAAAGCAGCAGCACCTCTGGTGACCAGCAGATGAAAAACAAGTCTGCCTCTGGAAGTAAAAGTTAAGTCTCGTCTTTATGCAATACCACAGAGTTAAAAGCTTTCCACATTCTTAAGGACATTCTAGGCATCACAGTATTGAACAACACTGAGTTCTGCCTTTCTGAAGGTCAAAGTAATGGCAAACAGACTATGATCCTGCAGCCGACTAGCTGGTAGGAGCTCCAGTGGAATAAGCTAATTCTGGTGTGTACATCCCTCTTGGAGCAGCCCAACTTAACTTTCCAATTGCACTTTTAAAAAAGAAACTTCCTCTCATGATTTTAGTGTTTTAAATTCACCTGCCATTCAACAGGATCCCCAATGAGATTTTTTATTAAAGCAGCGTCACCAACACCAAGCTCCAGGATCAGTTTCAGGCTGTAAAACCTATAGAAATACTTACCTTCCAGGGGCTGCACTGAATAAACGAGTACAGCTTTCTTTGGAAGTCCACAACAATCGTTTATTTTGCTACGGCATAATATTCAGCAACACACGCCTCAACAAGAAAGTAACAAAGGAGGTCGCACAACTAGGCGGTTTCCTCACCAAGCACCCTGACTACACCCTCGAGTCCTCTCACCTGCGTCCTCACCATACCAGTCGCTGTGAATGTCCATCATGGAGCTCATGGCTACCCCCGCATCCTCTGGCCTACCCTCAAAGCCCCGGACAAAGTGATGAACCACGTCATCCTTCCTCTGAGCCGAGCTGTTGCGCAGCAGGGCCTCGAGGAACTGCTTCATGTGGTAGTTGTTGCAGGCCAGGTCCATCGCCTGCCCGCTGTGCAGCCCCTCTTCCATCTGCTCCAGGGACAGCGGAGTCGGGTACTGCTGCAGCCGCTCGCCCACCTCTACCTCCACCTCATCCGAGTCGAACTCCACCTTGGGTTCCACCCCCTTGGGCAGGGAGGAATTAACGTCCCCCGGGGAGTCGCTGCTCACCGGGTCCCTCACCACGAGCTCCAGGGGGTGGCAGCTGCTACAGTCCCCGCAGGGGGGGTCTCGCTGACAACCCGCCACCCTCTCCTTTTCCTGCAGGGACGAGACGGGGGCAGAGCCCTGGCTCTTGGAGCCGTACGAGGGGCCCTCCCTCGCGGAGCTCCCGCTCCCGCTGTCGGCCTGGTAGAAGGCGGCCTCCCTCTCTATCTTCCTGCAGATATCCAAGGACGACCTGATGTAGGTCTTGCAGAAGTTCACCACGTCGGTCATCTGCAGGTAGCTGGCCGCGGACATGACCTCGATGACGTTCTCCCCGCAGAGATCCAGCTTCCCCGAGTAGAGGAAATCCAGGATGACGGAGAAGGCCTCGGAGGTGACGATGTCGAGGGACGCGGTGCTGTGCCGCCCGCTGTCCTGGATGTAGTGGATGAGCAGCGCTCGGAAGTAGCCGCTGTTGGCGAAGAGGATGTTCTTGTGCGCCTTGAAGATGCGCCCCTCCACGATGATGCTGCAGTCGCAGAAGAAGTCCCGCTTGCGCTGCTCGTTCAGCTCCCCCAGCAGCTTGGCGTAGTACGACTGCACCTCCATGGCCGCGGCGCTGCGGGCGGGACGGGGACGGGGACGGCGCCGTCACCGGGGGGCACCGGGGGCACCGGGAGCCGCCGCCGCCCGGCTCCCCCCCCACACCCCCCCGCGGCTTCCTCACCCCGGGAGCGGCCGCAGGCAGAGCCCGAGCCCCCGCCCCGCCCCGCCCGGCTCCTCCCGGCCCGGCCCCGCCCGGCCCCGCCGCCCGCTCCCGGTGCCGGTCCCGCCCCCCCCCCCCCTCCCGGCCGCCGTACCGCCGGCCGCCCGCCCGGCAGCAGGAAGTGACGAAGCCGGGAGCCCCGCCCGGACCGGGGCCGGGGCTGCGGGGTGAGGGGTCGGTAAATAGTGGTGACGTCACGCCGCCGAGATGGCGGACGGGTGAGCGGCGGGGCCGGGGACCGGGGCCGGGGCCGGGATTCGGGATCTTGGGGTCGGGACCGGGCTAGGATGGGTTGGGGGCCGGGAACCGGGCACCAGGCCGGGATCCGGGCGTCGGTACCGGGCTGGGATTCGTGGACCGGCACCGGGACCGGGCATTCGGGACCGGGCTGGGATTCGGGATCCGAGAACCGGGCTGGGATTCGGTGTCGGGCTGAGCTCCGGGGATCGGGCTGGGCCCCGGGGGGCTCCGTGCCGCACCGGTACCGTGCGGCGGGGCCCGGCCCGGCCCCCCCCGCCCCCCCTGACGCTCGTCCCTCCCCGGCAGGGAGGAGGCGGGCTGGTGGCGGGGCTGGCTGCAGCAGAGCTTCCAGGCCGTCAGGGACAAGGTACGGGCCGCACGCGGGGCTGGGCGGCGGGGGAGCGGGGGGGGAACCGGGGGGCACCGGGGGAGCGGGGAGCTGGGATCGGGGGGCCGGGAGCCGGGGAGACGCACCCGAGCGGGGAGGGCAGGTGCCCGCAGCATTGCCCGGTGGTGTGTAACTTCCTGCGTGACAGCGCTGCTCGTGGCGGTGATGCGTAAGGCTCGAAACAGGGCTTCTCAAAACACGGCTGTTTTGGTTCTCAACATAAAAAAAAAAACGCCATAACGTGTTTTGGGTACGGCTGTGTCCCGCTGTTACCCTGCCCACTGCAGCCCTGCCCGTTGCGCCAGCTGTGGCGAGGGCTCTTGGGGTGAAGGCTCCTGCGCTGTCATCTGTGTAAACGTCAGGCGTTCCCAGAGCGACCGTGGCTTTGGAGCCCCAAAGGTTAGGCGAGCTGTCCGTCGTCTTCTTGCAGTCCTCAGAAGCTTTGGAGTTCATGAAGCGGGACCTGGCTGAGTTCACTCAAGTAGTGCAGCATGACACAGCCTGCACGATCGCCGCTACGGCCAGCGTGGTCAAGGACAAACTGGCAGTGAGTAGAGGAGTGGGAGAGCTGGGCGCTGCAGGACGGGGCGAGTGGGACACGCCTGCAGCTGGCACGTTGGTCCTGCCTCTGAGGGCACGATCCCTCAAACAGACCCCGAGATGGGAACAGGGGCTGCGGGGTTCAGACTTTGTTCCTGTGCAGATCCGATTCTGAGCACTGTGTGGGATTTCCGTGTTGCAGTGGTGAGGAACCTCTGGGAATAAGCGTGGGAAGGTGACCAGTGCTTTTCTGCTGCCTGTGTGCTGTGTAGGCAGGCTCCTGGCCGTGTCACCGTCGCATCGTATCGGACCTTTGCCCGAGCTGCCCTCTTTAGCCCCACACAACTGTTGCTGGGCCAGGCCTTGAGCCTGGCTGCTTTTCCCCTCAAAGCCTCGGCTCCGTTCCCAACCAACCTCTCATGAAGGGCTGCCAGTGTGGGGCCAGTGAGTGACACCACACCCTGTGCACAGCCTGGCCACGCGGTTGCGTTGTTAGCACACTTTGAAGGAAGAAAAATCCTTCTTCCTGAGAAGAACGCGCCCAGAAAAGACAGCTTTGTCCTGTTGCTTCAGGTACTGTTACTTACACCATGCTGCTTCTCTTCTTCAAGAGGGCAGAAGGTTCCTCAGGTGCGACTGAAAAGGTGAGGAAAGGGATTTCTGACTTCCTGGGCGTCATCTCGGACACGTTTGCTCCCTCGCCGGACAAAACCATTGACTGCGATGTCATAACGCTGATGGCAACCCCCACGGGGACCACAGAACCCTACGACAGCGCGAAGGTGAGTGCCCCGTCTCGGAGCTTCTCCCCAGCGCTGCGCCTCGTCTTCCCGGCCCTGCTGCTGCCCCTCCACTGACGCCTCTTCCCCGTGTGTTCTCCTCCAGGCTCGCCTCTACAGCCTCCAGTCAGACCCAGCCACCTACTGCAACGAACCCGACGGTATGGGCTCGGCAGTGCTGCCGAGAGCCTGGGGGCGTGCGGGGGCTGTGGGGTGTCCCCTCTCACCTAGAGCCTGTCACCAGCAGCCCTGCCCTGCCTGGGGCGGGGGCACCAGCGGGAGGGAGCCGGGCCCCCTGCTGCCGTCGGGACCAGGTTGGGCTGTGAGCCTGCTGTGGGTTCCACCACCCCTACAGCTGGCGCTGCCTCGCCCTTTGCTGGCAGAGGACCCAGCCCCCAGGGTGGGCTCAGGGCCCCGTGTCTCCCTCGCAGCCGTTGCTGTGGGCTGTGTCCATCCCTCGGCCTGTGACCTCCGGGTGCTGCCTGACGGGCCTCGCGTGGGGCTTTGGGTTTTCCCTCGCAGCAGCGAGGAGCAGCTCCCTCTGGGGAAGGGGAGCGTGCGGCGGGTGGGCGGAATGCAGGCACCCCTCGGGGCCTTGGCTGCTCGTGGCTTGAAGCTGCTGCTCCTCCCCTCCCAGGTTTCCCTGCTTTGACTGCGTCCTGCTTGCAAATCCCCTCCTGCCTGTCGTGTGGGGTTTGAGGCCTTGAGGAGGAGGCCTGCTCGTCAGGGCTGTGTCTTGCTGGGCTCCTGCCTTCCCTTGCCTGCCCCTTGCTCACCCCAGCTGGTCTGCTCTGGAGCATCTTTCCAAGGAAACTTCCTGAAACTGTTTGTGCCTTGCTTGTGCCGAAAATTATCTCAGTGCCTGTCCTTTTCAGGCCCTGCTGAACTCCTCGAGGCCTGGCTCTCCCAGTTTCACCTGGAGGAGAAGAAAGGGGAGATCGCGGAGCTGCTGGCAACCAGCCCTTCCATACGGGCTCTCTACACTAAAATGGTAAGGAGCTGGTTTATGGCAAACCGGCACAGTGGTGCAAGGCAGCGTTTGATTCTACCCTCACTTGTTTGTCACGGGCCTGGAACAGAATTTTCTCTGTAGCTGTTTGATGTGTGTGAGCACCTGGCAGCGTGATCCTGGTGCTTGGTCCCAAGTCTGTGCACCCAAAAACGCTGTTGCCTTGCACAGGTTACAGTGGTGCCTGTGAGGCTCGGGGGGAGAGAGGGGTGAGGCAGCAGCCACAGCCCCCCCTCACACCGTGATCCCTGTATTGCTCCCAGGTCCCCGTGGCTGTTTCCCACTCTGAGTTCTGGCAGCGCTACTTCTACAAAGTGCATCGCCTGGAGCAGGTAGGTCAGGGGTGGGTGTTCCCCCAGCGGGTGGGCACTCCAGCCAAGGAGCCCCGTGAGGCAGGCTGGAGAAGCAGAAGGTTCCCTTTCCTGGAAGGGCAGGGCTCCGGGCTGCCTTTCCTGGGTCCTTGTCCTCGGTGTGCCTGGGGGATGAAGGGACGGGGGACGTGAGCAGCTGCTGATGCTGAGCTCCCTGCAGGACGAAGCCCGGAGGGAGGCTCTGAAGCAGCGTGCGGAGCAGAGCATTCACCGAGAGGAGCCAGGCTGGGAAGAGGATGAAGGTGGGTCAGAGGGCGGGGGGCCGGGGGTGGGCTCGTGCAGACCTCGGCAGCCTGAGGTAGGGAGGGCGGTGACTGCTCCTCGCTCCCCCACATCCAGCTCCTGGCCCAGCTGCAGCCAGCGTCGCTGCACTGTCAGCTGCTGCCGCGCTTGCTGAAACATCTCTTGCTTCTCTTCTGCCTTCCTACAGAGGAGCTCTTGGGGATGTCACCCCTGCCTTGCGCTAACGTGAAATTTCCAGAAGCAGCAGAGAAAGCAGCTGCCCCTGCAGCCCCGGAGGGAAGCCACCCGGCTTCTCACAAGGGTCCCTCAGAGGAAGGCTGGGCTGTCCTCCCTCCTGAGCCGGCCCCAGCAGAGGGGAGCCCCTCCGAGAGCAGTGAGAGCGTCTCCCTTGTGACTCAGATTGCAAACCCTGCCTCTGTGCCTGCTGCACAGCTACAGACTGGAGCACAACCAGACGGGACCAGAGACCTCTCCCAGAGGCTGCTGGAAGCCACTTCGGAAGAGCCGAGCTCTCTGCCAAAGCCCCCAGAACCTGGGCATCCTTCTGCACCTGCCCGGGAGCCCGCAGCGTCCTCGGAGCAGCCGGCTGTTACAGAGCTCAGAGAGGTGGAGAGCAGAGCCCAGGGCAGGACAGAGACTCTGAAAGAGGAGGGACCGACAGATCTACGGATCTTTGAGCTGAACTCGGATAGTGGGAAGTCCACCCCCTCCAACAACGGCAAGAAAGGTGCGTGTGTGGGGCCGGCACCGGGCCTGGAAACCCCCTGGGGGTGGCAGCTTTTGGGGAAGGGCTTAGAGTCAGAGCAGAAACCTGGGCGCAGCCTTCTCGGGCTCGGAGTTGTGGCTCCTGGTCAGGTAGGTGATGGGGTCGGGTAGGTAATGATAAACTTTCTGCAGTGCAGAAGATCTCTGCCCTGTCCTGACCCATCCTTCCTGAATTGCTGTTTAGAACGTACCAAAAGACAAGCCCGGATCTTGGTTTTGTGATAGGGGAGGAGAGCAGAGGGGGAGGCTCCTCCACGGCCCGTAGCGGGGAAGTGCTGCAGCTCTGATGCTGTTCACACGCCTCTCACTGCAGGGAATGCCGCCTGCAGCAGAGCCTCTGTAGTGTCCCACCGCAACGTCTGTGTTAGCTTTAGGGGTGTAAAGCTGCTGGGAGTAACCCGAGCTGAGGGAAGGCAGCTCGGTGTCGCAAACTGGCTCAAATTAGACAAAGCAATCAGGGGTCTGTGAGCAGAGCAGCCTTTGGTCCCCGGCCTGCTGGATGGCGGTGCCGAGGCTGTGCTCTGTGCAGGGAGTGGGTTTCCTTCCCTCTGCCTGTCACCCAGAGGAGCATCCCCCTGCCCCGGGAGGTTGTGCCTGCTGTTGGGGCTGTGACAGTCCCCATATCTGTCATTCTGTCACTCCTTACCTGCCGTGTTTTGTGTGTGAGTGAGGCGTGACACGTCCCTGTTCGTCCGGGACGGAGGAGAACGTGTTCTAGCACCCGCCTCTCCCACTTGTCCTGCGCCCGGGGGAACAGTCCTTGCTGGCACAGAAACGCAGCTCAGCGCATCCCACGCCTGTCAGTGAGCTGGTGGCCCGCTGCTGGGAGCGGGGGAGGTTCTCACTCCTCGGACAGTGCGTGTTGGAGCTGAGCCCCGTGAGTGCTTCGTGGGCCTGCTCGGGCAGCTCTTGCTTTGGCCGGAGGGTCTGGAAAGCACGCGCAGCTCTGACGGCTCTGTCGTGGTGCTTGTGCTTACAGGCTCCAGCACTGATATCAGCGAGGACTGGGAGAAGGACTTCGATCTGGACATGACTGAAGAGGAGGTGCAGCTGGTCCTGTCCAAGGTGGAAGTGTCTGGGGAGGTGAGCGCAGGGGAGGCGCTCGCTCAGCCGAGCGAGAAGGCTGCTCGGGGAAGGCGTCGGCATTTCATCAGCTCCTTGGGGTGATGCTGCGCGCGCTCTGCCCTTGCTGGGTGCTTCCCCTGGGCCCGAAGCTGGGTGGGGAGAGACCGCAGAGCGAGAGGGCCAGGCCCTCGGCGTCAGCCCCGCTGCAGGAGCCACGGCTGTGCAGATGTGGCTGCTGCTGGCCTGGGAGGACGGCGCCGCAGCAGGCAGGTGCCTGCCTCGAGCAGCTCGCAGGCGGCTTCTCAAGGTGTCGCTCCCTCTTTGAGGACACGGGCTTTGCTTGGGATCTCAGCATGGGAGCCGTGGGGATTAGCTAGAGCAGAGAACGGGTTTTCGTGCTTAAAGAAGGATGGACGTGCTTAAAGAGGGCTGAGTGTGCAGGTTCTGCAGGCGGAGCACAGCAAGCAAATCTCTGTTGTGTGGGTGTGGGAGTGAGTGGATACGTCAGGCTTTGCACTAACTCGGGTGCCCTGGGCAGGAGGATTTGTCAATAGACGTCTGTTGAGTTACAGGAACAACAGAGATGTTCTTCTTGTTTGCAGCTTGAAGATGAAGAGTGGGAAGACTGGGAATAAACCAACTTCTTCCAGTGTGTCACAGGCTCATTTCCACCATCGAATGTGAATTAAATCACGGACCGGCTATTCCTTTGTGTGTAACTGTGCTGGGGATCGCAGTTCCTGGCTGGAGGAACTTCATTCCTTCTAAATCCTGTGGGCATCTCAAATGACCCCTTCAGACCTGGAGGAGGAGAAGGAAGCAGGAATTTGCTCGTACACGTAGCTGCTAGGGAGTTCATCTTCTCGGTAGGTCCTAGAGGCTGGTGAGGCCAAAACTGACTGCCCCAAAAGTGTCGGGTGGAGGCAGATGCGATGCAGTGAGGGGTCCCTGGTGGTGAGCAGGCACTTGGGCACCTGGCAGGATTGCTTGGTGCTGCCAAATTGCCTGTTGGCTGTTTGCTTGTGTGTGTGTGTGTGTGTGTGTGTGTAATCTATGGTACAGCAGTTCAAAGGATCTTGGGTGCTGCTCCCACTCGCTCACTGCTCTGTGCTGCTGGTCAGGCTGTCCCCAGAGAAAGCCCCCGCGTGGGGAATGGCCAGGGGCTGGAGATGCTGCAGGAGAAGCCCCATTTGCTTTTCCAGTCGTTGCTGCAAAGAAAGGCGGGTGGCTTGTGGCTTTGGCCCAAAGCTGGGCCGTTCTGGAAGGAGCCAAACTCCCTGCCAAACCCTGAGCTTCTGCCTGGCTTTTTGTCTTGGAAGCCTTTTCTGATGGGAACTCCTCTTTCCTGCGGCAAGAGCAACAGCTCCTCTAAGAGCCAGGGCTCGATGCTTTCCCCTTCGCAGCTAGACCAGCTGTACTGCCCTCCTCTACTGCATTCTAGGTACTTCTCGTTAAATTCTCCAAGCAGAGTTTTGTGGCTTGCTCTTTCTGAGCCCTTCTGGGCAGGCAGTGATTTGGGTCAGCTTGGGAGCGGAACCCTCTGCTGCGGTGCCCTTGCAAAGCCCCGGTGTGGGCCACTGACCGCTTCAACGCCGCTGCGGTGCCAAGGCTCAGCCTTCTCCCAGCCCGGGGGGAGACAGAAGTGTCCAAGCTCGGATGGCTTCTCTTGGTGTCTGCCCTCCTTGCGTCCCGGCCGCACCAGGGCCACAAACCTCCCTGCGCTCACTTGGTTTTCCTCACCTAACCCCCTCGCGACTGCTTGCAACGCTTCCTTCGGACCCACGGCCTCTGCAGGCAGCTCCCTCGTAGTGCCGTGAGGTGCTCCGCTAACATAAAGTTATCCTAAAGGGGCAGAGCCCACGCTGCTGGTTTTTTTGGCCTTTTGGGTGGTGGTTTTATATGTGCTACCATTGTCCTTCTGCCCCTTGCAGGGCTGCTCCATGGGAGCTGGGGCTTTCCTTCTGTTTCTGGATAGCATTAGCCTAGGTACGCTTGGAAGACTTGATTTTTTTTTTAATTTTTTTTCTCCTCGCCGTTGGGGAGGTTCTCAAATGCAGCTGCTCGCCTGGGTGGATTGGTGGCAGCACCGACTTCAGGCCCTTACACGAGCTCTTGTCTGTGCTGCAGAACCTGTGTGTGGGGTCCAGGGCCTGAGCTGCAGCTCAGTTCCTGCTTGGTGCACCACAGAGCCTCTGAAACGTGCTGCAGCTTCGCCCTGGGGTGGGCTCAAGTTGAGCTGTAGCAGAAACCCTTGTAGTGGGAGGTTTCTGCCGAGGGGTTGGGGCTGGGGCAGCAGTCTGAGGGCGTGAGTCTCAGCAGCATCCCTGGCCCAGCAGCAGAGCTTCAGGGTGCAGTGCTCTCATCTGTGTCATTTGTTTTTTGTTTTTTTTTTTTCTTTTGTCAAATTAACCATTGGGTTGTCTGTGCAATATTCTCTGTTCTGAACTATTCCGCATCTCCCTGAGCCTTTTCTAGCTGGGGCAAAAACCAGGAACACTTCTAACAGCTGGTAGTTTTGTAACAATGACTTTCTCCAAACCTTTTACAGACTTGCAGTTAACAGCAATTAAAGGAATTCTACAGAGTTGCTACCTGTGTCCTCCTTTCCTTTGCCTGTGGGGTGGGGAGAGCTGCCTGGAGAGCCAACTGCTTTAAATTTCTTTTCCCTTTCCTCCCACCTACCCCAAGGGAGGTTCACTTAGCTGGGAGGATGAGGGGAGAGGGACGAGGACAAGCAGAGGTGTCCGGTCAGCTGGGATGCTCACAGCCAGCGTGCCCTGTTGTGTATCCCAGTGGCCCCACGTCCAAGCGCTGCCCCAGGCTGCGTGGAACTTGCGTGAAGTTTGCTGTGTCTGTCCTGCTCCCTGCCACTGAAGGCCGAGGGCTTTGAGGGAGCAGGTAGAAGCGTCCAGATATGAACCAGGCCCTGTCTCTGTCAGCCAGAGGCCTGGCAGGGCACCCAGGAGGCTGTATAGATGGTAAACACTGACATCCAAATTTATCGTCATTTTAGAAGCAATCTGTCCCATGGGGGGAGAGTGGAACGAGCACTTCTCAGGGGTTCGCCAGCCAGGGGTGCCTGCTGACCCCCTCCACGGAGGGCCTCAGGACCATGTCTGGCTCCAGGAGCCTTTTCAGGAGGTCCTGGCACTCCCTGGAGACCCCAAGGTGCCTGGGCAGGGAGACGCCTTTCTGCTGCTGGCACAGCATCTGGGGGATGTTGGTGTCATCGAAGGGCAGGCAGGCGCACAGCAGGACGTAGAGGATGACGCCCAAGCTCCAGATGTCGCCCTTGCGGCTGTCGTGGGGCACCCCCTGCAGCACCTCAGGCGCCGCGTAGGCCGTGCTGCCGCAGAAGGTGCGGCTCAGCTCCTGGCGGCCCCTGGGGAGCAGCTTGGCGAAGCCAAAGTCCGTCAGCTTCACGGTGCAGCCCTGCAGCAGGGCGTTCTCGCACTTGAGGTCGCGGTGAGCCACCCCGCAGCCGTGGCAGTACCGGATGGCCTCGACCAGCTGACGAAAGAGCGCCCTGGCGCGGTGCTCGGGCAGGGGACCCTCGCGCAGCACGCAGTCGAAGATGTCCCCGTCCTCCGCCAGCTCCATCACGAGGTAGATCTTCCCCTCTGCAGACTCCAGCATCTCGTACACCCGGGTGATGTTCTTGTGGTCCAAGCGCCCGACGATCTGGAGCTCCCGGGGCAGGAATCTCTGAATAAATTCTGCCAGGAGAAAATTTACTCACAGAGTGGGGCCAGGGCCGTCCCTGAGCTGCTGATGCCCTGCACCTCTCCTGGCTGGGACCACGGGGATGGGTAGAGGGAGGGAAGGGCGCACCGTGGGCGCTCAGTGCCTTGTGGGCTGGCACCAAGCCTTCCCCCTGGAATGCTCGTCCAGAGGGGGTGCTGGGCTCTGCCAGCACTTGGGGCTCCCTGCAGTTGGAGGAGCAGCCAGCTAAATAACCTTTGGGTCATGGCCCCTGGCTGCTCCGCTGGGGGTCAGCATCCGGCCAAACTGCTCTTAGGTGGAAAGTTTGGGAAGCTTATTTTCTGGCAGGAATGAAAAGTCTTCAAGGAGGGATGGTGCCTCAGCCTGGAGTCCCTTCGGGGCCACCTCTTACCTTCCGGGCCTTCCCTCTTATCAATTATTTTAATTGCCACTTTCTTCCGATGCTTTAGGGATAAGGCCTCCTTCACTTTGGAGTAAGTTCCCTCCCCAATGGTCTTGCCAAGCTGGTAGCCATTGGCAAGCAAAAACGCCTCCATGTCCTCCTACAAGCTGGGACCGCTCAGTCTCAGGTCAACCCCCAGCAGCTACACAACAGCATCTCAGCAGCCAGGGGCTCCCCGTGCCCCCCGCTGGCATGCACAGCACCCCAAGGCCCTGATTGTGCCCTGGTGCTGTGTGAAGGGGAGCACAGGGGGACCTATTAAACCCGGGTGTGCTATTATGATGCAGCTGATGCTGCGTGAATCGGAGATGACGGATGTGCATCAAAGTGGGTGGCCACTCGGCCGGGCAGGGGGGATAGGGCTGTGCTAGAACGCCCGCTCAGTGGGCACCGTGAGTAGGGGGCTCACGGGGTGGGGAACGCGGGGGATGCGGGGCTGGCCACACGTGCTCCCCCTCCTTTTGCCGTTGCTGCCCCTCTGTGTCCCTTCCCCTCTTTCCCCAGAGCAGGCTGGGGGGCGGCAGTAGGGGATTCAGAGCTGGCGTGCTGGGAACGCTTTGCTGCTCGGTGCCATCCTGCACCTCCAGCAAGGGGACGCCGAGGGCAGGCAGTGGCCGTGCCCTGTGCCAGCCTCCTCCTGCTGCTGCCTCGCAGTCATGCTTCCGAGCTGGGCACATCCAGCCAGCTCTGGCAGCTGGAACCAGAGCGGGCAGCGCCTCCTGCCCTTCGGCAGGGCTAGACCCGGCCCCGGCGAGCCTTGGGCCCCCTTGTGTGGGGCTGGGGATCGCTGGGGCCAGGCCCTGTGCTGCCATCTCACGGCTCCTTCTCCCCGGTCAGCCACGTCCAGGGCCCGGACATGAGCTCCCAGGAAACACCACAGGCCCGGAGGTTCCCCATCGAGGCAGGTGACTGTCCCAGCCTGGCCGCAGCTCCAGAGGCTCAGGAGCCGGTGGGTGCTGAGCAGCCTGCGGGAAGGTAAGGGGGTGCTGAGCCCCGCCAGGACTCCTGTGGGGTGCAAGGTCTGGCCCTGGTGTGCCGTGCCGTGCCGTGCCGTGCCACGCCGTGCCACTGCCGTCACCCTGCTCTCTCCCCACAGGCAGCTGCGGCGATGCCCCGGGAGCCACTGCCTGACCCTGCCCCACGTCCCCATTGACGTCTTCATTGCCATGGGAGGGAATTGCCGGCGACGCGCCACCTGATGCCCCCGCGCCGCTCAGCCCCTGCTGCAGGAGGCTGTGGAGCTGCGAAGGACACAGATCCTTTAAACACTTTATAATGAAAGGACATCTTAGAGCGTTGCTGTGCGTGCTGTCCTGCTCCGAGCTGCATGTGGAGCAGGATCGGGCCCGTGTTCCCTCAGTGCCTCCCCTGGGGGGCCCGGAGCTGCCTGCCCCCGGCTCGGCAGGCTGAGGGTGGTGTGGGGACATGGCGGGGCTTGGGGTGCGGGAGGATGGGGGACAGCAGGGTGTGAGGGGACAGGGCTGAGGGGACGTGAGGGGTGACAGCTGAGGGGACGGGACCTGGAGGGACGTGAGGGGATGGGATGTGAGGGGACGTGAGGGGACAGGATGCTAGGGGACAGGGCTGAGGGGACAGGGGCTGAAGGGATGGGATGTGAGGGGATGGGGCTGAGGGGACAGAGCTGAGGGGGTTAAGTATGAGGGGTGTGAGGGGATGGGGCTGAGGGGATGTGAGGGGATGGAGTATGAGGGGATGTGAGGGGACAGGCATGAGGGGACAGAATGTGAGAGGACCTGAGGGGATGTGAGGGGCTGGGGGGACATGAGGGGACAGAACATGAGGGGACAGGGCTGAGGGGATGGGATGTGAGGGGATGGAGCTGAGGGGATGTGGGGCGACAGACATGAGGGGACCTGAGGGGATGGGATGTGAGGGGACATGAGGGGACGTGAGGGGCTGGGGCTGAGGGGATGTGAGGGGACAGAGCGCGAGGGCACACGGCTGAGGGAACGCCGTTGGGGCGGGGCGAGTCCCTCCTCCGGTCCCGTCCCGCCCCGGGGCGGGGCCGCGCGGCGCGGGGCCGTTTGGCTCCTCTCGGCCGCCGTTCGCCGCTCGCCGCCCGCCCCCCGCCGCCCTCCCGCCATATTGTGGCCGCCGCCGGGAGCCGCCGCCTCAGGAGCCGCGATGGGTGAGGGCGGCGCGGGACGGGACCGGGTGGGACCGGGTGGGGGGACGCCGGCCCGCCGGGGGCCGCGGCTCTGCCCGGGGCCGCCCGTGCCCCTCACCGGGCCGGGAGCTGCGGGTAGGGCTCAGCAAGCGCGGCCCCGGTGGGGCCTTTCCCGGGCGGGGGCAGCCGGTGCGGCGGCGGCTGGGCCGGCCGGGGCTCGGTGCGGGGCCGCGGAGCTCGGCCTCACCCGGGGCGGGTTGCGGGGGGACGGGCGGGGACAGACCTGCGGACGGACGGACGGACGGACGGACAGACTGACAGACCGACCGACCGACCGACCGGCAGTTCCTGCCCGTGACCCAGCAGAGCACGGCTCGTCGCCTCACCTCACGGAAATCCCCCCCGTATCTCCCAATTCCCAGCTAAACCGCCCCCAAAGCCCAGCCACAGCCGGCGGGTCCCGGCGGCGCCGAGAGCCCCCCGGGGCTGTCCCCGCGCCCCGTCACCGGGATGAGGGAACGGCTCCCGGACACCCTGCAGGCAGCGAGCGTACGGGGGGGGATTTGTGTTCGTGAGCATAAAGCTGGAGATGCTGCAGGGCCCGGAGGAGCAGCCCTCTCGTTAGACACAAGCAAATAACCGCTGAGCGTTGCCCCTCAGCAGGTCCCGCGGTGCCGGGAGGTTTCTGTCATCCTGGACGTGGTCTGAGACCGAAGCTCCCCGCTCGGGGCCGTGGCGCTTCCGTGAGGCCTGACGGAGCGAGGGGGGTTTGGAGGGGTGAGGTGAGCGGGGAAGCGCTCAGTAGGCCTGTTCCACGTGAGCTTCGTCTCTGAGGCAAAAATTAAGGTCTTATCAATTTTCAACTGCCGCAGTTTTTAACCAGAGTTGCCCTTAGAGGTCTTAAAAATGCCCTTTATGGAGGGATGCGGCCTGACCAAGGTGTCAGGAGCTCCTGTGCTGTCTTCAGCCGCCTCCTGCGGGGCTCAGAAGTGAGCGGCTCCGAGTCTGCGGCTGCCCCGGCTGCAGAACCTCCCTGTCTAGAGCAGCTTCTGAAACTTAATGTGCAGCTTGATGTAAAACCTTGACTGGCAACTTTGAATAGAAAAACGTCCTTGGGCCTGTTGGAGCACGTCTGGAAACTGCGTGCGCTTTCTGTGGCTGAGGATATTCGAAGGAGCTTTCCCATCCTTCCCCCCTCTGCTTTGCGGCTTCTTGCTGGAGCTTGAAGCGGACACGTTTCTGACAGCAGCCATTCAATGCTTCCCACTTAAACTTTTTAAAAGTAGCTTTTAAAATAAGCTAAGACTGCTTTTTCAGCGCTCTGGGTTAATAGGTCTAAACTGTGGCAGAACGCTGCTATCCTTCGCAGGGCGTGGGTCGGGGGTGCTGTGGTTTGTAGGTAGCTGTAGAGCGTTGGTCTCACCCCCTAGAAACGCCCGTCAGTTCTTTCTTCATTCACCGTGCAGACTACAAATGTCCGAGTGTCTTTGCTGCGCTGCTCAGCCCATGCAGCAGTAAGGTTAGGCTCTCAACAAAACTCTTGTGGCTGATGAATTTAACTAGTCACTTGGCTATTTTGCTTTGTTTGCTTGAGTTCGGGAGAGCAAACATGAACTTTGTAAAGGGGAGCTTGATCATCAAAGTGGTGGGTGTAATAGGGAAAGCACTAATTCCTCCAGCCTTTCACTTTTAAGCTATTGTACTTTTGAAGTCCAGATAAACATGCTTATCAAAGCACAATGCTGCTTGTTTCTGTGGAAAAGCACGTGCTGGGAGGGATGAGCTTTTTGGAATTTTGTAGCTCCCTGCAACTCTATTTCAGGCTGCTGTAGGACTCCTGTATCTCTTGTGGGTCAAGTTTGAGTTGATCCTTGGTTTAGGAACTGTTACAAAGGGCTCCCTGACCTCAGGTGAGAGGGAGTTACACTTCTCAGATCATCAATACACTCTTAAGGAAGTCTGAAGGTCTTGGGACATGTAAATCAGGCTGAAGGGGATTTATAGGTGCCAAACCCCAGACTTTTGGGGTGAAAAGGTCAGGAGGAAGTAGAGTTGAAGTTCGTGTTCAGAGAACCAGGCTCAAGGACAGCGAGTTCCCCTTACGTCGGGCACGGACAGCCAGAGGGAGGCCTAATCTCGGGCTGACCGTGGTGAAAGACAAGTATGGTGCAGGGCTCTTAATTCCTCCGAAGAGAATTTTTGTGCTCCCCTCCCCCTCCGCAGGCAGCAGCTAGGCTGTTGCACATTCCTGCAGTGATATCACGGCCCTGGCTCTCGCAGCGAAAACCGACGGGAATGAGCCAACGGCGACTGCTGCACCAGACAGCCAAATAACTGCGTGGATAAGCGCTCTGCGAGCACACGATGTACTCCGGGAGAAGCACCCGGGTGGCAGCAGCCTGTGTTTGAGACCACCCTGCGAGACTGCTGCCTCTGCTTGCTTGGAGCAGGCACTCGGAGAACCTGCAGGAGGACGTAAAAGCAGGAGAACGAAAGGAGCAAGCCAGATCTGTGCGAGTGACAGAGCACAGCACTTGGCCTCTCCTCCAGGGTTAGCAGCGGCTGGGTCACTCCAGGGCTGTGGAGGAAAAGCCTCGAGTTGCTGCTTGCTTGGCAGCACTCCTTATGTAGTTGTTTGGTTTCCTGTAGGCACAACTCTTTGGTTTCCTTTTCCCGCCGTCACCTTCTGAGCGATGAAGTGATTTGATTCCCAATTTACTTTTCACTACAAAACTATCAAAATGACAGGTTCGGTATAAAATGACAGGCTCAGCATGGGAACCTGTCCTGGGCTCACGTCTGCCAGCAGTTCGGAGCCGCCTCTTCATGCGGTGCACGCTGATAATTCAACTGTTTGTGTATGTTCACCATAACCAACTTCACTTAGTTTGCGTTCAGGAAGTACTGATTATTTAGGCTTCGCTTTCTACATTCTCAACTAAACCATTAAGTTGTCCTGGACGCGCTCCTCTAAAGAAGTTAGGTCTGTGCTGTAGCTGCTGTTACCAAGAACCTTTATGCTATGTTTTACAACAAGCAAGTGCTTTAAACATCCATTGGAGAATTGACTGAAGACATGCCTGTAGTGACGTATAATGCATTACGTATCTGAGTTTCAGAAGAACTTTTGTTTCTGTTGCTTCTCAGACTTCAGGAACTTTCACAAATAAGACAGAAGAAACAGAAAATTCACACAAGCACTGCTAATTATCAAGTAAACGTAGAGAGGGTTTACAAACTTATTTCAAGCATTGACTTATTGGCTGCTACCCCTGTTACAGCTGCAAGGCATCAGCTGTGGTCTTCAGAGCCGCACTACGCTTACAAAGAAATTGGTGGTTAATACTTGGCTACGTGGAGAGAGGGTTCAGGTTTTGAGACACTTCAGAAACGCGTAATGCTGTTTCATTTGTTGCTGTTGCACTGATTTCTGGGGTCAGGGCCTGCAGGGAGGCAGGTGGCAGGGGGTTCCTCAGGCTTTTCAGGCGAGTTTATGGGCTGGAGAAGCTTTCTGCCGGGGAGAAGAGATGCGAAGGATGTAAGCAGCAAGGTTGTCAAATGCGACTTTTTAGGTCGTCGATTGCGTTTGGCTCTGATTTGCGGAGCTTAGGGATTTTTCTTTCCTCGGAACTGACCGAGTTCATGCTGTGGCAGGGAAGGCTTGGGCTGGAAGAGGCCTTTCTGGCCTGCTGCTTGCTCAGTTGGGCTAGCTTTGAGAGGTACCAAGGGGCTGCCAATTGACCGAGATCAGTGCTTTTTAGTTCATCAAATGCGTTAATTTGCCCTTGCGTAATTCTGCCGCTGTATTGAACTCCAAACACGCGGCCGTCAGCCCTCCTTGCTGGCCAGGTGTTGCCTTAGGTCCATGTCTAGTGGCCAGCAGCAGGACTGTAATAGATACCGTACAAAGATTACCTTTGTGAAAGGGTGTTTTGGCTTAAAAAAAAAAAAAGCCTGGTTAGATCTGTGAGTGTAACTGTTCCTCTGTTCTGTCCCTCCAGTCTGACTCAGCAGCACAAGTCCCGATTTAGACGTGCGAGCCCCTGCAGTGACTCAGCTCAGAGGCTCTAAGCAGCAGCTGAAAAACTGCTGGAAGCAGTAAGCAGCTTTCTGTAAGGCAGAGCGGTGGGGAGAGCGTCAGCTGGAAAGAAGCAAGGCTGGGTTTCTGATTCAGTAATGTTAAGAAGCCGTTATAGTCTTGGCGTGGTAGCAATGACCCTGGAATTGCCTTTCTGGCCGAGTGCTGTGGCTTTGTTGGCTTTTATCTGGGTGGCTGCGGGGCCTGAGGGCTCTGGTGAGCCTTCAAAGTCCAACTTTCACCCTGTTTTTTCATTTACGTGGTAAAAACTTTCTCATCGTTCAATGTAGGGTAAGGAGGAGGGTGGCGTTCTGTTCTATCGCTCTTTGGCTTAGGTGACAACGCGAGGATTTCTCCTCACTGAAGCCGACCATTGCCAGCAAACCTACAGCAGGAGCCACACTTCTCCGGCCTCCCGAAGGGGTTTCCTTTACGCAGGGAACCGAAAAGGTATTGTTCGGCTAAGCTTCACCCCCTAGGTTTGTTCCTGTAGTTCCTGCAAGAGAATTCTCAGCTCGCAGACCACCTGAAAGCATTCCCAGAGTGAATTAACTCGATGAAGCCTGTCTTTGATTTACATTTACATCGCAGCTGCCGTGCGTGGAACGGGGTACCCGGGGCAGCTGCAGCCTGCTCGAGCTGCTGGGGGAGCTGCCGGCGGGCTGAGCGCTGCGGTGCAGGGGGAAGCAGCCCGAGTGCCCCGCTTCCGTGGGGCGCTGCAGGGAAGCCCGGAGCCCAGGACTCGTTCCAGGCGCAACATCAGAACGATTCTGTAATTCCGGGGCGTGAGCTGATGCTATCTTGATACAAGGCAGGGCCTAGTTGGTTGTTAGAGAAGAAAACTCTCCTAGCAGAGGCGCAGTGCAAGGCACTGTCCTAGCGCTTTGTGGAGGTTTGGGTGGCCGCCGAAACTTCGAGCAGCTAAAAGAAACGTGCTCTAGTTAGGTTTCCAGTGCCTCTTAGTCAAGAGCTTTTCTATAAAAGCAGAAACTTCTCGGAGCGACAATTTACGTGAAGTTGCAAAGTGAAAACGTGTGGCTTGAGCGTTGTCTGCACGTCACTCGTAGATGACTGTGGATGAGTGCTTTTCCTGGTCAGGGGATCAGACTGCCCCTCCGGCCTGACTTAGTGGGATCGCCGTGTGGGTAGAATTTCAGTTAATAGTTAACGCTGCCGAAGCCTGGCTTGCGGATATACTGGATGAGCCAGATGTTTTGTGCAGAGAATTTGTATGTGCTTGGCCTCCTGCTGTCAGTTCTGTTCCACGTGTTCGCGCTTGCTGCAGCCCGGTGCTGACAGCATCAGCTGAGCTCACCACGGAGTCAGAATCTTGCACCCGTGACGTCGCTGCCATAGAAATGGGAGGTAAGGTAACAAATTGGCATTCCCACGTCAAAATGTTGGGACAGGATGGGCTGTAAGAAAGTCAAGGGAAAGGACCTGAGGAGGCGTAGGTGTGCGAAATAAAGTAGAAGACCAGTGGCGGTTGCGCAGAGGTGTGTGGTTGTCCAGCCGGCACAGAAAGTCACCCTGCAGGGGCTGGCTGCCTCCGTGGGGGTTCCCTGCAGCGTCACGGTGGTGCTCAAAGCTCCTGAAATCAGGAGCCTTACGCTGCACGGCACAGCGTACACCGAGTGTGTGAGACCTTGCTGCCTGGCCGGCTTCCCTCTCTGCGCTGACAGCCAGCTCCAGGCTGCCGGGGTGTGCCGGCGGAGCGGGGTTGTGCAAGTCCCCGGGCAGCCCGACTGTCACGTGCCGCTCAGCTATTCGTGTGACGAACTGGCTGGTAATCCCGGGCACACTGCTGAGCCACTTAATCACTTTTTCTTCCTCCCTTTCTTAAAAACTACCTCTTAACTGGGGACTTCGCCTTCCGAAGGGAGGTAGCAAATTTGTCTCTGTTAGGGATTCTGTTGTAATCTTTCCGAATTAAGCTGTTACTCCTTTACGTGCCCGTATCGGCCGTTAGTGCTGGGTAGTCACATGGATGCTTCGCCTACAGAACAAATGGCAGCGGTGAAATTAATTCCTGAATTAAGATCTGTGTGTAGATGATGCCTCGCTCCTGTAAGATCGGCTATAAACAACCCCCTGTACACTTTGTCTTCTGTCTCCTGAAGTAGCTGCTACTCGGTCAAAAATAATGAAGATTTTCCCCTCCACCCTGGCGTACAGCCCTGTAGGAAGGGGGATGGCCAAGGGGGAGCAGGGGCCTGGCTTCTGAGAGCTTCAGGCTGCTTCCTTGCTATGTCAGTGGTCCTCTAGGACAAGGTGGGTGTGTCAAATGCCTTTACAAACGTGCCAGTTATTCCTCTGAACCTCTTCCTTGCGAGAAGAGAGCTCAGGAAAAAAGGAGCCCTGCTCTGACTTGTTTCAGCCCTCCGCTCTCTGGAGGCTCTGTGTGTTTTCCTCGGTGGTGCTCAAGTACGATGCAGTCCCTTTTTCATAGAACTGCTGTGCCCTAAACAACTACTGAAGGGCTTTCTAATACAGCACTGGAATACTGCTTCTTATTGATGAAGAGCTGGTGGTTTCTTCTCAGCCTCAGAGGTGCCAAAAAACTCACAGCCCGCTGTGCTACACCTCCTCAAGCCTTGGCATGTCTCTGGGGTCAGCTGAGCTTCAGAACAGGCTCAGGACCGTTTGCCAGGGGCATGGGTGTTTGTTGCAGTGTAAGTGACCAGAGGAACTTGATTTTTTTGGTGGTGTTTTTGCTTTATCTGTTGCCTTTCACAAGAACGTCCTTGCTGATTTGGCCAGGGAAGGGAATGCCCTCTCAGAAAGCAGATACTGCGAGGAGGAGTGTGACTCTCCTAATGTTTAGTGTCTCTAGGTATTGTCTTGAAATCCTATAACTGAAAGTATTTTGTTTCCTCATGTTAACGTGAACTCTTCTGCTTGTTTCCTCCTTCCATAGCAGTGAGCCGCTGGATGTCTGTACACTGTACCCGCCTGTCTTCGGCTCGGCTGTGGGCCCTGCTAGCAGGAGGGCAGTAAGGTCTGAAACTTCTCTAGCTGATCTTGGAGGGCTTCCAGAGTGGCTGGAGGCAGCTGATAAGTCAGACGTGGACTTTCTGTAAGCAACGTGCCTGAGGAGCGCTTAAAGGTTGAAGGAGGAGGTATGAGGAGATAGCTGCCGACTTTCACAGGGTGCTTCTTCCAGCTGCTAGGGGCAGGTGGACAAAACACAGATACCGGTGCCCAGCAGGCTGCCAGGGCATCGTCGTCTGGTCTGAGGGCTAACGGGCAGTTTGCTGCTCTGCATTGTCGCTGCTTCCTCCCTGTCCTGGGAAGGGCACAGACGTGAGGCCAAGCGATCTGTCTCATAAACAGGAGAAAGGGAGCGTTTGGGAAGATGACGAAAGGAGGTGATGTGGTCGAAGCAGGGGGTTGTAGCTGGGTGCAGCTGAGGAATTGATATCCTCCTGTGCTCAGGCTACTGCTTGGCCCTGGTTGTTTTTACTGCGCCAAATAGTGGAGTGTCACTTCCCTGACTGGGAGGCAAATACACAAGTAATCAGGTTTGAAGTACTGCGTTAGTCAGATGTGAAGCAGCAAAATAAGTAGGTCAGGTACTGAACGCTTGCAGTAAGCTGGCAGGGCAAACATGGCCTGTGATATGTGCAGCTTGTCTCTTTGCAGCGTTTTTAGTGGAGTTGTAAAATCAAGGCTGCAGTTTATTGTGAGCTCTGTTGGGTTTTTGCCATGCAGATGTGGCTTGGTACTTCCACGGGCTGCTCCGAAATGCTGAAGTTGACGCAGTCACCGACTGACAATCAGAACGGCCTTCAGCAGATGTCTGGAGGGGAAGGAATGTCGAGGTGTGGATTATTCCCTGATGGTACAAGGGAAATAAGTTCTGCTAATACCAAGCTAGAACTTAGTTACACACCTCCTGAGGACGGTGAAGCTCTTTGAGGAGAAGCTTTTCATATGGGTAACGTGCTTCAACGTTGTGACGTTGGATCCGGGTTCCTTTCAGAACAGTAAATCTGCTCTGCTTCCTACAAACTTAACAACATTCTTGCCACAACAGCACATCGCCTGAACTAATCTCAGGATCATATTCCAGCTTGAAGCTTTTACTTTAGTGTGTAAGAGACCGGCTCTCCCTTTTTACATTAAAGGGCTATTTAATCTGGCTGTTCTTTGCTTTTTTATGTGCACCGACATTCTTGTTGAAAATGATACGCTGGTAAAGGAGCAGAGAGTGACCAGAAATCTGAGGCCTTTTTTTCCTCTTCACAGAAACCATGGCGAGTCCTGGAAAGGATAACTATCGAATGAAGAGTTACAAGAACAAAGCCCTAAATCCTGAGGAAATGCGTCGGAGAAGAGAAGAGGAAGGAATTCAACTGCGCAAACAGAAACGAGAGCAACAGGTAACTCTCATCTTGACTAGCTTGTGTACAGCCTTAACACAACCAAGATTGTGCTGCTGCCAAACGGGAATCTTCAAGGATCTGTGCATTAAGGTTTGTTGGCAGTCCTCTTATTTTTCCCGTTCTGAGATCTTTGCTTTTCCTTTGTACCTAGTACAGAGTGTCGCTCATACCAAGGGCTCTCCAAGCACTTTGTCTTTACGGTACTGAAGGTTTTTGTTCACAGATCCTTGTTTTTACATTTTTTTGTTATTAATTAGTGAATGGAGTTGCTTCAAGAAGCAGGGAGAGTAAGTGAAAGTATGGGCTGCGTGCGTTTCTTAACTCTGAGCTGTATTTTTTTTTTTTTTTTGCTGGGAGGTCTGTGAAAGTGAAAGGTGATTCTCAGGTGATATGTGTGGCTCAGACTAAATGATTGCATCATCTACAAGCTGCCTTCTCCCTGTTTTCCCTAACTTGTTAGGCCAAATTCTGCACTTGTCTATACCAGTGCTTCAGTGACTTGGGCATTTGCATATCTGAGAGCAAGACTTAGCATGTTTTATTATCAGGGTTTGGATGCCAAGCTAGTCTTCAGTGTGCAGAGCTGTTATTAATGACTACTTTTCTATTCAGGTTACGCTTCGTCTATAGCTGACGGTATCTAGTTTGAGGAACAAGAATGTCTACTTACGAAGACTGTTAATCATTGCTTTCTAATAACGACTCCCGTGTTTTGTTCCCTGTCAGCTCTTTAAAAGAAGAAATGTGGAACTGATCAGTGAAGATGCCTCCATGTTTGACAGCCTCCTCGTGGATTCCTATGTTAGTTCTACAACATGTGGGGTAAGGTGCCTCTCCTTGTTGTAATCATGCCTTCAGATAGATTTAATGCTGTGGACTGCATGACACTGATAAACCACAACCTGTTTGTTTTTCCCTGGTTCGGGGAATGTTGCTAGTACTACTACAACAAACTGGAGAAGTCTGCCAGGAAGCAAATAGCGTGCTGTAATCTCAGACAGCGCATCTCTGGATTAATAGCAAGCACAAAATTGTGGTAGGCTGTCTGGACTGTGATACCTTAAATAAGCTTAACGTGACATGGAACTGTTGCTCTTTGTTCCTTTGCATCCTTTCAGGAGGGAGTGATCACAAGAGAGATGGTAGAGATGCTTTTTTCAGATGACCCTGACCTACAGCTAGCAACCACACAGAAATTCAGGAAGCTACTTTCCAAAGGTAAAAGTCACTCGTCCCTGCCCAAGGGTCCGACATTGGCTTTATTTCAGGAGTATTTGTGCACTTGAAGTGTTGTACAGAAGTTTTTCCAGCTTTGAGTTTGGGGAAGGCTATAATCTAGAAACTTGATAGTCTAGTAAATTTACTAACTATTTATAATTGAATAAATCTTACTGAAAGTGATTCTGAGGAGTTGTCCTGCCAAGTTCAGTACAGCTTGAAACCATTCATGTCAATAATAGTTCATGCTTATTATTGCCCTGTATTAGACCCATATACTATTTTGACGCTGCGTTGCTATTTCAGAGCCAAATCCTCCAATAGATGAAGTGATAAACACTCAAGGAGTGGTGGACAGATTTGTTGAATTCCTGAAAAGAAGTGAAAATTGCACGTTACAGGTAAAGCAGACTGTTAGGAATTCTTCATGGCTTGTAGCTGTTAAATCTTTGCAGCTGAGCAGCATGAACCCGCTGGTGCTATTAGAGAAAAGTGGTCTTGAACCCAAAAGATGCAGGTTGTATGACGTATGGGAGAAGATAAAGATAGCTTTAGTGCTTGGAAAGGGGCAACAGAAAAGTTATAGATTGCTACAAATTCAGTTCTTGGAAGAATACTGGCAAAAATAATGAAAAACTGTATTTCAGTTGCAGCAGAGGGGGAATTTATCATTCCTGTGTCTGATGTTGCTGCTGGAAGCTAGTGGAGCCACAGAGGAAGCGCGTAGGGAGCCATTGTGTAAGGAAAAACCTCCATTATTGGAGGCTTTTAAGAACGGGCTAAGTGGCTGTTAGAAGTGACATAGGTAGTACTGACCCTGCCGTGGGGCAGAGGGATGGACTAGATGGCTTTTTGAGATTCCTTCCAGCTTGGTAATAACTATAGTTATCTTGTAGGAGTTAAAGATACTTCCATACATGGAGTTGGATCTCAGAGCTGATGGCTGCCTTCGTAATTTTCTATCTTCCCTCTGGCCCAGGGCCACGTATCATGAGGCATCTTTGTAGTGTTAGCCAGATGAGAGGGTGGGCTAGAACTGCTTGCACTGAGTAGAGAAAGCTTCCTGTTCCGTGTATTTCTGGGGTATGCCCCTTCACTTTCGTACAGGAAAGTGGTTGTAGAGGTAAATGTCTTCACTCGTTAAGCTGAGCCTATGAGAAGGCAGGTGTGGGTTTTTCTTACTGTTCAAGAAAAATCTTTTTCTTAAGGGTATTGAGGTGTTTTGTTGGGGAATGCTTTCTCTCAAGTGTTTTAAGAGAAGATGAAAGAATTCTGGCTGAAATTTAATAGCAAATACCTTGCTACATCAGGGTTATTTTATTCACACTTCTGTCATTTCTACTTGTTTCAGTTTGAAGCAGCGTGGGCACTGACGAATATTGCGTCGGGAACTTCCCAACAAACAAAAATAGTAATTGAGGCCGGGGCAGTTCCTATCTTTATAGAGCTGTTAAACTCTGACTTTGAGGATGTTCAAGAACAGGTAAGGTTCACTTCTTACTTTGGGGTTAGGGAAAGAACCACAGCGGATCGCACACAATTAAAATACAATGTTTAAAATAAGTGACTAGTCTGAGAGCTAGCTTCAGACCACAAACTGAAGTGTCTGTTACCTGGAGTTACAGGAAAATGCTTTCTTAGCACACTACCCTTTTCTTTCTCTGTTTGGAAACTGCGTGAATGCTAAAACTGTTGCTGTTTCCTTTCAGGCTGTCTGGGCATTGGGGAACATTGCTGGAGACAGCTCTGTGTGTAGAGATTATGTCCTTAACTGCGCTATTCTTCCTCCCTTGTTAATGTGAGTAGCCATGAATACTTGCCAATACACTTTGTGAAGTCCCACTGTACTGCAGCAGAGCAATATTTGAGCTGGATGAATAGATTCCCTAGCAATGTGTGTTGATGGGAATCAAACCATTGGTACCAGATGATAAACTGGCAGCTCAGACAAGTATCTGATAACTAGTGGGACTTGGTAGATAACATGCCTTCTCACAAACCTTTACACTGCCCTGAATCTGCAGCGGGTGCTGTTGCAGTGTGCTTGCCTCTCTGAAGTCATAGGCCTTGCTGTTTCACTGTGTCCCTCCAAATGCCTGTTCTTGTGCTTATGCTGTGGATTTCAGGTGCTTGTCTGAGTGGGCTTCTCTAGGACTGAGGAAAGGGAAGCAGGTCTCTGCACACCACCTTGCCTCTGAGCTCTCTGGTGCGGTACATCCCACCACGGTCAGAAGATCTGTCTGTCAAGAGTGTGCTCTCCAGTACCACTCGCCGCTTTGGAAGCGATTGTTTACTGTGTCCTGTCCTTGGCAAACTGATGCTTTGTCACAAATGACCTGGTTTGCTATACTGGTCCTCCTGTCAGTCCCCTCTCTCAGCGATAACTGACTGAAGCCTTCCTCAGCCCCCAGGACTTACTGTCTCCACTGCAGAGTAGAGACAGCAGTTTGTCAGCTGGTCACTGAGAGGCCATCTCACCTCTGGTGCGAGCGTCTGGGCTGAGTTTGATCTTGGAACTGCATTTGACTAACTTACACTTCCTTCTGCAACTTGTCTAGCATGGAGCTTGCCTGTTCCATGTCACTGTAGTGTTAGGAAAATAGCTGTTTGTTCTAGAAGTAGTTGCGTTTCACTCCTCTTCTTGCTCATTGAGAGGCTCAAGTGACAAAGAGCATGGCTTGAGCTACAGCAAGTGGAATAGTGGTTTGACTTCCTCACAGTTGTACAATTGTTTTATTTTATTTTTTTTTGATTCCCTTGCTGGTTTCCAGCAACTTACGTTCTACACCAAGGATAATGCATGGTAATTGTCTCTTCAGGCTCCTTACAAAGTCCACCAGGTTGACAATGACACGAAATGCTGTCTGGGCCTTGTCGAACTTATGCAGAGGAAAGAGTCCGCCACCTGAATTCGATAAGGTGAGAGTAAGTGCCTTGTTGGCAGATGTGATGGGGAGACACCCAGCCAAGATGTTTGTCTAAATTAATTTTGGCCGTTGGACTTCTGTAAGATGTTCTGGGAGGGAATGGGGTGAGGTTCTTCCCGCTGAGGTGGATCTTACTGTTCAGCAGATATTCGAGTGCCTGTTTAATATTCTGCCAGCCTTGCTGCATGGCTCTGTTGGCAGCCCATCAGCTTAGCCCCTCGAGTAAGGAGCAAACCCAGACTTCTGTGTAAGTAGCACATACTCTGGGCTACCCTGAATTTTTTTGTTGTGTATGCTGGAAGCCTGCAACTTTGAAATTGAGACTGAAAACTCAATTCTGAGGCATCCAGATTTTACAGAACAGGACCAGCTACATTACAGCTGCGGTAGCTTTCTTCTTGCTCTTCCCTGGTATGCCAGTGGCACTAACAGAAGGTTCTGCTGGTCGTTCAGATCTGTCTCATCCTTTTTTGTTTGGTAAATCTGAAACGGTTTTAGATCAGCGTGTTTTTGTTTTGTGTTTTTAAAATGAAAGCTTGCTTATCAAAGCTGGGAAGCCTGCAGTGAGGGGTGAAATCCAAATTCAGTGTAAATATAAAAACAAATACTTGAAGCACTTGGAAGTGTAACTGTTGCTGTTCTGAATACTGAGTTTTTTAGGGTTAGTGAGAACAAGAAATGGACCGGCACTCTTGCATAAGAAATGCAAGGAGCTTCCAAACTGCAGCGTGCATGGTAGCACTTGTCTCAGGAGTCTGCACTTGATCCAAGAGGAAGGGATGTAATTTTAGTTTAGTAGTAAAGCTGTTGAGGTAACTTTAAACCGTGATTACGAGGTATGTAAGCCAGCAAGGAAGCTGCTGACTTTGGGGAAGGAAGCTGTGGACATCAATATTGTTATCTTGTCAGTCAGCGTGGCCGTGTGGTGTTGGTATGCAAATGTGGTGGTCCTTGACAGGCTGTGACTAATGCGGGGCGGTGGCTGTTGTTGTAGGTATCTCCCTGCCTGCCAGTGTTGTCCCGACTATTATTCAACAGTGACTCTGACTTGCTGGCAGATGCATGCTGGGCTCTTTCCTATTTATCAGATGGCCCCAATGAGAAAATTCAAGCAGTTATTGACTCGGGGGTGTGTCGGCGACTGGTGGAGCTGTTAATGTAAGTATCTTGCCTCACTGCTTCAGCCTGGTGAGACTGGGCAGCAGTTCATACCCAAATCGTCAGAGCGCTCCCCACCTTGTGGGGGCAGGATCCAGGCACTGCCTTAACCAGCTCTGCTGGGGCAGTTACAAAAGAGGGTCTGAAGCAGGGTGGGAGCTGTAGGTTATTGGCCTCTTCTTTCCGAGAGAGGCAGAGCATTTTCTAGTGCTGGAGTACTAGTTAATGCTGTACGCCAAGGAGAACTTACTAAACAGAGGTTTGGACTGAGACTGTATGCTAGGGAATGGAATACTAAGTAATGCAGATGGGAGGCTGGGGGGAGGATTGCCTAAATATCCAGGTGCAGTGATGTAGTTGTTGTCCTTGCACCGTCTTTCCTGCAGGCACAATGACTACAAAGTGGCCTCCCCCGCTTTGCGAGCGGTTGGCAACATCGTGACAGGAGACGACATCCAGACCCAGGTGAGGGGGATAGGAATGTTTTACAGATGCAGCTAAAGAGGAATGCAGCTCTTAATAATATGTATGGAAATTGGGAAGTATGGTCTTGTATGTCTGCAGCAAGTTTTCTTAGGATCGAGGTGCACCATTTGCTTTTCTCGTGTGGTTTTTTTTTTTTGCTACTCTGAAGAGTGTATTTTTAGTGCAATTTCAGAAACTCAAACTCTGTTTTTGGGATATATGGGAGGTGGGGTGGAATACATTTCTTTACTACATAATGTAGAAGTGCCATTGCTCCCCTCTTCTCTACAAGGTCAGGAAGGGAATTGCAGTGCCCATACAGCATATTCACGGTGTGAAAATTGAAAGCACTTAGCTTTCTGCCTGATACTGGTGATCTAACTGCTGCTTTCTTTCCCTAAAGGTGATTCTGAACTGTTCAGCCTTGCCATGTCTCCTTCACTTATTAAGTAGTCCCAAGGAGTCAATCAGGAAAGAAGCCTGCTGGACTATATCTAACATCACAGCAGGAAACAGAGCACAAATACAGGTACAGCATTGTCTTCTCTAGTACACCTGTAAAAATCCTAGACTCCAAGCTCAGCATTAAGAACTTGCATTTTTTTCATATCTGATGCCTTGAGGCTGTTTTTTCCATATCCTTTATTTGGAAGTTATTTGCAGACTTCTGCACCTAGCCATCTGCCAAACAAAAGCTTGAAACAAAAGTGCTAACTGTACCTACAAAGACTGGGCTGAAATGAGTCCCACAGGTTGGGATCATTGGAGTAATGAGAGACACGGCCCCAGTTTCTCTATATGCAATTAGAAATGCCCCTTTGAAAAGCTGTAGCTTGTTGAGTTTTAATTATCCTTTCAATGACCTGTGTACAAAGGCAGATAAATGATGAAAGCATTCCTACAGTATTGATGTAATAATAAAGATCTACTGTGCTAGTTGCAGAATTGAATATCTTGCATTACTACGATCTGGCTGAAGAATGAAATGGAGGAATCACTGAAGGGAATAGCTTGGAAAGTTCTTTCTGAATTGGAAAATGGAAGTAGAGATTTTGTTCAGGTTTCTTAATAGCCTCTTTAGAAACCGTGTTGTCAATTCAAACACTTACTATTCTCTCTCCCCAGGCAGTCATAGATGCAAACATTTTCCCGGTACTGATAGAAATCTTGCAGAAAGCAGAATTCCGTACGAGGAAAGAAGCAGCATGGGCAATTACAAATGCAACGTCAGGAGGAACTCCTGAACAGATCAGGTACTCGCTGTGACTCCTCTTAAGGGAAATCTGTCTGAATGTATGGTAGCTTCGTCTTTATGGGAACTGCGAGAACAAGTAACAAGGGACTAATTTGGAGAACCTCAGGGAGAGTACCTGAGACACAGGCCAAGCTATACAGATCACATGCTGTGCTGTAAATTGTAGTTTCCTTCTGAATTAAGGATAAGCCAGTCCAAACTACTCCCTCCCATCCCATTTACATAGCTTAGACTAGGCTAAATGTCCAGACTTGGTGACAGATTAAAATAGCGTGGATCTAATTTGAATAGCACCTGCATTTCAAGAAATTTTATTTTAAAAAAAGGGGAGGGGTTGTATACAAATGCAAATAAGTAGCTAAAAATTAGCCTTGCAAAATAGAAATCTTACCTTAAAATAAAGCAATATATTTTAGCTTGACTCACTTCTCCTGTTCTTTATAACTGAGCAAAGGGGATGCTAGCTATCCTGAAAGTGAATGTATGTTCTTGGTGCTCTCTTTAGATACCTGGTAAATTTGGGTTGCATCAAGCCTCTTTGTGACCTGCTGACCGTCATGGACTCCAAGATTGTTCAGGTGGCGCTGAATGGCCTGGAGAACATACTGAGGCTTGGAGAGCAAGAAGCCAACCAGAGTGGGACAGGCATCAACCCTTACTGTAGCTTGATCGAAGAGGCGTATGGTAGGTTGTGGCTGGTGGTCTTTGAAAACAATAGATTATATTGAAAGGTCTGATGCTAGGTGGTTTTTGGTTGCTTTTCCGACTAGTGAAGGGATTTGATATATTCTAAATTAGTCAGTATTTGCTCCAATAATAGATCATGCTGTCTTTTTTAGAGTCTTACGATACAGCGTAAGACAAAACACTAGGAGGCAAAAACTGTCACACTTACCTGGGTTTCTTAGAGCTGGATGCCAACCGGATAATTGTGGCTCGCACTGTTGGGAATATTAATCAAAATAAGCTGAGCTAAGTAAGAAGTCCGTGACACTTCTTGCTGCAGTTGTATGATGGAAATCCAGAGAGACATAGCTCTTCCCTGGAGAGGCCTAATTTGGTGTTTCTTGTCCTGCTCCTAATGCTTTGAGGAACAGTTCCTATTTTGGTCTGAAATGCCCTGTATACTGCCAGTGTCTTTTTTGCCCTCTCACTGTTACATCGTGTGTCCCAGTAAGAATAATTCTTGAAATTCTTGAATATGTAATGCTTGGATGCTTCCTGTTCAGCAGTGGATTTAATTGGGACAGCTAAAGCTGTTGCTGCCCTTCTGCTGGAGATTACTGGGACAGGCCCTACCTCCTTCCCCATGCAACTGCCAAACTTTTCACAGACAGTGATATTAATTTCATTGATGATCAGTTTTGTGCTCGCAGCTCTCTGCTGGAGACAGTCTGCTTTAGCTGAATCAGCTAAACCTACAATTGGAAAGGCATTAATGCTTTCCGGTACAGATTAAATCCACAAGCAGCTCTAGAGAAACAGGAATAGTTAGCTTTAGCTGCTAGTGCTGCTCACAAAATGCTATTCTAACACAGACAAGGGTCTTGCAGTGAATAGAGGGAAGGGTGGAGGATGGATTTGGGACAGCGTGAACAATAGGACCTCCTTGTTTCATTGCATTTCACTTTTTCTTCTCTAAGGCTTGGATAAGATAGAGTTCCTGCAGAGCCATGAGAACCAAGAGATCTACCAGAAGGCCTTTGACCTGATTGAGCACTATTTTGGAGTAGAGGATGACTCCACCCTAGCTCCCCAGGTAGATGAGAACCAGCAGCAATTCATCTTCCAGCAAGCTGAAGCCCCCATGGAAGGTTTCCAGCTATAATGTGTCCGGGGGGGGGGAAAAAAAAACACCACAAACTTGCCAGAAAGCAACTGGGAGCAGCTGATTGTCCCATTCCTCCTTGCAAATGGAAGGCTGAACACCCACTCCACCTGTTAGGAAACAATTCTTCCTTCAAACAACTAGAAACAGTGCTTTGTCCTCGTGGAAAGGAGGGGATATCTTGCACATTTTTTCTTTTTGCTGCTGCATATGTGTCTTTAATGCAGGCATCTGGGTGGAGGAAGAACACTGAGGTAACAGATTGTACCTCTTGGGGTTTTTTTCTTTGTGGTGATCTCTCCCAAATGTCACTTCTTACCTCGGGTACTTAATTGAGATTTCAGCATTGGGTTGGGTAAGAACACAAATAGAAAGTAAGCATTCTGACAACAATAATTCTGGAAACCTGGGTTGATCTATTTAATTTTTTGCACATATTACTCTTATTAAAGACTCTAATTTGCCAAGAGCAAAGTTTAGCCCTGGCCTTTCTGCGACCCTCCTTCAGTGGACAGTCCTGACAGAGCTGGGCCAAGTTCCCCTGATACATGCTGTAAATGGACAACGAAGCGGGACGTTCTCCCTCTCCTGGGAAGAGTTTTCTGGGGGAAGGATTCTTCCCTTGGCCTAGATTTTGTTCCTGAAGAACTGCTAGTAGCATTTACAAAGAGAAAAGCACCACGACCCCAAGGCTGGTACCTGAAGAGGGCGGGATGCTGGGGTGGTTTCTGAGAGGAAGCACAGCTGCCGCTGCACAGGCTTTGTTTGCATTGCTGCTGCTTGGAGTCACAGAACTGTTGAAATGGTGAAAACCCATCCTCATCTTTACTTGAAAGCTTTTCTTCCTCCTGTGAGAAAAATTGTGTTCTGAGTTCTGGATTTTCTTTCTTTTTTTTTCCTGACCTGGGCTGGGGGGGATGGTTTAAGGGCTGCGTGTGGTGCTGACTGCGGCGGCACCGCGCCTCGGTTTGGGGTCTACCCCAGTCACGTCATGTACATTTACTTCAGGAAAAGAATCCACATCTCTGTATTTTTTTATATCACATAGGGGTAGAGATTTGTCTACAGGGGCCGCACAGAGAGCGGTACGTGAGGCGTGTAACGGCTGTGAGGCGGCCGCGCCCGGGGCTGTGCTGCTGACTGGATAACGGCCGCCGCCGGGCCGGGCCCGAGCCCTCTGCGGGGGGCGGCGGGAGGGCCGCTGAGGGGGGGGGGGGCGCGGGGCACGCCGGGAGTTGTAGTGCGCGGGGGGTTGCGGAGAGCCCCGCGCGGGGCACGCCGGGAGTTGTAGTGCGCGGGGGGTTGCGGAGAGCCCCGCGCGGGGCACGCCGGGAGTTGTAGTCCGCGGGGCTGCCCGCCGCGGCTGCCGCTTCTTGCCGGCGTTTCCCGGCGGGCCCCGCGGCGCTCGACGCTGATTGGGCGGCGGAGCGGGAGGGCGCATGCGTGGTGCGCGCACGGCGAGGGGCCCGGGCCGGAGCCGCTTCCTGCAGCGCGGGGCCCGGCGGGCGCGGGGCGGCGGGGCCGGGACCGGGAGCGGGGCTGGGGCCGGGAGCGGCGGGGCCGGGAGCGGCGGCGGGGCCGTTCTCCTCCCCTCCCCCTCCCCGCCGGTGCACCGGAGCGCCGCCGGCTCCTGACCGCTGATTGGCTGAAGGAGAGAGGGGCGACTACGTCACGCCGCTGACGCCACCGGGGTACGTGCGTGACGTCATTGCGGTGCCGGGGGGGGGGCACCGGGGGCGCTGCTTTCGCCCCCCTCCCCCCCGGCGTCCCCCAGCACGGGCGGGGGCCGGGGCCCCCGGGAGCTGCGGCCCCACGGCAAAACGGGGGAGGGGCGGCGAGAACCGGCTGCGTCCCCGCGCCCCGGGGTGCCCCGGAGCTGCCCGGAGGCGGGGGGGGGGGCGTCTGCCGTCCGTTAAACCCCCGGGGCTTGGCCCCCGTTAAACCCCCGGGGCTTGGCTCCCGTTAAACCCCCGGGTTTCGCCCCTGGTAAACTCCGGGGCTTCGCCCCGTTAAACCCCACGGTTTCACCCCCGTTAAACCCCCGGGTCTTGTCCCCGTTAACCCCCAGTTTCACCCCCGTTAAACCCCGGGGCTTCTCCCCCCCCCCCCCCGTTTCTCTTCCACCAGGGCTCGCCGACACCGAGCGGGCGCAGGCGGCGATGAAGAACCAAGGCGGGGAAGCCAAGGCAGCCCCGCGCCCCGCGGGCTCCTCTGCGGCCGGCGGCGCCCTGCTGCTGGAGGAGGGCGACCCGGCCGAGGCCACGGCGGCGCTGGAAGGTGGGGAGGTGCCGGGGCGTGCGCCCGCTGCCTGCGGCTGGCGGCACGGGCAGGAGGCGCGGGGAAGCCCCGAGGGAGGGTTCCAGGCCTGGGGGTAGCGGGGCTGCTGCTGCTGCTGGGCGAGGGCGGGGTGCTGTGCTCACCCCCTGGTGCTTGGGCGAGAGCAGCTGTGGTTTCAGGGGCAGAAAATCCCGCTTTCCTGCGACTCCTGCGCGTACGCGGGTCTGAAGTAGTTACTGCTCCTTTTCCGAGGCTCGGAGTTGAGTCTGGTGTGGAAACGATGGGCTGTTCGTAGGGCTTAAACCTCCAGGGTTCCACACGGAACGTCTCAGCCAACCCTCCTGGGGGTAGCGGTGAGCGATCTGCTCCGTCGTTAGCACTTGGTAAAAATAATTCTCTGGGAGACAAAAAGCGGGTAATCACGGGGGTGCTTGGTTAACGTTAACCTCCCCTGGGGTGCTCACGCCTCGTTACCGTGTGATGTAGGAAGTGCCCGGTGAATAGAGGTAGTTTAATAATAGAGTTAACGGAGCTAGTTTAATAACCCGCTGCTGTAAATCTCCCCTTTGGGGGAACTTTGGAAGCACAGAAGCGTGCCGAAGGATGCGCTGCCTGCTCTTCCCCGCGCGTCTGCTGCTGGGGACGAGACGCGTTTGGTCTGAGCCAGTGCAGCTGCTCCTGCGTGTGAGAAGAGGGAATAACCCAAAGCTCGGCGCTGGGGGTATCTGCAGGCTGCTCCCCCGAGGGCAAACTCGTGCACAACCTGCTCGTGCTAAAGGCTGGCGGGTAGGGGGCAGTTCTTGCTCTTGACAGATGTCAGGGGCTTGGTCGTGCTCTGGTGATCAAAGGAGAGGCTGCCAGGAATGCACCTCCATTGTCAGGGCAGCGCCTGGAGACGCCGCCTGAACAAAGCGGCTTGTGTTGGTGGAAGTTCAGCCTGCCCCGTGCCGTGGGGTGCTCGGGGAAACCTCTCCCTGGCTGCGTGTCTCTGGGGAGCAGAGAATAGGCTGCGTGGGGGAAGCATCACGCGCTGTGTTCGCGTCTCCCACAGCTCCTCTCACGCAGGAGGACACCAAGTCCTCCCGGCCTGCTGTGCGTGACGTCTCGGAGGAGCTAAGCAGACAGCTTGAGGACATCTTGAACACGTACTGCGTGGATGCCAGCCAGGAGGGTCCGGGCGAGGACGGCGGGCAGAGCGAGCCTGCGGAGCCGGAGGAGGCGGAGAAGTGTCGCAGCGAGTCCCCGAGGAACGGCGACCAGGAGCCGGGTGGCCCCGAGATGAACGGGGAGAAGGAGGGCACGAAGGGGACGGAGGAGTTCCGGCCCGGCGAGGAGTGCGGGGAGCGGGATCAGAAGAAGGCTCAGGAAAAGAAGAAAGCCAAGGGCCTAGGTAAGAGGTGCCCTGCGGCGGTGGTGCCGCCAGCCCGAGAACCTTGGAGCAGAGGTGGGTTTTGTGCTGCCCTTAGCGCAGCGAGCACCTTGGGCGTGTGATGCCCAGCAGGGTCTGGGAACGGTACAGCGTCTCCTTCTCGCGGTGTGGGAGGAAACGGAGAGCTGCAAAGGCGCTGACAGGTCCTGGGTGCTGCCCCAGCCTCTGAGTTCTGCACGTTTCCCCTCTGCGGGACACAGCTCCGTCTGGCCAGCCCGGTGGTGGTGGTTCCCTGCTCTGAGAACCAAGTCTCTCCCTGGCTGCTCTGATCGCTCGCCTGCTGCGCGCAGTGCAGGCCGTGGGACAGAGCCCTGGGGAGGCGCTGGCGTTGGGAGCTCTGGCCCAGGGCATTCACGGCTGCGAGGCCTGCTTTGTCTCTGCTGTCCTTGCCTTTAGGAGCCAGAATTCTGCGTGAGCGATGTTTACTTTGGTTTTTTTTTTTTTTTTCATGCCGTGTCTCGCTCCAGGCAAGGAAATCACTTTGCTGATGCAGACGCTGAACACCCTGAGCACTCCAGAGGAGAAACTGGCAGCACTGTGCAAGAAGTACGCTGAGCTGGTGAGTCCTTGTGTCCGCGTGCCAGGTGCTGGGGCAGAGGGAGGACGCTGCTGCAGCGAGCACCGGAACTGCGCGGTGAGGCAGACGGTGGCTGCAGATTATTTTGCTCTCGGTGTTGGGAGGGACGGTCCGGGAACACTCCTGTAGCTTTGTCGTGTATGTTCCGGGGTCTCTGTGGTGCTGGATATCCAGACGCCAGAGGGCAGGCGTTGCTCGGTCTGGCTGGGCATTGTTGGTTTGACATTCCGTGGAGGTGTAAGCAGGGACAGGAGCATTTTTGGCAGGTCAGCATGTAAGAGGGCTTCAGATACGCTTCCTGTCTGTCCCTGTAAGTGGAAGCTGCATCTCGTGCCCATCTTGTCCTGGTGGCATACGCGGCCGGTTCTGCTGAGCCTGCGTTCCTCATCTCTGCAGGCAGGGCTGAGCTGTGCGCTGGCAGGCCCAGCTGTGACAGGACCGTGCGGGTACATCTCCTGTCTCCGCCACTCAGTCGCTGTGTTTCTGTTGATGATTTCTTAGCAAGAAACGTGTTTGGCAGAGCCGGCGCACTGCTAGGAGCGTGATGTAGAGCTGAGTACGCACATATTTCTCACGGTCCACGTTTAACCTGAGCACGTGCTGTATTCAGGGCAGAGGAGACCTGGGACTGTCCGTGTGCATCCCAAGGGGTCGCGTTCAGGTTTCCCTGCGGCTGGCCGTGTGCTCAGAGCTCTGCTCCGCGTGAGCAACGGGTGCACGGAGCTGCTGGAGAAACGCGCGAGTCTGTCGGGTTCTGGTAGGATCCCGATTCAGGAAGGAGAAAGGCCCTGTCCAGGGGACTTTGGGCTCTGCATCAGTTCTGCTCTGCTCAAACCCAGCACCTTCTGTGTTATAAAACTCTTGTTATCCTCTTACGGTACGCAGGGCACTTCTTTGGTCCCCCTGTTCCCTCATACAGGCACAGCTTTGCCCTGGTCTGTTTTGCTACATCTGTGCCCTTTGCTCTCCTGCCCTAGCTGGAAGAGCACCGTAACTCCCAGAAGCAGATGAAGATCTTGCAGAAGAAGCAGACGCAGCTGGTGCAAGAGAAGGACCACCTGCAGAGCGAGCACAGCAAGGCCATCCTGGCCCGCAGCAAGCTGGAGAGTCTGTGCCGCGAGCTCCAGAGACACAACCGCACCCTCAAGGCAAGTGTCTCCCGGGCGCTGCTCCAGGAGCTGCTTCCTCCCGGGCCCTCGGATCGCTTGCTGCGGGGCTGGGAGCCTCTCTGGCAAGCTGACCTCTGCCCGTGGTTGCCCACAGCCTGGTGGTGTCCAGAGCAGGCGTTTAGTTCTGCTGTTAAGCCTTCGCCTTGCGAGGGAGGGCAGGGCAGGGGGCTGACCCGCGTGGTCTCGTGTGGAGAAAAGCAGGGAGCTTTGTGGGCTGGCGCAGCTCTCGTAGGGAAGGAGAGTGGGCAGTGCCCGGGATGCAGCGTGCCCCTTGGTGACTGCGCCAGCCGTGACCAGGAGCACCAGCTGCTTGATCCTGCCGCTCAGTGGAGCCGCTGCTGTGCGAGGGAGTTCTCCGGGGTCAGCAAATTGCCTGCGCGTCCTTGTGCTCTGCGGTGCTGCCCGCTTCTGCCCTTGGGGTAACTCAAGGAGGCACCCAGGAGGAAGGGGCATGACTTATCCGCCGTGCCCAGGTGTTGTTCTGGGCTGTGTTCCCTGCAGAAATGCCGGGGAAAGGCCCAGGGCAGGCTGAGGAAGGGGTGCTCAGGCAGTGGCCCGTGGTCCCTTCCTGATTGATACCAACGTTAGCGGGAGGCTGGCTGGGCTCGGAGCAGCACGGCGTGGGCAGCTTCGCTCGCCTGCCTGCCCGCACGGAGCCTGACGTGGCCCTGCTGTCTCTGCCCTGCTCGTGCAGGAGGAGGGTGTCCAGCGTGCCCGGGAGGAAGAGGAGAAGCGGAAGGAGGTCACCTCCCACTTCCAGGTGACGCTGAACGACATCCAGCTCCAGATGGAGCAGCACAACGAGAGGAACTCCAAGCTGCGCCAGGAGAACATGGAGCTGGCGGAGCGGCTCAAGAAGCTCATCGAGCAGTACGAGCTGCGGGAGGAGGTGGGTTGGGGCGGGGGCCTGGGGCAGCCTGCTGGGGTGCGCCCATTCTGCCCCGGGGAGCGTGTTTCTGGGCAGGGACCGGTGCGAAAAGGGGCCTCGGGGCTCTGGGGTCTTCCCTCGGGATCTCTGCCACCAGGGGAGCAGGGCCCTGGCCGAGCGTGTCAGTGACTGGTGGCGTTTCCTTGGCAGCACATTGAGAAGGTGTTCAAACACAAGGACCTGCAGCAGCAGCTCGTGGACGCCAAGCTCCAGCAGGCACAGGAGATGCTGAAGGAGGCAGAGGAGAGACACCAGCGGGAGAAGGACTTTGTAAGTCTCGCAGCGAGTCTGTAACGGTTGCAAGCAGTTAGCCTTTTGCCTTGCTCGTGGAGGTTTGTTGCTGCTGGGTTCCTACGCGCAGAGCCCAAGTCGGATGAGGCCATCCCAGGCCCGCTGTTTGCCCGGCAGTGACCGTGCCCCCAGCTGCCTCAGGAGCGTGGCTGGAGCCCCCGCTCTGCTCTTGGCGTTTCTCCCAGCCCTCTGCTGTCTCCAGGCCAAGCACCAGCTGTGCAGCGCGTATCAGGAACTTCCCCTGGTGGCAGCGAGGTAACTGCTTTTGTTCTTCCCTAGCTGCTGAAGGAAGCTGTGGAGTCGCAGAGGATGTGTGAGCTGATGAAGCAGCAGGAGACCCATCTGAAGCAGCAGGTGAGCTACCTGGTCTGTGCGCACTCAGCCTGCTTGTTCGTTTGCCTGCTAGTTTGTTTGTTTTCTCTTCCTTTCTCCCTCAGCGGGGAACAACCTGAAGTTGCTTAATCTGGAAAACACAAGGGCAGGACTGTTCCTGAGTTTGGTATCGGTGTGTCTGTGGCAGCGCAGAGTTTGCTGAGACCTCTTTCAGCTCTTCTGCCTTGTGGGAGAAAGGGGCCTTGGTTTTACCAGCACGTTTCCCAGTGCTGGGAGCAGTTGCGTGATCATGCTCTGCTGAATCAGACCCAGCAAGTGCTTCCTGCCAAGGCCAGGAGGTGTTTGCAGAGCACATCACTCTCTGAGGATGTTTCCCTAAGAAAGAAGAAATACTGTTCCACATTTGCCAGTACCTAAAGTTGGCAGAGCAGCCCCATGCTGCTAGGTTGTTTGTCATAAAGTTCAGTCACAAGATAACTAGCTCACTTCTTGGCTAAAATCTCCCCTCTCCCGGGGAAGGCTGTCGGGAGGTGCCATGGCGAGGAGCTGTAACCCTGTCTCTCCCTGCAGCTTGCTCTCTACACAGAGAAGTTTGAAGAATTCCAGAACACCCTTTCCAAAAGCAGCGAAGTGTTCACGACATTTAAACAGGAGATGGAGAAGGTGGGTAACGCTGTCGCTGCCTGGCAGAGCGTGTGGGCTGGAGGCACTGCCTGTCTCCTCGCTGCATCTGTCAGCGGGATAAGCTGCAGCTCTGTTTTGTTGAGTTCTGCTGGCATTAAACCAGCCACGAGCTGGCTGCTGATAGAAGGTGGATACTGGACTTGCGGGGTGGCTGCTGCACCCCTCCTGAATCGCAAAAAGCAGCGCTACCCCCGTCTCCTGGTTTGTGTTACCTGCTTGGTGTTTCCCACTTGACGCCGACAGCAACAAGGCAAGGAGACGTTGTGCAGGACAGCAGGATCTCGGTGTCTGAAAGCAGGTTGCCATTTGTGGATACACGAGGTGTGCCCCACTGTATCACTGGCTCATTTGTTCCCTTTTTGTCACTTAGATGACTAAGAAAATTAAGAAGCTGGAGAAAGAGACCACTATGTACCGTTCTCGCTGGGAGAGCAGCAACAAGGCTCTCTTGGAAATGGCTGAAGAGGTAAGGAGGCTCTGGCTTTCTGTGCTGAGGCAGGCAACTTGCGTGGTCTTTTTCCCCTGAACTTCCCTTTGGGGTTTTGTCTCTCTCCCTTTCTGCCTTCGTCCCCAGTGTGGTAGTCTGAAAGCTGCCTCTCTATTTGCAGAAAACCCTACGGGATAAAGAGCTAGAGGGGCTTCAGGTGAAAATCCAGCGCCTGGAGAAACTGTGCCGAGCCCTGCAGACGGAGCGCAACGACCTCAACAAGAAGGTTCAGGACCTGTGTGCCCACGCGCCCCGGGCAGACATGGACCTGTCGGAGCCCCTGAAGGACCCAGCCCGGGAGGGCTCCGAGGCGGTGGCAGGAGGTGCACCAGCAGAACAGCGCCTGGCTGAGGATTGCCTTCACTCGGGAAAGCCAACACACGGCACAGATCCTGCGGAGACGCTTGGAGAACTGAGCATAGGAGGCCTGGGGCAGAGTGGGACTGAGGAAGGCACTCAGGGCGCTGACTGAGCCCGCCGTGCGGTAGGCAGAGGTAGGGCGAGGGAGGGTAGCGTGAATGTTTCCAGACTCCGATGCCCCTCTCCTGGTCCTTGGACAGGTGCAAGAGGACAGCCCTCCCTGGGCTTCGAGATTTCCTAGCGTAGGTTTTTGGAGGGTTTTTAAAATTTTTATATATATATATATGTGTGAGACATATATATATATGGTATATAAAATCTGTGCAGGGCAACGTACACTTTATATACGAATATATATGGAACCTAGAACGACCCACCTCCCTGCGTGTGCGTGAATAACTAATATATGGAGACTCAACTGATTGTCCCTTTCACTAAAAGACCTTGTCATTGGCAGGCTGTGACTCCCCCAAAATCTAGTGCAGCTCAGGAAAGCAGGTGCATGGATCGGCCCCAGCCCTCCTCCGGCTCGTGGCACGGGGACAGCTGGGCATGTTGCTTCCTCTGCCTTCACGGCGACACTCTCACGTTGAGTGACAGCGAAAGAGTTGAGTGAGGGAGAGCAGAAGCGTTTCCCAGCTCTGGATTCTCCCTCCCTCCTCTGCAACAGGCAGGAGGGAGCTCCTGGACTTGTTATTGCTTTCTCATGCTCTGGCTGGCAGCTCTCTTGAGTATGAGCTGAGCAAACGAGGACGAGAGAGGCCGTTTCCCCTCTGTGTGGGTTTTGTGTATTGAATGGGGACAAAAAGAAGCAAACTGTGGACGCCTGGTTCACCCAGGCCTCCTGCAGGGTCTTTGCTCTTCCCAGAACCTGCCAATGTCTCGATAGCCTTATGATTCACAGTTGCCTCTTTGCTATACGCACATGTGCACAAGTGTATTAAACAGTTAATCCAAAGGTCTAACTCCGAAGTGTTTTGCACAAGCACGTGTGATCAGTTGTGCAAGGGGACGGGGAGGTCCTTCCAGCTGAGCTCTGCCCTGCCTCAGGACCACCCCTTGGCGCTGAGCGGGGTGGTCCTGGAGGCGTTCACGGAGCTGGGGCTCCAGGAGGATCCAACCCGCGTCTGCTCCGCGACCTGCTGAAGCTGAACCGCTGGGACCAGCACAGGACCGTGCTGCGGGCTGGTCCCTCCTGCAGTCAGCCCCCCGCGGGCCCTCCAGCCTGCACTGGCGCTGCCCGGCCCCCTCCTTGCCCTCTGCTCGGTCAGAAGAGCAGCTCCCGGGTGCCAGCTGCCGCCGCTGTGTCTGGGTGCGAGCCGCAGCCTCTGCCCGCAGGACCAAGCGCTCACCCACAGGACCCGCTTGTGCCGGGAGGGCGTTGAGAGACACGTGAGGCTTGCTGGCACGGGGCTTGGGGGATTTCTCCTTGGCTTCTCAAGACTTCCTCTTTTCACTGTTGTTTTGGGAGACCTCTGCTTCCTTGAAACCCTTCCTGCAGCTTCTCTACAGCAGACTTTATTTTCAGCATTGCCTTCCTTCTTGCTTGAAGCTGAAGTGAGCTGGCCTGAGCCGTTCCTTGCGGTGGCTGCATTCAGTGGAACAGCCTTGGTTTCTTTTCTGGTGATGCAGCTGCTCTTGCATCTTCTCTCTGCAATTGTACAGTGCCCTTGCGAAGGACCTGCCCTGGGAGCAGCCTGCAGTAGGTGCCTCTGCATCCCCCTTTCCTCCAAGGGAAGTCCAGCGAGTTCAGGCTTAATGACTGCGGTTGTCTACGGAGCCCAATAAGCCTCTGTAGAGCCACAGTCTTGAACAGCCACTAGGATACGTTCCCTGGAGTTCCGTGGGGCTTTTTCTTCTAGCCCTGCACCGCCAGCATCGCTTCCTCCTGCATGGGGACGCATCTGCCTCTGCCAGGGGCCTTCCGGAGTGAGTGAACGTAGCTCTGGCCCAGCGGGAGCCCCCAGTTCCCCGGCAGCAGGGTTGGGCGAGGGCTGCAGCCTGGCTCTGGACTTCTCTTCTTGCTCTTTCAGTCAAAGAAAAATCTCACAGAAAGTCACCACCACCTTTTTTTTTTTTTCTGTTATGGTACAGATAACCTCCGTGGGGGGCTGGTGTATGTATCTTGGTACCCAATAGAAGTGCACACAAACTCACTGCTGCTGTCTGTGTTATTTCTCGGGCGTTAGGGCCGTGTTTGGGAGCGAAATGGGGGACACTGGCTTGTGGGGTGGGAGTGGGGAGGCTGGGAGGGGGACTTCAGGTGCAAAGCTGCTGGCACATCCCTGCCTGAGGGGAATGGGTGGGGGTCTGTGCCCAGGACCCCCGGCACGGGGCGGCTCGTGCTGCTCTCCCCTGGGAGCTGGGGGAGCCCCTGGGGCCCCGCAGTGCACCCACCCTGGGGTCCTGCAGGCACGGCCCAGCCGGGGACCCTCCTGGCACCGGTGCCGTCAGCCCGCTGAGGGGTCAGCATTTGTGACACCCCCCCGGTTTTGCTGGGGTGCTCGTGGGGAAGGCGCTGGGGTGCAGCCCCCGTTACCCGCTCGGGGCCCGCTGTGTGTGCGGCTGCCCGGGACCGGGGGCCGCATCCTGCCCTCCCCAGCGCGATGCCGATGCCGGCGGTGTCCGGCCCGGCGGCAGCAGCGCCCCGGGGCTGCGCGGAGCCCGGAGGAAGTTCCCGTTCCCTTTAAATGCAAATCCCGGCCCCGGGGCTGCGGCCGTCCTGCGGGGCTGGGGAGGCGGCCGGGCGGCTCCGCGGGACGGGACGGGACGGGACGGGACGGAGCGGGGGGGCCTGGCGCAGGTCGGTGTCCCCGTCCCCGTCCCCGTCCCCGTCCCGCTGCTCGGGGGGGGCAGCCGGAGCCTGCCACAAAGCAAGGGGCTCCCTCAGCCCCGTCCTGCCACCGCCGAGGGCCCAGGAGGAGCTTGGGGGGGGGGGGGGTGTCGAAATATTCCTGGGAGGGCTCGGGGGGTGTCGGGTCCCTCCGGTGGTCTCAGCTCCAGCTCTCCGTTAGGGCATCCGGGGGCTTGCCCTGCGCCGCTGGGGCTGAAATCCTCTTTTCTGCGGCTCTGGGAGATGACGCTGTGAAGTAATCCCTGGCTGGGAGCTCCCTGGCTGTTTTTCAGGTCCCAGGCTCTGCCCTGCGCCGTGATGCTGCAGCACAGACCGAGATAACGCAGCCCGAGCCCGGCCGTGGATCCCAGCAAGTGCGGGGAGAGCGCCTGGCCTCGGCCCTCCTGCTGCTGCCGAACCTCGCTGCAACCCACCGAGCCCCACCACAACTTGTGGAGCCCTGCTGCAGCCCACCGAGCCCCACCGCGGCGCCTCGCTGGGGTTGTGAGGACGAAGAGGCCCCGCACAGAGAAGGGGCTGCCAAGAGCCGTGCGTCCATCCCGCACGGGTGCCTGTCCCGCAGCTCCGGGAGCCCCTCCAGGATGGAGGAACGGAGGAAGAAGCGGAGCCCCAGGGCCCAGCCGGTGCCTGCCGGGGCCCCACGGCCGCTGCCCGTCAGCAAGAGCGCGTCCTTCGCGCTGCCGCTGCCCGCCCTGCCCTCAGCCCAGCAGCGCGCCAGGCCCCGGCGGTCAGTGCTGGTGTGGGGGACCCTCGGTCCCTGCGGCCCCCTCAGGAGCTGGGGGGCCGGGGGGGGGGTCTGGCGGTGCCACCACCTGCGTGTTCTGCGCAGGGCGAGCAAGGAGAGAGTGCGGGCAGGTGGCACGGGGGCGGCACGGGGGGCTCCGCTGCAGCACAGCTTCCTCACTGAGGTCTCCGACGTGTGCGAGATGGAGGGGGGGCTGCTCAGCCTCCTCAGCGACTTCCACTCGGGCAAGCTGCAGGCTTTCGGTGAGGGGCTGGGGGCCGGGGGGTGCGGGGGCTGCGCTGGCGGGCTGTGACGGCTCCCACCCGTGGGCGCAGGGAAGGAGTGCTCCTTCGAGCAGCTGGAGCATGTGCGGGAGATGCAGGAGAAGCTGGCGCGGCTGCACTTTGGCCTCGACGTCTGCGTGGAGGAGCTCCCCGAGGAGCAGAAGAAGGCGGTGGCCGACAGGAACCTGGACCAGCTGCTGGTGCACGTGAGTGGCACCTCCGCGCTCCGTGCCCAGCCCTGCAGTGCTGGTGGGGTCCCCGCCGGCCCCCAGCCTCCCCACCGGTGCTGCAGCCTCTCCCTTTGCCTCCCGCAGCTGGAGGAGCTGAGCAGCTCCATGTATCCTTGGCATGGGGTGGCAGTGGCGGTGGTGGCAGGTGGCAGGGGATGGCACAGCCTCCGGTGCTTTCCCTTGACGCGGGCACAGACAGAAGCTGCACCTGGCGGAGAGCCCCGGCCCCGAGGAGGCTGCAGCCTGACCCGGTGCCGTCCTTGCTGCGAGGAGGAGGCTGCTGCGAGGAAGAGGCCCCGTGGGACGGGACGGAGCAGCAGCCACAGCCCCGCACGGGGAGGACCCCCCCCCCCGTGCCCCCACTGCAGGGCCGATGGCGGCGACACCTCGGGCACCCGCCTGGGAGAAAACAGCGGGGACCGGGACCGGGCCCTCCCCCCTTCCCCCCCTCCCCAGCCCCGCCGCCATCTTGTGGGCCCCCATGGCCGGGCGGGTGACGCCATCGGCCGGTGCCCGGTGCCCCGTGGTGATGGCGGCGGTGGCGGCGCCGGGCCCGCAGGCGGAGGCTGAGCAGTGGCGGCGGCTGCTGGGTGCCGTGACCCACCTGCAGGTGGGGGTCCGAGGGGGGCACGGCGGGAGGGCCGGGCCGGGGCGCGCTGCCATTAAACTGACTTGCCTCCAGGCTCGGCCGCGATCGTTTCTTAACCACAGGGGGCCGGGGGTGGCCGGGGGCGGCTCTCGGGGGTCAGGGGGTGGCTTTGGGGGTGTCGGGGGGCGCGGGGCTCCTGTGGTGCCTCTGCCCGCAGGCCTGCGTCAGGGGCTGGCTGCTGCGGCGGCGCTTCAGGAGCTTGCAGCAGGAGTACGAGGAGGTGGTGAGGGAGATCGAAGGAGACCTGAGCGAGCTGCAGTGGACGGGACAGTACCTGCTGAGGCCCGTCTTTGTCCCCAAGGTCCGTGCCTGTGCCCGTGGCCACCGGGAGGGTGGGAGGGTGGGCCGGGGGCTCGGCAGCTCTTGGGGGGAGCGTGGCCTGGAGGGTGGGCGCCTCGGGTGCTGCTCGCGCTGCGCTGCCCAGGAACTGTCTCTGTCGACCCTGCGCTCTATTTCTACCTGAGGAAAGTGACAGTTACGGAGCCAAGGCTCTGGCTCATCCCGTCTTGTCACCGAGTCCCCATCCGAGGGTTCAAACACCCGGCCTGCACGGGGGTTTCTGCAGACCTCCCCTCCGTGCGCCTACCTCAGCCATTCCTAGCAAACAGTCAGACCCACTCCTGTGGTGGCTGAGTGCTGCTATTTAATGCATTCGCTGCCTCTGGAAGAGAGGCCCTTTAAAAATCTGTGTGGCCCAACCAGAGCATGTCAGTATCGGGGCAGGATCGCTGGTAAGGGCAGGTGCCTGGCTGGGACAGAGCCCTGGCCCACAGCACAGGCCCCCTTCAGATCTTTCTGTTTTCCTTTATGTCTGTTTGTTCAGTTTGTCGCATGTTGCTTCTCTAGAAGTCACTGCAAGGAAAGTGTTCGGCTATACGAGAGTCTGTACCGAGTGACAAGGCCAGCACGGAAAAAACAGAGCAGGACCTGGATGCTTCCGAACCGGAGCGGGACTGGGGCTGCAGCAGCAGCGTGAAACCTACAGCCCAGCTGCAAAGCGAGGAAGACCCGAGCTCCCTGGGTGAATGTGATGTAGCGAGACCCCCAAATCCAGGGAGTGACACAGATAAAAGCACTGCAAAGGGGTGCGGTGCCCTAGCAGAGAGCGAGGAGTGGCAGAACAGCAGTGTGTCATCCGTGTGGGACAGCACTGTCCAGGAGTCGGAGTCCCTCGAAGCCTGCCTGGGTAAGGGACGGGAGCCCCTGTGTACCGTGGCCAGGGCTGTGCCCTCTGCCCACATGCTTTGAATGACCTGGTGATGAGTGTGGGTGGCAAAGTGTAGATCCTTGGAGAATCAAAACCTCAAGACTGTACTGGAGAGGTTAGAGAAACTCATTGCAGGACAGATGGTAGATGCAGTGTGAGTGTTCTGGTAATAGTTTCTTCCATTTCTCTGCAGAAATTCCACTTGAGGATATAAAGGAACTTCCCCGAACTCGAGCTGGCCTCCAGTCCTACAGAAATCACTTGATCATGGAGCTGCTGTGGTTGCAACAAGCTATCGTCAGCCGTAAAAACGTAAGGGCCTGGCCCTGCCTCTTAGAATCATAGAATCAGGAATGATTCTATGATTCTATAGAATCACAGAATTTTTTCATTATTCCATATATGGAATCTATTTCTATGATTCTATGATTCTGGCTGAGTGTGATGACTTTGCTGGCTAATCTGCAAAGGCAGGTGCTTTCCTGCTTCTCTGTCTCTGGGATTTAATTGTTAACACCTGATTTTCTTTCTCTTGCAGTACCTGATGCTGAAACAGAGGCTGGGGACCCCTGACCCATAGGAAGGCATTCCCGAGTGTGGGGGACATTTGTACTGTTGTGGAGAAGCAGTGGAGCTGCAGCACCATGGCATGACCTCAGGGACAGCAGTAGCCTGAGGGGACTCCGGCTCCATGGGCTGATGTTCTCCATGTTAGATGCGTGTGGCAAGAAAGACATTTTATTTCTTTTAAATTTGAATAATTGGTTAAAGCAGGGGTTAATTGTCACTGCAGCTAAGGAGATTGTGTGCCCTGGAAAGAGTCCCAGGGAGGCCTCCTTCCACAAAAACCTTATTTCTGTTGGCAGAGCTGGGTGGTTCTGGGGTAAATTGAGGCTGGGAAGACTGTCTCTTGCAGAAGGTACTCTTTGGCCAGCTGATTGCTTGTGGTGGACCTGAAATGCCTGAAGGCAACAGGTGCTTTCAATTTGTAGGAATAAGCTCTTCTCCACTGAATTGTGGGTGACCCCTGCCAGTATCTGTACTGTATTTTTGGGGTGTTTTCATATGTTACAGCTCTGGAGTCTCCAGGTGCTCGTGGTAGGAACACCTAGTTGAAATACTAAGTTAAGGAGGAAAGTTTCCTAACTTTCCTGTGCGGCTGTTGGGGATAGAATATCTAACCTGACCTTCAGGAGATGAGGCTTGGTTCCTGACATGCACGTTTCTGGCCGTGGTAATACGGGTGTGTGCGGCACGGTCACTTGGAGAGAACGTCTCACGCTTCAGGGAGCAAGTAAGGAGTTAAGGGGTTGGTGCTGTGCTTTGAGAGTACTTTGTTTATAGAGATATTTTTTTATTTTTTTACTTTAGCACTAGTTCAGGGATATTAAACGTCCCTCAGAAGGGGACTTCCTGCATGTTGCTCTGGTTCCTTACGGGGACCCTGAGTCTTATGTGCAAACACTCTGTTTGTATGCCCTGAGTGGGTGCTGTTATTGTGTGGCAGAGATATCCTTCTGTTCCTGATGACACTGACTTGTATGTGAATAAAAAGCATTTCTGCAGCTTGTTTGTGAATCTGCCTATTCCTGCCTGCCCTGCCTTCTGCTCCTGGCCAGAGCCAAGCGGGTCCGTGGCCTGTTCTGACCCATGCGGCCTGTTCAGTGCAAGGGGCGGTGTGTCTGCTCTGCTGTGGACCTTTGTCCAAAACGCATAGGGCCGAAACCCACTGCACTTCCCATGCAGTAGCGAGTGATGGCAAGGGCTAACAACTTCTGGATATTGCTGCTGTGGATGGGGTGTGAGATGATGGCACTGCACCTCTATGCTGTTAATCAGAGTCCAGTGGCCACAGTACTCGATGTGCAGTGAGGGTGAGGTTGAAGAGCCCTGTGGTTCCTGGTTCTCAGCTAGCAAGGTGTTTGCAGGTTGTTTGATGTGGCCTCTGGACTGGCCCACAACTTCCTTCTGCTGGGCCTGCAGCCGTGGAGACGGCCAGTTGCTCAGGGGACTGCTGCGGAGGGACAGCAAAACACGAAGACGGCTTTGGGCTGGGTAGGAGGCTGACCAGAGCTCTCCTCCGTGCTCTGCGGCGGTCTGTGGGGCTTTGACCCACAGGGATGAGCTCCAGAGGCTTAGCTCTGGCACCTCCAGCGAAGAACGTGGTGGTGTATCGCAATGGTGACCCCTTTTTCCACGGGAAGAAGTTTGTGGTGAACCAGCGGCGGTTCCTGACCTTTGAGGCGTTTCTGAAGGAGGTGACCAGGAGCATTCATGCGCCCCTGGCTGTGAGGAATCTCTACACCCCCAGGCACGGCCACCGCATCGCTGAGCTGGTGGACCTGCAGGACGGGTACCAGTACGTGGCTGCGGGGTTTGAAAAGTTCAAAAGGCTCAAGTGAGTAGGTGGTCCTTCGGTCCTGGGGTTTGGTTTAGTGGAGGTGTTTTTGTTTTCTAATCCTGCATGAAGTAGAGCTGTTCTGGTTCATCCTGAAATGTAGAAGGCTGAAGAGACTTGTGGCATTGCTTGAATCTTGAGGGGATGTGTGGGATGTGTGTGTTGGGTGAATTTAGCTCCCTGAGTGCATGTTGCATCCTGCTGAGGAGGGGGTCCGAGCTGTATTTAACAGCAGTCAGTCCTTGGAGCCTTGACCTGTGGTTAGCTCAAAGGAATACAGTGTTCTGGATGTCTTTACCATGGATATTTGAAATGGTCTTTGATCGACTGGGAAATTATTAAAAATATCAGACTTTAGAGTGAAATTCTGTAAGTCCATGAGACAAGGCACATAGAGGATTGTTTCTAAAGTGACCTAAATAATGAACACATCTGGTGACGATGCTCCAGGTCAAAGCAGCTGGCCATTTTCTCCCTGCTCCTTAGTCAGTCATGGCCCAGTTGGTATGTGGAATGTCATCTTCTTGTTCCCACAGCTATTTAAACCAGGGAAGGAAGGAGCTCCGAGGGACAAGTAACAGCAGCGGTGTGCAGGTGAGTCTGAGCTGAGTGAGGATGGGCAGGAGTGCAGAAGGGGGGAGGTATGAGAGACATGAAGAAGGCTGGCACTGATCAATCAAAAGGTGAGGTTTAAGGCTGCAAGGTGCCCAGTGGAGATCAGGTAAAAATGCCACAGGAATCAGTAGGCCGATGTGTATGCGAGGGGCTGCTGCTGGGTACCTTCCTCCCATCTCAGCCGTGCAGGGAAAGGATCTGTGCACAGAGGTTCTCTGGTAATTCTGGAACACTCTCAGCTCTGTGAAGAGCCTCTCCAGGCCTTGATGTTGCTGACAACAAACCCCACCTAGCAGCAGCAAAATATGAAGGCAGGGCAGACAGCTCCTGGTGGAGGAAAGGGAACAGCCCTGGGAGGCTCAGTGCCAGGGCTGCGCTGTTTTTGTGCACTGACCTTGTCTCCAGTCCCACACCGTAGCTCCCTGGAAGTCAAACATCGCAACACGACGGCAGAAGCACACCCACCTTACAATCCAGTAAGTGCCTCAGTGTTTCTCCTTGGGGGGTCTTTGGGAATGCTTCTGGAGGGAATTTGTTGTAAATATTGTCAGGCATCTGCCTGTTTCCCTTCCCTTCCACATACTGTCTCCTTTGGGAAATTGAACAGAGATGCTGGTGGCACAGATGTCAGTGTCCAGTGATGGTCTTAGATGAGGAGCTGCCAGGGGCGGGGAGAGTTGATGTCTTCATAGCTGTTAATAGAACATTTCTGCTCACTCTTGGTTGTAGCCTTCTGGCTGGTTGTGACCCACGGGATGGTGCGTGTGATCTGTTGATTGTAAGGGGCTGTCAGCAGCTGTGAGGCTGAGATGTGTGAAAAGTCTTGGGACAGTGAGTGCTGTGTTCATGGGAGCTGTAGGAACACAGTTTCATGGCATGCTCTGGGCTACTTCTGCTGCAGTGTTTTCCGGAATGGGGATTTGCTGAGCCCTCCTTTCCGACTGCTGTTCTCTCAGAGCGCCCCGCTGCAGTGGGACACGCTCCTGGCTATGCTGACAGTGAAAGCTGATCTGCGCAGCGGAGCTGTTAACAGGTGGGTGTCTGGACAAGGCACTGCTCCATCTTCCCTCTTTACATCCAGGAACATAAGCAGCACTTAATAGCATGCAGGACTGGGAGCTCAGGCGCTTCCAGCCTGCTTTGGCAATCTCATCTGCTTTTCAGGTTTTCCCCTCTTTAAATTGGTGACAACATCAATGTCCTAAGTGTTGTGTGAGGAGGGCTGACGTTGGTGGTAGTCAGGTGAAAGAGCAATAAGCAAACAATAGCGTGGCACACAAAGGGAGCTTATGTCTAGAAGGAAGGGCAGAGGGAAGGGACTTTCATGCAACAAATGCAGCCTGCCTTCTCACACATCTATTTACTGGTACCCAACGAGAAAGCTGAGAACTACTGCATCTCACTGCGCCCCAAGCGTGGTATTTTCATGTGCTTCCTTGGAGTAATACAAAGAATGGTTGTTCTTCTCTGACTTATCTTGATCCTGTTTAACACCTGTGTGCTTCCACACCGAGGGGCTGCTCACTGTCCTCTGACTTTCCCCGGTGTCAAACCCTTTGCTGTCTTTTCCCGAGGCTCTGCAGGCTGGATGGCACGCAGGTGTTTGGTGAGGAGGAGCTGGTGAATGACGGTTACTACGTGGCTGTGGGGACTGAGGAGTACAAAAAACTGCCTTACTTTGAGCTTCTGGTGCCCCAGGATTCTGCATGCAGGACACCACGGTACGTAGGCTGTGCCTGAGAGGTTTAAAGGGTTATCTCCACGGTGCTCTTTGGCTACAGCTATCCTTAGCCCTCTCATTCCGTGCTGCCTGCCTCAAGGGTCCTGCAGCTCACTTCTGCCTGATGCTGAGAACCTGCTTCTCCTTTGTTTTAGGAACCATCCAGATAGACGCAAAAAGTACAGCAGAAAGGTGGGTGGCTCGGCTGGCACAGGACTGCGTGTGCTACGATCACAGCTGCTCCTGTGTAGACATCCATACAGAAGCTGTGGATGTGTACAGCAGTCTCCCTCCGCAACTGCCATGGTTACGGCATCCTTCCATGGCACCACCCCCAAAGCAGCATCTGGGGATAGCTGTGGCCACGTCGGACTCGAATTAAATCTCGCTGCCTGAAGATCTCCTTAAGGTGGCCTCACTGACTACTTCTCCTTTTTGGATGTTGGACAGGGAGAACTCATCCTGGAGCAGAGAGCTCTTTTCTGGTCGTTGTGTGGTGAAAATGCCAAGTGGAGACTGCAGATACAGCAGCTGGGCTGTCCTGGGTTGTCCACTGACACGTGGATCTGTACTACCTGTGCTCACTTAAAGGACTAAAATTTCCTTTCTTTTGTTTTCAGTTTAGCAAGCGTGATGCCACCTCCCAGGACAGTGCTGCTGCCTCTGCTCTTGCTGAACCACCCCAACAGGTAGGGACTGCAGAAAGTATTGTTGTGTGTTCCCTATATCTGGCTTGCTTTTAGTACCAACTTAAAACCCCAGACAGAGAGTGCAGTATGACAGCAGAGGGTGCAGGATCAAAGCTTGTAGGGGAAAGTTACAGTCTTTAGTGGAGTACTGTGCAAAACTGCTCTTGTTTTATAAGTTGCTTTATCAAGAAAGCCTACCAGAAGCATGTGATGAATACTTTCAGCTGGACAGTTGCAGGGTGCAGACCCCAGGAGCTGCAGAGACCGACAGGAGCCCGGTTGCTTTTCCACCACTGCACAGGCAAGTCAGGAGGTCTCACCTCAGGGAGGAAGAGCCCATTTTCCATGCTAAACCTGTCCGTGCAGGACAGAACAGGAGGAGTTACAGGAGTGTGCAGCACTGGCCTCATCAAGGTAACAGATTCTGCTATAAATGTAGAGAAGTCTAGCTTTACTTTGATGCTAAGGGACAAAATAGCTTTAGATGCACAAAAAAAAAAAAAAAAAAAAAACACAAATCAGCAATGCATCAAATAACTGCTCTATTTCTGCTTCTTCCTCTCCGCATCTGGGCACATATAAAGAATTTTCTGGAGCCTCAATAAGACTAGACCATGGCAATCTGCTATACCCAGTGAAAACCTTTTTTTTTTTTTTTTTTTTTTTTTTTCCCCCTCCTTGCAGAAGAAAGTGTCTATAAAGCCAAAGATCCTAGGAAGGAGATGCAAGGTGCTTGGGGAGTAAGAGAGCATGAACACACAAGGGTGGAGGCACCCACTGATCAGGTATAAGAAATAATTTCCTGCCGTTAGGTGTCTCTCACTGCTGCAAGGCATTCATTGTCCCCCTAGAGTCTACCCCTGCTCCAGTTTTGCACAGTTCCAAGAGCCAGCCTTGTGTGACCACGTTAAGAACAGGTTGTAGCAATTGCTTGGGAAAGTTTTCTCCCTTGTTCTTAGTCCTGTTCATGAAGTTTGCACAGCACTGTGCTTCCCCCTAGAATGTGTAAAGATGAAAGTAACCACCAGGGGGAACTTCAGACACCAGAGGAAGCGTAGCTACAGCGCTCTGCATTTTAGAAAGCCAAGAGATTGTCATCTGGGTCATGAACATTTCCCTTCTGAAGCGTGAGTTATCGCTCCCCATGACAGTAACGATATAAAAGGCTTTCTTGGATTTTTTTTTAATTTTTATTTTTTTGGTGTGTGTGTGTCCTGTTTCTATCCTTACTCCTCTTCCAGAGAGTTGCAGAGACTGTGGAAGAACAACTCACACCAAAAGCCGAACAGTTTACAGAAGTATTTATTCCACTTAATGTTTCTGTGCAGTGTGTTAGGTCCCTTGTGGCTGTGTTCAGATTTCTTACACTAAAATTCAGTACCCCCAGATACGACTTGTTAATTAGAACTTGCCTGTAGCTAGGTGAAGCTTTGAAGCTGGCACGGAATAAACATGTAATTCCTAAAATGCCTGAACATATTTGTTAAATAATAACGAGCTTTACACCTTTTTAAAAAGGGAAAAATCTTCGTTTTCATCTTACAGAATTTTGTTTTAAAATGTCTGAAAGATGCTCAGCGTTTGTGGGGCATCTGTGTCTTAAACTTGTCATAAGCACATTGAGAATTGATATAATGGGATGACGTGCGTCATATTATAGCTGATTCACCGTTCTGCCTAGGTAGTCTCATTAGACTAATTAGAACTTCAAAGGAACACAGCTCCTTTGAACTGAAGTTAGAGAAAGCCCTAGTAGAGAATTAGCTACCAGGTAGTGACGTCTGGGCTCAGCGGGGGGCCTGATGCTCCGATTTGCTTTAGGAGCTGTGCTATACAGTCATAGTTATCTGAGTGCTGTGGCTCTGCTCTGCACTGGGAGGGATTATTAGGCCTTCTTACAACAACCACCTTTGAATTTAATGTAGAGACCCAGGTTTGCACACCAAAGCCTGTGTAAGACCAGAAACAATCCATGAATTTAGTCCCGGAAGCTTTCTGTAACAGCAAAGTGCCGCACTGATAACTGTATTTTTTTCTTCTCTCTACAAAAAGGCGAGGGCTGCAGGCACAGCACAAAAGCCCGCGGCAGGGAAAAGGGACGGCAGCGCTTCTGAGGGTGAGGATCGCTGAATGATGTTTTCCCTTGGCAGCAATCCTGCTCTGAAGAGCTCGCAGAGGGACCGTGATGGGAGGACAGTGAGGTATGCCACTAGCTGCAGATAACAAAAGTGTGCAAGTCTGAGGTCTGTGTAACGTTTATAGACTGGCCGAGCTTTTTGATCAATTAACAGAATCTTAGCGAGCACCCTAACTCTCTGCGCTTGAGAAAGACTACCAGTGAACAATGAACCAGATCGATGCACGTTTTTATTAAAAAATTAAAAACATTCCTCCTTTCCTCAGCTCTGTGGATGATGACATGGCAGAGAACAGGGCTGCTTTTCTGGGCTTTAATTTAAAAAGCAGTTTGTGTCTGAACTTGGGAAGTAAGAATTACCGCATAGAATATACTCCTAACAAAACGTCTGCCAGGAAGTTTGTTCTGTGTCAGACACTTCGCATAAAGGGATTCACAGCATCATTGGTCCTCTGATTTGGAATGCTTGGATAATGTTTGTAGCAATCAAACCTGCTCTCAAAAATACTTTTTGTTTCTGTTAACTTGTTTTCCTGCGTGACTTAGGAATAGTCGCAGTAATAAAGCGCTGTCGTATTATCCCCGTTAGCACAAGGCTTTCTGTATTTCTTTCCCCCGTGCTCCTGATAAATGACAAGGGTGACAACGATTTTTCTTCCTGTGACCTACCTGGTACTGTGGACTGATGAGTTCACTGAAAAGAAGAAGCCCCTTCCTTCCATGGCAACGAACTGCAGTGGTGTTACTGCCCAGGTCCCTACATAGGTTCCTTCCACACAAAGTCAGTCGATCCCAGAAGATCCAGTTGAATTATTTATTAACCGTTTATTACCCCTCCTCCCACCCCTGCTTTGAAACACCCACAGGAAAAGATTCCTTAAGACACTAAACAGGATGTCCTTGCGATATGCCTTGCTCCACCCTGGTGCTTGGGGAATCCAATCCCTGCTTCCAGGCAGCCGGGTGTCAGAATGAGAGCCCAGCGGTCGGCTGCTGAGCCAGAAGCTCCCCTCACGCCACGGGGTCGCGTTTAAAGGCGTTCTCTTCCTCTGCTCGCTGCGCCTTGGTCACGAACCAGCTACGCAGAGAGTGACACCCAGGAGGGTGAGCGCCATTCCTGCCACGGCCCCTGCAGAGACAAAGCGCAGTGTGGGCCTACAGCTATTTTGCCAGGCTCTGGGGTTTTAAGTTTTCAGTTTCCTGCCATTTTCTGACTTTCTGAGCAGGATGACGTTATAGTATGGAGTGAGGGATGGGAAGGGGTATGAGTGGTCACGTTCTTGGGCTTACGGGGCATCCTGTTTCAAAGCAGGCATATTCCTTAATGTTTCTCTTACAGTTAAATAGTTAGGTAAAGGCTCAGGCCTGTAAATTCTGCTAGCTTAGAAAGGCCAATTCAAATTCACTTGCCCTACTCACGTACAAGTCACTCTCACTTCCTTTCCAGCTTCCTAGCCAGAACTACCACTTAACCAGTTTCAGTGCTTGTGTCCACGTTTGCTGGTTTTCAGGAGAGCGGAGGGGAGCACACAACTCTAAGTTAGCAAACAGATGCAGGAGACGGTACGCCAAAATGCTTTAAGTGCAACTTACTTTTACCGCCGATATCCTCTCCCAGAATCCTCCCAGTCACCAGAGTGAAAATCAAAGCCAGGGAGTTACAGAGCGGTACCGCCAGGGACAGGTCTGAAAATGAACAGTGTAACACAAACAGCTTATTACAAGACATCTGACTAAACGTCGAGCAGGTCACCGAACTAATCAGTAACATGGCTCCTCCCCAAAATCCCGCTCCACAAAAGCGACGACAGCTGACCTGCAGATGCCAAGGTGAGGTAGAAGAGGAGCGATCCGCACTGATTGAGCAGGAAGGGCACCATGTACTGCAGGAAGAGCACAGCCGGTCAGTCACGGCACGGAAACCACCCCGCAGTGAGCAGCAGCGAAGGAGCCCCGACCCCCTTGTTCTGTGCCATGTTTGGGAGTGGAAATGCAGCCCGCCGCTCACTGCTGCCAGTCACGAGCTGTTCGGTGCCTTGGTTCCCCGGTCTGCAGGTGGCAGGCGGGGCTTACTTCGTGTAAAATGTGAGGATTAACGACCTGCTTTCTACAGAGCGGTCTGAATTCTGCACGGGAAGAACAGCACTATAGGCAAGTAAATGAAATATTACAGAGGATAACTAATTCTTCCAACAGAAGGGATGTTTAACAGTTTAAATAACGGTATCTAGTGCAGAAGCACACAGGAACGAGCCCGTGACCCCCCCGGCTCGGGGCCGCACCTTGTAGTTGAGGCCCAGGAAGCTGATCTCAGCCAGCAGCTGCCGCAGGCGGCCCCGGTGCCGCAGCTCCTCCAGCCCCGCCGCGCCCGTCCGCAGGAAGGGCCCGGTGCTGCCCCACAGCGCGGCCACCAGCACCAGCGCCGCCGCCTCCCCTGCGCCACGGCCTCAGCTCAGCAGCCCCGGGGGACGCGGCCCCGAGGCCCGCCCCGGCTCAGCCTCTCCCCCCGCACGGGGCCTGCCCTGCCCAGGGGGGCCCCGACCGACCCCAGCTCTCCGCAGCCTCCCCTCAGGGGAAGCCCCGGGCCGGGCCGGCTGCCCCCAGCCCCCCGGGGCCGGCCCCTTCAGGGCCCTGCCCGCGGCCACCGGGGCCTGAGGCTGCGTCCCCCTCGGCGAAGGCCCCAAAGCCCCGAACCCACGGCCGCGTCCCCCCCCCCGCCGCCTTCCCGCAGCCCCCCCGTGCCCCTCTCCCGCCTCCCCCCGAGCCCCGGCCCGGCCCTGCCGGGGGCCGCAGGCCCGAGCCGCCCGCCGCCATCCCGGCTCCCTCGTCCCCCATCCCGGAAGCGCACCCGCGGTCGCCATAGCAACGGCGCCGGAACTTCCGCCGGCCGCGCGCCCTCTGACCCGGAAGCGGTGGCGAGGGCCTCGCTGTCTGTCGGGCCTCGGCTTCGGCACCGCCGCCGCCATGGTGGGAGCGGGGAGCGGGCGGTGGGGGGCTACGGGGGGTTGGTGAGGGGTTGTTCGGGTGGTGGGGGCCCTGTGGGGGGCTGTGAGGGAGCGGCGAGGGGCAGTGAGGGGTTGTGGGGGGCTGTGGGGGGCTCTGAGGGGTTGGTGAGGGGCTGTGAGGGGTTTGCGAGGAGTTGTGGGGGGCTATGGGGGGCTGTGAGAGGTTGGTGAGGGGCTGTGAGGGGTTGGTGAGGGGCTGTGAGGGAGCGGCGAGGGGCAGTGAGGGGTTGTGGGGGGCTGTGAGGGGTTTGCGAGGGGTTTGCGAGGGGTTGGTGAGGGGTTGTTCGGGTGGCGAGGGGGCTCTGGGGGGCTGTGAGGGAGCTGCAAGGGCCGGCGAGGGGTTGGTGAGGGGTTATGGGGGGCTCTGAGGGGGCTCTGAGGGGCTGTGAGGGCTTATTCAGGCGGTGCAGGCCCGGGTGGGGGCTCCCGGGCCATGACAGCCGTGTGGGGGATCCCGGCCGGGTCCCTCGGCCCTTTCTGACCCCAGCTGTCACCTCTCCCCCTGCAGAAGCCGATCCTGCTGCAGGGCCACGAGCGCTCCATCACGCAGATCAAGTACAACCGCGAGGGAGACCTGCTCTTCACTGTGGCCAAGGACCCCGTGAGTGCGGCGTAAATCGGCCCCTGTCCTCCTTGGGCAGCAGGGAAGGGGCGGCGGTGGGTTAGCGGAGCCTCCTGAGGAGGTCTGCGTGGTGAGGGCTTCTCCCCTTCTCCTAGATCGTCAACGTTTGGTATTCAGTGAACGGGGAGCGGCTCGGCACGTACAATGGCCACACGGGAGCCGTCTGGTGCGTGGACGCAGACTGTATCTTTTGGTCGGCAAAACCAGTTTGTCTGTGCTCTGCTTATTATTTAGAGTGATTCAGCTCAGCCGTTCCTTTCAGCTGCTGCCGTGTGACAGGCGGGGAGGCCACGTGGTGCTTTTAACTTTCCCTTACTCCATCTCTTGGATATTTTTGTTTCTTTTTCTTTCTGGGGGTGTTGTTTGGGATAACGTGTGCAGTGACACCTGCCCACATTTGTGACTGAGGTGGCCCAGGCAGCTCGAGGAAGGCGTCCAAGTTGAACAAGATCTTCCCTCTCCAATGTGGGTAGGACGTAGCAGAGGTGAAAATGTACAAAGGTTGTGTTAAGGCAAGAACTGTAGCCTTTTTCTCACCATTTCAGGAGGCAAGTTGTGGGTTTTATAGTAGGAGCGCTTGGACTCGTTGTCTGTACTGGAGTATTGCCACTCCTATAACGGAATTTGCTCAGTCTCAGCAATTTCTCGCTGCAATGCACCCTTCTGACCTTGTGTATAAATACTTTCTGGGTATCTAAACAGCTTCTGGGGGCTACAAACACGCTGATGTTCCTTAACTGGTGACCTAGGGGACACCCGACACGTGCTCACTGGCTCTGCAGATAACAGCTGTCGGCTCTGGGACTGTGAAACAGGTACGGCTCCCGGCTCCCCGCCGCCAGCTCTGACTCCCGGCGCTGTCCTGCTCTGGAGTTTGTGAGAGGTCTGAATCCTAACGGGGGTGTGTGTGTGTGTGCCCAGTTTCTAGTGAACACTCGGGGCCAATTTACTCACCTCCTATTTAGTCCAAGCGTACTGGCCTGCTCATCTCCTCACTTCTGCCTGGTATCCTGCCCACTCGGTCACGTTCGTTAATTTTGCAGTGCAGGCCCCAGTGAGTGACGGTTTCTGCTCTGTGTGCAGGAAAGCAGCTTGCCCTGGTGAAGACCAGCTCGGCGGTGAGGACGTGTGGCTTTGACTTCGGAGGAAACATCATCATGTTTTCCACGGACAAGCAGATGGGCTACCAGTGTTTCGTGAGCTTCTTTGACCTGCGGGACCCCAGCCAGATCGGTGAGGACTCTGAGCCTGTGCCTGCAGCAGGGAATAAGGGGAAGCACTGGCGGCCAGAGCTGGTGCCATGCTGTCTGTCTGTCCGTCTCCTTCCTTCCTTCCTGCAGAGAACAACGAGCCTTACATGAAAATCCCCTGCAGTGACTCTAAAATCACCAGTGCTGTGTGGGGCCCCCTGGGGGAGTTCATCATCGCAGGGCACGAAAGTGGGGAGCTCAACCAGTTCAGCGCCAAGGTCAGTGCGATAAGGGGCAGCATCTCCTCTGGCAGCAGCGCGTGGGGAGGAGGCTGCAGCATTCCTCGGTGGTCACGGGGCAGAACGTGGGCTTCTTGGCTCGAACCAGCAGCCTCGTGGAAGGATAGTGAAAATATGTGGTTCCCTTTAGCCAGGCTGACGCAGAAAGGCCCGTCCTACTGCTGACAGTGATATCTCCTACGCTGTTTTTATCGGGGAAGCGTGCTCACTTTGTTTGCTCACTGAAACTGCCTTGTTTGACCCTTCAGTCCGGGGAGCAGCTTTCAAACATCAAGGAGCACACCAAGCAAATCAATGACATTCAGACCTCCAGGGACATGACCATGTTCATCACCGCCTCCAAGGACAACACAGCCAAGGTGAGGCCTCCTGTTGGTAACGCAGCGGTCCGCTGGTGTCTGCTCGTAGCGCCTCTGCTCAGAGACTACCGCAGGGGTTTGCTCCTTGGAAATTTGAGTGGGTGTAAAGTCAAAGCTGGGTGGGAGACTTCAGTGGGAACGGGGAGGCATCGCAACATTAAATTAGCAGCAACACCAAAATGAAGGCTGCGGCGTGCTACCTGCAGAAGGTGTAAAGGTGACGTTCACCTTGGGCAGGTATTTGGGGATTCTGGAGAAACGTCTTTGGGTTTTGGGTGCCCCTGAGCAGCTTCAGTGCTAATATCCACTTGTGTGAGGACTGGCAGCCTGGGGCTGGGGTTTGCATGAGTTAATTGGGCTGCACGTCCTTCTGCAGCACAACTCTCTAACTCTCTCCCTTTTGCCTCTTAGCTCTTTGACTGCACGACACTGGAACACTTGAAGACCTTCCGGACAGAGCGACCAGTGAACTCTGCCGCCCTCTCCCCCATTTTTGATCACGTAAGAATGATCCCACTCGTAATGGTCTTACTGCGACTCCTGCCTTGTCCCAGGTGGCTGGAAGGCACGGCATCACCAGACCAGCCTGTGATATAAACATGGCTGTGGGATGGGCCCAGGGAGCTTCGCCGCTCTCTAGTACGGGAGCACTTCCCTGCCTGCTGCTGCGCGCGTGGTGCGCGCAGTCCTGCAGTGTTGTGGCCTCTGCTCTTTGCAGGTTGTGCTTGGCGGTGGGCAAGAGGCCATGGATGTGACCACGACCTCCACCAGGATTGGCAAATTTGAGGCGAGGTTGGTGCTTTCCTCTGGCAGGGCTGAGTCCTCACCCAGAGTACTCCTGACATCTTGCCCCAGGCAGCGTTTGGAGGAGTCATTACAACTGCAGAGCTTTTCTGAGGAGACCCTGATTGTGTCCCTAACCGGGCTCCTGACGTCTTCCTTCTCCCAGGTTCTTCCACTTGGCTTTTGAAGAAGAGTTTGGCAGAGTGAAGGGTCATTTTGGTCCGATAAATAGTGTCGCTTTTCACCCCGATGGAAAGAGGTAAGGATTTTTGCAGATCTTCCAGCATGCTCAAATCAAACCTAGCCTGTGCTTTGGTTAGGATATGGCTGGGCTCACAGGAGCTCTGCAGTGGGAATGAAGCCAGCACCTTCCCCAGTTCCCCCATTCCAACCCTGCTGCCTCCCGTCAGGCTGGCTCTGGGGGTCATTTACGCCCTGCTGCACGTTTTGCTGTGTTACTGATATTTTTTTCATCTTGTGACTATTTCTTAGCTTTTGGAGGGTGTTCTGAGAACAGATTCTGTCTCTTGCTGATACAAAGCTGAGCTCCTGACAGGACTGATGACTTTCTCATCTTTTCTCCCGCACAGTTACAGCAGTGGTGGTGAGGATGGCTACGTTCGCATCCACTACTTTGATCCCCAGTACTTCGAGTTTGAGTTTGAAGCCTAAAGGAGGACGTCCTCTCCTCTTCTTCCCTCTTCCTATCCGTTGCCCAGCCCATTGGCTCCTGAGCAGAACTGTTGTAAGGCCTGAAGTTGGTCTGCTCCGCAGGAGGCAGCAGCAAACTCAGGGGCTGTATGGAGGGGGGGGATATAGAACCCCAGCCAGCTCAGAATGGCACAACCTGTGGCTTTCTCAGGAGGTAGAGTGAGGGTGAGGAAAGGAGTTGGGCTGGCTGCCTGCCTGCCCCTGTGGATGCTAACTTCCTGGCCTGCAGGGCATATTTATATATCAGTGGAGAAAAAAAATCGGCAGGAAATAAATAAAAAATCTTTTCTAAACGCCAGAAAAAGTGCCTCTATTCTTGTGCTCTGGGACAAAATTAACCTGGCTGCTTTGCTCTCCCGGCTCTGCTGGCAGTGCCTCGCTCTCCGCCCCTCGGCAGGCAGCGGTGCTGCTGCTCCCCGCGCCTCTGTCCTCGCCCAGGCCCAGGTTAACTCTTTCCCAGCAACGATCTGCAGCTGCTGGGGTCCAGCCCTAGCAGTGCTGGATCCGTGAACGGGCTGGAAGCGCGGTAGCCAGTCATTGTTTTCCAGATGATGCGCGCTCAGTTGTAGTGCTTTGTTTATTTGCTGGCTTGACCCTGAGCCAACTTTCCTCATGGAACAGTTATTTCCTGCGCTAGGAAGGTTGTGTTGCAAATCCTCCTCCTAGCCCTCTGTCCCTGTGTCTGCCTGCTTGGGAGGGTGGCTCCTATCTCTTTCCTTCCTTGAAACTGGGTTCAAGGACCCATTTCCTAGGCTGGCTCCCAGCTTGAAGTGACTGATGCAACGCTTACGCTGCAGCCAGCGTGCCTGTTGTGGAGAGGCTGGTGTGAGTTTAGCGTGTTCTGCTGCTTAGAAGCTGTGCCAACCACGCCTCGGTCACGGAGCAGGGCCGGCATGCTGCAGGGGAGCTGCTGGGCACGTCGGCCTCCTGCCCTCTACTCCACGGGTGGTCCAGGTCCGAGAGCTGCTGCGATCCCCCTGGGGAACAGAGCAGGAACCTGCCTGAGGGAGCAGGGCTGCTCCTGGCGCTGCAGAGCCCTGCGCTGCCCAGCTCCTGCCCGAGGAACACCACACAACGCAGGAGCAGACTGCGAGAGACCACTTTACTGCGCCACGTTCAGTCTGCGTGGCTGAGAGGCTGCTCAAGTGCATCTGTCCCCCCTCTCCCTGGGATGTCCTCCACCTTCCTGGTACGCGCAGGCTTCCCTGGGCTCCACAGGCCGCGTGTCCTGCACACGTCCCGTGGAAAACTGCTGCATCGCCTTGACCCCTCAGCCCATGGTGATGGGGTGAGCGGGATGTGATTGCCAGGACCGAAGTGCCCGTGCTGCTGCTCATCTTTCGTTCTCCGTCCGAGCAGCGGGGTCAGAGAGCGACCGGCTCAGCCTGCTCCCTGCGCTCTCCTTGGCAGGCGCCTCGTTGCCCTCCACCAACCGCTGCATCTCTGCCCGGGCCTCATCTAGGTACTGGGAGGGACGGATCCATCGGAAGAATAAGCCTAGGAGACAAGGGGTTGTGTGTCACGTGAGGGAAAAGCAGAGCAGCTTTCCCTAAGCCACCGCATGCGACCCAGCTGAGGTGGTGTCTGCGAGCGAGCACGGCTCCGGCCTTGGGTTTGGAAAAAGGCAGCTGCCTGAGGGCTGGCCCCAGCTCACCCTGCCACAGCTGGATGCTCTGGGGCTCCACGGAGGGCCAGATGACCAGCGGGTTGTGCGAGTAGAGGGGGTTCAGGTACTTCTTCTTCTCCTCGGGCTGGTTCAGCCAGGCCCAGAGGGAGTGCGTGTTCTCCTTCACTTTACACAGGCACCTACGGGAGCGTTGAGAAGCGTCTCAGTCCCTGGGGCCGCGGGGCTGGGGCTGACCCCAGTTGTTACCGTGAGGGTTTGGCCCTGCCCAGGGACAGGGAGGTGGCCGTGGCACTGCTCCTACGGGGCGCTGCCATCCCCACCTCCCAGCACTCGCCTCTCCTTCTCGTTGTTGCAGAGGAAGGTGCCGTAGTCGGAGGCGTAGGCGTTGTCGAAGAGGGCGAGGAGGAGGCTCTCGCCGAACTCCAGGGAGAAGGGGAACTGGCGGCTCAGCTGCCACACGCAGTCGAGGAAGAGGAGGAACAGCGGCGCCTCCTGCTTCAGCCGGGCGTGGGAGTAGGCAGAGCGGGCGCAGCGGTGGTGGAAGGGGTGGCCGGCCTGCGGGACCCCGAAAAAGTGGGGGAGATAACAGGGGTGAAGGCGACCAGCAGTGCCCAGACAGGCTGGGGGCCCCCACCCCTCACTTCTGCCGCTCTCACCTCGATCCACTCCCGCTCCAGCAGCCCCTGGAAGCCCACCACCGTGCGGCAGCCCGGGTCCAGGATCACCTGCGCCAACGCCGTCACCAGCAGCGTTGTGTCCGTGCCCTCCGCGCCGTGCACCAGCACGCTGGCCTCTTCCCTGCAGGCAAGCACGGGTGGTTGGGGCGCTGCTGGCCGTGCCCGTGGTTGGTGCCACGGTGCTTTGGCCGCAGCGAGGGGCCGTGGGGTGGCAGCAGCCCTACCTGTCGAGGCACTGTGCGGCCAGGCAGGCCGTGCTCAGGGCCGCCTTGACGTGGCTCAGCCAGCGGCAGCTCTCCAGCCGGCTCAGCCAGCGGTCCATGCTGAGCGAGGCGTCGTTGCAGGCTTCCACCAGCTTAATGAAGCTCTCCTGCAGCGGGCGGCCTCTGGGCGGGAAGGAAAACGGGGTGAGGGGCTTGGGGGGGGTCTGGTTTTGGGGGGCTGGGGCTGCTGTGCTGGCTGCAGGGCAGCGCAATCGCCCCAGTTACAGGAGCCAGGCTTCGGCACAGCCCCTCACCGCTCCAGGGGCCGGTGCAGCCGCTTCCACTGCGGGTAGGAGGACTTGGGCTCCGTGCCCCCCCCCGTCATCCGCGCCTGCTTCGCCGCCTGGGCCGACCGTGTGTCGATGATGAAGCCCCGCTCCCCCTCGTCCAGGACCGTCCCCAGCAGCACCTCGTCCTCGGGGCAGCGCTTTCGGTTGGGGCCCGTCAGCGGCTGGCTGCTGCGGAGCATCACCTGCAGGGCGAGGGGCTACGGGCAGCCGGAGCCGGGGCACGGCGGGGCGGGATGGCGGTGGGAGAGGGCTGGGGAGACGGACTCACGGTCCCGTTCCTGGGGTGGTAATAGCTGAGGACGGGGAAGCGCCCGCCCTGCCGGAATCGGGCCGCCCTCCGCAAGGTGTCATCGCTCACGGCCGCCGGCACGATGACGTCCGCAGGGTACGTGGGGCAGGTGGTGAAATCCCTGTTCAAGTCGCTCAGCCGCCACTGGCTCGTCTGGGGGAGAAGCGGGATGGGGGCAGCAGGGTGTGGGTTGGGGGAGTCGCTTCTCCCCCCCCCGCCAGCTGGGTCTCCCCCCCCCGCCTCACCTGCGCAGCAATTTGCTGGAAGTATTGCTCGAGGGGGAAGAGGTGCCACCCCTCCTCGAGCCGCAGGTCCTGGGGTCTGTAGAAGAACGGGTACATCATCATCACGGAGTCCACCGAGGAGAGGGCCTGGAGCAGAGCGAAGATTGGAGCTGGGGCACATGGGGACATCTGGGAACGTCCCCACCGCCCCCCCCCTGCAGCCCCCATCCCTGTTCCCTCCTTGTGGCCACGTCCCAGCTGCAAGCAAGGGCTGGCATCACAAAGTGCCCGTGCAAACACAGACCAGGAGCTGAGTGTTTACCCACGTTAATGACGGACCCAGAGCAAACACTGCAGGCAGCCACCTTCTCCTGCCAACCCTTTGCAGCCCGGAGCGGCTCCGGCCCAGGGCTCACCTCGATGGAGCTGGCGATGTTCAGGCACTCCTCCATGCCTGGGATCTCCAGCTGCAGCACCTTCAGGTCTTTGCACCGCAGCGTGATGGTGCCGGAGGAGCCGGCGAGCCTGGGGAAGGCAGCGGGGTCAGGGCTGGCAGCGGGGTTGCGTGGGCAGGAGGGGGCTGCGCACACAGACAGACAGCAGCAGGGAGCTGCCCCCGCTCCCCGGGAGGATGGAGCAGGGCAAAGCGCTGTGCCGAGGTGACCGGGATCCCGTTGGTTCTCATCCGGCACCGGTTGCACGTGTGCCTGGAGGTGCGATTTCCATCATCTCCCCTCCTCAGAGCAGCTGCCCCTGCCCCGCGGAGCCGCTGTGGTTAGCACAAAGCCGGGCGCTGCTGGGCGGGTTTAGCAGAGCCGAGAGCGCTAAAAGCCAAACCTGGTGTCTCGTGGGGAGTCGTTAGTCCGAGGGGGCTGGTACCAGCCTAAATTCTGCACTCTGAGGCATGGAGGAGAAGAAGAGGTCAATGCCCGGCGCTGCAAGCATCCCCAGCGTGGGCCGTGGGGAAGAGGAGGGAAGAGGCTCCGCGGCCGCAGCCGCTGGGAGGGCAGCAGGGGTGGAATTTCCCCCCGCCGACATGGGGTGACGCCACGAAGGGGGTCTCGGGGCCGGCAGCGGGGGGCACCCACCTCTTCTCCACGGCGTCCACGTTGCGGATGAGCAGCCAGAGCTCCACGGTGCCGGGCTGGCCGTCCCCCCCGGGGCAGGAGGAGAGGAGCAGGTGGTGGCTGGTGATGCACAGCGTGCCCCTCACCGGCGGCAGCCCCACGCACGACAGCAGCACGCTCTCCACCGTCGCCGTCTTGATCAGCTCGGAGAACTCCATGGCGGCGGCTGGGCTCCAGGTCCCGCTGCGGCTGCCTCCGGCAGGGCTGGAGGGAGAAAGGGGAAATCGTGAGCGGCGCAGCAAGGCCTGGAAACCCCCCTCTTCTTCCCTCCCCGAGCCACGCTGGGCCCGTCAGCCTCTGCTTGTCACCTACAGCCTGTGCAGCTTCCTCCCCGCGGGGAGCCTCGCTCGTTTCCTCCCCGCAGTGCTGTCACCGCAGGTGGGGAAACTGAGGCACGGGGCCGAGGGGCTGAGCAGCCTGCAGGCACTCCAGCAGCGCCGGTACCGGCTGCAGGGGGGGGATTTGGGGCGGCTGGCGGCGGTGCGGGGTCCTGGGGCCCCCCCGGCTCCCCGCGGCACGGGGCGGGGGCGGCTGCAGGGCGCTGCCGGGCGGGGAGGAGGAGGAGGAGGAGGAGGAGGAAGAAGGGGGGAGGAAGAGGAGGAGGAGGGGGCGGTGAGCGGCTCGCAGCGGTGCCCGTCACGGCCCCCCCGGGCTTACCTGCTCCGGTCCGCGGCCCTCTGTGGCGGGGGGCGAGCGGGGGGCAGCGGGGGGCGAGCAGGGGGCAGCGGGGGGCGACCGGGCGGGGGGGAACGGGGCAGCAGCCGGGGAGCTCAGGCTGCGAGCGGGGCACATCAGGGTGCCAGCAGGGACCTCGGGGTGCATGGGAGGGGGGAAATGGGGGGGCTGGGGGTGCCCTCACAGCCCCGGGGGCCGGGGGCGCGGAGGGCGCGGGGCCGCGCAGCGCAGGAACGGAGCCGCTGCGCGCAGGGCTGGGCGGGGGGGGGCGGCGGGTTTAAGGTGGCCCCAAGGCGGGGGGGGGGGGGGGGTCTGAGGGGCCGGGCAGCGCTCCCAAGGCCCCGGGAGGGAGAAAAAGGGGGGGGCGGGGAACGGCCGAATGCTGCCCCGGGGGGGCCGGGATCGCTGTACCCCCCCGAGGGTCCCACCTTAAGGGCCCCCCAGCGGTGCCCAGCGGTGCCCAGCTGTGCCAGGAGCCGGGCGCCCACCGCAGCTCAGCCCCGCGCCCCCCCCCCCCCCCTCCCGCTGCACGCGGAGCCGCTCGTTTTCCTTCCTTTCCCCTTTTTTTAGCAACCTCCCCCCCCCCGCGCCCAGCCCGGGCCGGGAAGCCGGGGTCAGCCCGTGCCGATAACCGGGCTGAGTCCTCGGCCCGCAGCTCGGGGAGCCTCCTCCCAGCCGGAGGCGATGATGCTGGACCCGAAAAGGAAAAAATAAAAATAAAATACGAAGCACACCCACCTCTTTGCACTCTGGCTCGGCAAAGTTCCTGCCCGTTATCATCATCCTGGTGTCCCCGGGCGTTCCAGCTCCAGCTCCGGGGGTGGATAAAGGGCAGCGGCTGGGCGCCTTCTGGGGCTGGGGCCGGTGCCCCCCCCCCGGAGGCTGAGCCATGGCCCTGGGGCAGCTGAGCTTCAGCGAGCTGGGCGCCGAGGAGCCACCCATGGGCGAGGAGAGCCTGGCGGGCCTCAAGGCGCTGACGGCCAAGCTGAAGCTGCAGACGCGGCGCCCTTCCTACCTCGAGTGGGAGGCCAGGGTGCGGGGGCAGCCCTGGGGCAGCCGGGCCCCCAGCGGGGCGGAGGGGACCCCGGGGCACCCCAGGGGCGAGCGGGATGGCGGCGTCTGCGGCTTCCCCACCGTGGGGGCGGCTCTGGAGTGGCTCAGGACGGAGCTGGTGAGTAGCAGCTGGGGGGACGTGGGGTGCACGGGGTCGTGCCCAGCCCTGGCATAGGAGGGGGAGGGCGAGGGGATAACGGCGGCTCCAGCCGCAGCCCCCAGCTTCGCCCCTTCTTTGCCAGGACGGCTGCTGGATGTGGATTTTTGCCAGGTGCTTGGGGCTCTGCCCATCTCCCCTGCCCAGTTCTCTGAGTCATGGCCCCGCGCTTGCCACCCCCTCCTGCTTCCCTGCTGGGGCACGGCTGCGTGACCTTCGCTGGTGCAGCAGAGGCAGCAGCCGTGTGGGCACAAACCTTCCTGAGCCCCCCCAGGCTGTGTGTGTGTGTGTGTGTGCACCCCCGCGCCAGCCCGGGGCTCTGTGCGTGGGCTCCGCGCTGACCCCGGGACCACACGTTCCCAGTGCCCAGTGGGTCTGTGCCCCGGCCAAGCCCCAGCCCCGCCACCCCAGCACCCTGCTGAGCCCCCTCCGGCCGTGCCCCATGGCTGAGCCCCATGGGGGCTGCGGTGCTGACGGCCCCGTGTCCCCGCAGCAGGAGCTGCAGGCTGCGGACCAGCGCCTGGCGCAGCAGCTGATGCGCCTGCGGGCGCAGCTGCACCGGCTGAAGGTGGAGCAGGCCTGCCACCAGCACAAGGAGATGCTGGACGACGCCACCTTCGGCCTCGAGGGCTGCGAGGAGGACTCGGACCTGCTCTGCAACATCCCACCCAAGGCCGCCTTCCTGCTCTCCATGCCGCTGAAGCACATCGGCGTCACCCGCATGAACATCAACTCCCGGCGGTTCTCCCTCTGCTGAGCGTGGCGGGGCCCCGCGGGCACCCATGGGTGCACCCAGGCTCGGTGGGGCTCGCGGGTGCCTCCTGAAGCACCGTGGGGATGGCAGGGCTGGGGCTGAGCTCCCTCTTGCAGGAGGTGCTCAGTGCTGTGGGAAATGCCACTGTCCCCGTGGGACACAGGGTGTCCTGGGGCACCCGCAGCCCTGTCCCTGGGGATGTCGGGGTCAGCAAGGTGAACGATGTGGGGGCAGCTCTTTGAGGAGGAATAAAAGGAGGCGGTGGTAAGAGCCAGTGGTTTCTGTTGTGTGCACCCAGGCGCCTGCCTGCGCCTCCAGATGTGGCTCCCGGCCCTTTGCGGTGGGGTGGCCGGAGGGGCCGTGCTCCCAGTGCTGTCCCACAGGCTGGGGGGCTTCTCACCACTTTTCTCACCCCATGCCGGAGGGATGGGGCTCTGCTCCGGGCACCCCGCTGCCAGCCCCTCCCCAGGCACCAGCTGCGATGGGTGCTGGGGCTGTGCCACCGCAGGAAATGCTCGTCACCGGGCTGCTTGTGGGCCAGCAGCTGGGTCTTGAGGCCAGGAGGTGCTGGGGGCTGCGCTCAGGGCCCCCACGACCCTGTCCTGCCCCAACCCCAGCCCCTAGTGTAGGAGAGGGGCCCTGGGTGGTGCTGGCTGGGCTGGAGGGCTTTGCTTTTGCTTGTTCCCTTCCTCCATCCATGCCAAACCCTTTGCAGGAGAAGTTGTCACAGCTGGGGTGCGACTTTCACAGAATGCTTTTCGCAAGCAGTGTCAGGGGAGACGCGGGATGGCGCAGGGAAGATGGGGGGTGCCTCAGGGACCTTTTTGGGTGCTGCTTCCCCTTCCTGGGGTAGCAGCAGGACACGGGGAGAGCTGCACATGCCCCCCGAGGCTGCGGCACACCAGCCCTTGCCTGGGGCACCCCTGGTTTTGGCGAGCACAATGGGGCTCGGCTGCCCCTGGGAAATGTCCCTGAGGGTGGGTGCTGCGTTTGGTGCTGCCACCGCAGTGCTCCCCCCGCTGACGCAGCTCCCCCCCAGCACAGGCTGGGCTTCCTGCCCATGCCTCCGCAGAGCAGCCGGCAGGTACCTGCGGCTTCATGTCTGATCGCAGAAGCCAAGACAATAGCTTTGTGGTTGCTCTGCTCTGAGCTGTTTCCAAAAACCCAGGGCTGGTAGCGTGGCACAGCCTGGGCACGAGGTGTCCCCTCGGCTTTGTCCCCAGCCTGGCCGGCACCATGGCTCTCGGGGTGCTGAGGCCTTGGGTGATGCAGTGGTGACAGCCAAAGCGGGGGCTGCGGGTGCGAGCGGTGTCACACAGCCCACACGGGGTCCAGCACGGCCCAAGCCAGCGCTGAGCCTGCAGGCACCGAGCACTGGGGAGGGGGCTGCAGAGGGGACGGGGGGGGGGGGCTCACGCAGCCTGGGCCGTCTGGGCAGTGGGTGACAAAATCCCAGCCGTTGCTGGCACCACACTGACAATGCCCAGCTCGTGGGACCCCGCTCCCCCTGACCAAACGGCTCCGTGTCCCTCCGTGTCCCCTCGCCCACCTGGGGCTGGGGGCGCCCGGAGCAGGGACCCCCCGCGCGCAGCCCAGCTGGGGCTGGCAGGAAGCTTCAGGGTTTGTCACTAGCTCTTTGCGGTTGTGTGCGAGCTGCGAACCAGCTTCTCTAGAGTTTGCTCATGAGGCAGGAAACCAGGGCAGGCAGCGAGCAAGAGCGAGCAGCGGCGGCGGCAGCAGCAGGGAGCGCGCGCCCGCGTGCGGGGTCGTGGCTGCGCTGCCAGCCGGTCACCGCGTGCCCGCTGGTGATGGGGAGGACGTGAGCGGGGACGGTGCCGTCACTGCTGCTGCCCGGCCATGGGAGTCTGAGAGCGGCTGGTCCTCACCTTGCTGCCAACAGGTAATGGGGGCCGGGGCAGGGGTCTGCGCCCCTGGATGGGCGCTGGGACCCGCGGGGTGCCTGGAGCAGGGGGTGTTGCGCCCTCCAACGTGGTCCCGTGGAGGGGTGTTAATGGGGGCTCACCACTGCGGGGCTGGGAGCACTGGTTCCCCAGGGGGTCAGGAGGGGACACGGGGAGCAGCCCCGTGTTCCCCGTCCTGCTGCAGCCACCCAGCCAGGGTGACAGCGGCCGCCCCGCTGCCCTGTGCCCACCCGGGATGCGAGCGCTGCCCCCTGGGAGTGCTGGCCCCGAGCCCCCATCTACGGGGCAAAACGAGCGACTTGTCCCCAGCGCCAGGCCCTGTCCGCCCAGCTGCGGGAAGAGCAGCGGGTTAGTCCCGGTCCATCATGGCCCCATTAAGGACAGTTTCAGGCAGTGATGTGTCCGGTTTCGGTGCTGTTTTGGATCAAACGCCTCCTTGCCCGCCGTGATGGTGCGTCGGGGCCAGCTCCCCGCGCTCAGCGAGGCACGGGGCCAGCATCCAGCTGGGTCACAGATGACTTGGGGACACCCAGCTTCGGGGCCAGCCCAGCCTCAGCCCTGCTGGCGCCCGCCCACGCTCGTGACCAAAGCAGCCAGCCCTGGCCGGACAGGCACACGCGGAAGGGCCAGCACAGGCAGGAGGAGGCCGGGGGCTGCTCGTGTAGCCCCGTGCACACGCAGCCACGCACCGGGGGACACGGCGAGGCACAGGGCAGGGGCACCGCCACAGCGCTCTCGAGCAACCTTCGCAGCAGAAATTCGTTTGCACAGATGCAGGCACAAAACCTGACTTCAAACGCCCCGAGATGCGGCACAGCCCTCGCGCCGAGCAGGTGAAACGGTTGCTCGGTGGAAATTACGCTGTGGCTTGAGCACATAAGAAAAAAAAAACGACGATAGCAGCACCTCCCTCTGAACCCCGGCTTCTTGCAGAAAGGAAAAAACACCTCCCGGCCCCACTCGCCTTCGGTAGATGGGCGTTTGAAGTGCTACGTGCAGGTTGGGAGCGTGGGGGCTTTTCTTCCATGGGGCCAGGCTCAGGCTCGGGTCCGGGTCCGGACTGTGTCCTGGGGCATCGCCGGGGCCTTGCCCGTGCCCTGCATGACCCAGACCCTGCGGGCGGCCGAGCTTCTGTGAGAGCGCTCCCAAAGAGGCGGCGGCGGAAGCCGAAGGCACCAGGGCGGCTTCTAGGCCCCAGACACTGTGCGGGTGGGCTCGCTCGTCCACCCTCTCCTTGCCACAATCACTCGTCTCCGGCTCCCATCAGCCACCGTGGTGGTGGGCACCCCAAGGTAGCACCGTGGCGATGGCGACGATGTCCCCTGTGTCCCCCCAGGCATGGCAAGCGGGTGGCACTGCCCCTGTCCTGCTGCCCCCGCCATGGGGAGGTGAGCACAGGGTGCTCCCGGTCTCCGAACACGGGGCTGTGCCTCTCCCGGTGGCAGCTGGCTCCGGTGGCTGGGGCTGGTGGCACCCAGGGGACACCGAGCCACCCCCCCAGGGACCCCTTCAGGGCCTTCCTTGTCCTGACAGAGGACATTCCTTGTGTCCCCAGCTGCACGGTGGGCGCGTGCCCCTTGGAAGCACCGTGCACAGCTGCAGCGCTGCCCTCCCCAGCAGCACCCCAGATTTTAATGAGTGCCTGTGAAAATACAGCTGTGCTGTGACTCCCAGCTGGGAAACCGAGGAGGAAAAAGTGACGGCAGCGCTGGTGGTCATCGCCCCCAGCCAGGCAGCTCTGGGCTCAGCCATCCCTGGGGATCCCCACTGCTGCACCGCCTGCCCGCAGGCCAGAGCTCTCCCCCCCAGCGCCTGTAAAAGCAGCCACTGGTTCCTGGGCAGGGACACCTGGGTGGCTCCTGGCAGAGGCTCCGAGAGCTTGGCGCCTGCAGAAACCGCACGGGGCCCCCGAAGCCCCCGAGTTCCCCGGCAGAGCCTGGGGAAATGGGTTTGGGGCTAGACCTGGGAGGGGGGCAGATCCTGGCAGCGTGGGTGTGGGGGATTCTGCAGAAGAGCTTTTTCCAGGGCTGTGGGCTGCCATTTCCATGTGACGCAGTGCCGGGCTCCGCCGGCTTTTGCAGGAAGGCAAAAGTGACACGAAGGCCCCCTCTGCCCACACAGGGCACTGGGGCTGGTGCTCGAGGTGGGGGTGTCTCGAGAGTAATCGCCCTCCGTGCTTACCAAAGCCAGAACAGCACCAGGAGGAAACAGGGCTGGGGACAGAGCTGGGGGATGCCCTCAGGGGCGTGCAGGAAGGGCCCAGTGATGTGGGCGGTGGGACGGATGGGTGCGGGGCTGGGGTGGGTGGGTGCAAAGATGGGGCTGGAGGGGCTGGGGGGGTGACGGCTGCGCTCACTGCCCCGCGCCCCGTGCAGCCACCATGGGCTGCTGCTGCAGCTCGGACTACGACGACGACTGGATCGAGAACATCGACATCTGCGAGCACTGCAACTACCCCATCGACCCCGACAGCAAGCGCCAGGTGAGGGGGGGGGGAGAGCGGCCAAAAAAACCCCCATGGGTGGCGTGGGGCTCTGAGGGGGGCTGCGCTGACGGGCCCCCCCTGTCCCTGCACAGCAGCTGATCCGCAATGGCTCCGAGGTGCGCGATCCCCTGGTGTCCTACGAGGCCACGTCTCCGCCGTGCTCCCCCCTGCAAGGTAAGGCCTGGCCGCGGAGGGGGGGTGTCTGCGGTTGCCCCCATCGCCGCCTCCACCCTGCCCCTGTTCCCCCAGACAAGCTGGTGGTGGCCCTGTACGACTACGAGCCCACCCACGACGGGGACCTGGGGCTGCAGAAGGGCGAGAAGCTGCGCATCCTGGAAGAGTGAGCGAGCGCTGAGGGGGTCCCCGTGTCCCCACGTCCCCCCCCGGTCGGTGCCCCGGTGCCACCGGTGGTCCCGGCAGTGGGGGGGGGACTCACGTGGCCGTGTCCTTGCAGGAGCGGGGAGTGGTGGAGGGCGCAGTCGCTCACCACGGGCCAGGAGGGTTTGATCCCCTACAACTTCGTGGCCATGGTGAACAGCCTGGAGCCCGAGCCGTGAGTAGGGGCCGGGGAGCAGCCGTGCGGGCACGGAGCTGTGCCGGCACAGGGGAAAGACGCAAGGGCTTCAGCACAGGGGGATGGATGTGACCTGCACACCCCCCCCCCAGCCCTCACCCTGCCCTGTGTCCCCAGGTGGTTCTTCAAAAACCTCAGCCGCAAGGATGCTGAGCGGCAGCTCCTGGCCTCGGGCAACACGCACGGCTCCTTCCTCATCCGGGAGAGCGAGACCTCCAAAGGTACCGGTGCCACCGGCCCCGCCGGCACCTCCTGCGCCGGGAAGTGCACCAGGAGTGCTGGGGGCCCGTGCCCACACCGCGCCCCCCCTCCCCAGGCTCCTACTCGCTGTCAGTGAGGGACTTCGATCAGAACCAGGGCGAGACGGTGAAGCACTACAAGATCCGCAACATGGACAACGGGGGGTACTACATCTCCCCCCGCGTCACCTTCAGCAGCCTGCACGAGCTGGTGGAGTATTACACACGTATGTGCTGGCCTGAGGGGTGGGGTGGGATGGGGATGGGGATGGGGATGGGGATGGGATGGGGTGGGATGGGATGGGATGGGATGGGATGGGATGGGATGGGATGGGATGGGATGGGATGGGATGGGATGGGGTGGGATGGGGGTCAGGACCAGCAGGACACCCAGGCACCCTGTGCACGCTGATGCTGGTTCTGCCTCCCCCTGTGCCGCAGGCAGCTCGGACGGGCTGTGCACCCGCCTCGGCAAGCCCTGCCGGACCCAGAAGCCGCAGAAGCCGTGGTGGCAGGACGAGTGGGAGGTGCCGCGGGAGTCGCTGAAACTGGTGGAGAAGCTGGGAGCGGGGCAGTTTGGAGAAGTCTGGATGGGTGAGTCAGGGCGAAAGCGGGGCGCTTCCTCCTGCACGAGGGCACTGCTGCGGGTGGCGTCAGCACAGGCCCGGGGCTGCAGGGGGAAACCGGGGCCCCGCACGGCGCAGCCGGCACCTGCCCAGCTGTGGGACATGGGCTTTTCAAAGGGCTCTGGAAGAAGGGAGAAAACCAGCAGCGAGAGAAGATAAACCAGAGCAGCCCAAACTTCCCCTTTCTCCCATCCGCAGCCATCCCAACCCCTGCACTGCTCCCCGGGCAGGCACCCGCCGCCAGGACGTGGCTGCAGGCATTTGTGCACGGGGGCTGCGCCCTCGGCTCCACTCGCCCTATGTACATCTGGGGCTTGGCACCAGAACAGAAGCACCGTGCGTGGCTCTGCGGGGGAAGCAGAGCTCGTGGTGGCTGCTGCTGCCACGCTGGGAGCACCCAGGGCTCGGTGGCTGCGTGCGGCTTCCAGCACGCTAGGGCTGAGCCACAAAAGCTCCTCCTGCTGTCCCGGTGCCGTGGTGGGGAGGGCGCAGCGCTGCCCCGCTGCCTCCATCCGGCCCTGAGCGGGGTCCCTGCCCTTGCTCCCATGGGTGCTGGCAGCATCCAAAAATCCCCTCCGGGTGCCTGGCAGGGGCTGGGCTGTGGCAGCGCTGCCCGGCTCCGCCAGCTGCCCTGCTGGGAGCCGCTTGGAGGGTTAAAAGCCCAGCACCAAGTTTCCTTTCCTCTCGGTGGCTAAAAGCCACACGTAAAAATCTCCGCCTGGTGGGTTAAAATGTGGCTACAGACTTCTGCCAAGGAGGTGGCCAGAGCACACACGGGGCTGTGACTGTCCCCACATGGCCTGGCCCTGCTGCAAGAGCCTGGGGCCAGAGGGTCCCTTGCTGGCCTTTGCTGTTCCCAGTGCCCCTGGGGCCAGGCTTCATCCAGCCTTTACAGCCCAAACACCTTCCTTGTGTTCTTTTGGGTTGGGATGCCCTGAATTGACAGACGTAGCCCCCAGCCCTGCCTCCCCTGCCGGTCACCCTCCCTCTCCCCGTCACGCTGTGCCCCTTCTCTCCGCAGGCTTCTACAACGGCCACACCAAGGTGGCCATCAAGAACCTGAAGCAGGGCAGCATGTCGCCCAGCGCCTTCCTGGCGGAGGCCAACCTCATGAAGAACCTGCAGCACCCGCGGCTGGTGCGGCTGTACGCCGTGGTGACGAAGGAGCCCATCTACATCATCACCGAGTACATGGAGAAGGGTGAGGGCGCCAGGGTGCTGCCCGCTGTGGGGCTGGCACCCAGAGGGGCGGCTCGGGGCCGTGCGGAGCCGGGGTCCTTTCCTCTCCCACCGCCGTCCCCATCAGTGCAGGTGCAGGAAACCCACCAGGGCACCACGTGTCGGTGCTGGCTTTTGTGTTTTGAGCTGTTCCGGGGGACTTTTTCCTCCCTGTGCTGAGCTTTCACACCATGGCACTGTGCTGGCTTGGAGCCGGGGGGGCAAGGACCTTGCAGGCAGCGTGGTGTCCTGCCCCTCTGCTCCTGCCCCCCTCCCGGGCGCTGTGAGCCCCCCAGTCTCATGCTGGACATTGCACTGAAGGGGTCGGTGCCCCGTCAAAGCCGCTGCCACGATGGCAGCCAGCGGGAGGCAGCCGCTGAGACCTGCGCCTTCGTTGCAGGCAGCCTGGTGGATTTCCTCAAGACCTCGGAGGGAGTGAAGCTCAGCATCAACAAGCTGCTGGACATGGCTGCGCAGGTCAGGGGGCACGGAGCCACGGGGGGCATCTGATGAGGCTTTCCCACTCCTCCTATTAATGCGATTAATCCAACCTGCAGATCGCCGAAGGCATGGCCTTCATCGAGGCCAAGAACTACATCCACCGCGACCTGCGGGCTGCCAACATCCTCGTGTCGGACACCCTGTGCTGCAAAATCGCCGACTTCGGGCTGGCTCGCCTCATCGAGGACAACGAGTACACGGCTCGCGAGGGTGCGCCTGTCGCGGCCCCACGCGCATCCCCTCTGGGGCTGCTGGAGGAAGAAACCCCGTCCTCCGCCAGGACCCCTCACACCCCATCTCCTCCCTCATCTCGCTCCCCCCAGCCGGAGGGGGCTGCCAGAGCCCACAAGCCCACCCAGCCCTGCTTTCGGTGGGCTGACAGCCCTATCTGGTGGCTGCTGCAGGAACAGGCGTGCAGCCCCACTGCGGGGTCCCTGCCGGCATACGTGGGCAGCCGAGCATGGGGGGCCGGGGGGTGGCAGCCACCAAACCCAGCCCGTCCCCAGGCCTGCGGCAGGGACAAAGGCTCACTCGAGGCTGTCACATCAGGTTAAACAGAGAGGGGTGTAAAGCTCGGCCGTAGCACTTTATTTTTTCCCCTCCCGCTGTTTTTTTCAGGGGCTAAATTCCCCATTAAGTGGACGGCGCCGGAGGCGATTAATTACGGGACGTTCACCATCAAGTCGGACGTCTGGTCCTTCGGCATCCTGCTCACCGAGATTGTCACCTACGGCCGGATCCCGTATCCAGGTCAGGATTTCCCAGCAGCTGCGGGGCGGACGGGCTCGCACACGCACGCAGGCGCACACGTGTGAGTGTGTGCATGCACTCCCGCACGCACACACGCTCCGCCTGGCCCCGCTCCCTGCCAGCCCGCGATGGTTTCGACCTCTTCCCAGCGCACGTGGCCAGCCGGGCCCAAAAATCAGGGGGGAGTTTGGAGTTTGGGGGGGGGGGGAGGAAGGTTTTCCATGGGGTTTGCTAATGTAGGGGGCTTCCCGCAGCAAGGGGGTGGCCCAAATTCAGTGCCACACGCTTTGTCCTCGCAGGGATGACCAACCCCGAGGTGATCCAGAACCTGGAGCGCGGCTACCGCATGCCGCAGCCCGACAACTGCCCAGAGGAGCTGTACGAACTCATGATGCAGTGCTGGAAGGAGCGGCCCGAGGAGCGGCCCACCTTTGACTACATGAAGAGCGTGCTGGAGGACTTCTTCACCGCCACCGAGGGCCAGTACCAGCAGCAGCCCTGAGGGCCCGAGCAGCCTCGGGGGCGCGGCGGGGGGCACCGCTCTGCTCCCCGTGCTGTGGGTCCCCGCAGACTCCTTCTGCACCCCCCGGCGGGCACCGCCTGGACCTGGGGGGGAAGCAGCACAGACTCGGGGTGCACCTGAAGGCACACATCGCCCCCCAGAAGGCAAAGGGCCCGCGGGCCCAGGGGACATGCCATGCACCGCCGTGCCCACCCAGCTGCACGCCACCTCTGCCGTCCGCCCCGATGGTGGCTGTGAGGTCCTGGGGACCGTGTGGGGCCCCCCAAAGGGCTTCAGGGCTGGGGAGGCTTTAGGACGGGGAGCCCCTGGGGTGGCTGCGGGGCCCCGAGGACTGTTTGGGGACCCCAAAGGGCTTCAGGGCTGGGGATGCTTTGGGACCGGGGAGCCCCTGGGGTGGCTGTGGGGTCCTGGGGACAGTGCGGGGACCCCAAGGGGCTTCAGGACCGGGGAGACTTCAGGACAGGGGTGCCCCTGGGGAGCGCGGAGCCCCCGGTTCCCCGGGGGGCAGCAGCCGGGGAGCCCAGCACCGCCCCGGGCAGGGCCGCAGGGGCTCAGGGCTTCGGCCTCGGCCCCCCCCGCGCCCGCAGCGCGCCTGCCCCGGGCAATACAGGACCCTGGGCCCGCCGCCAGCCCCACCGGGACCGGGCAGAGCGGCCCCGGAGCCCTGGCCGTGCCCCCCCCGCCCCCACCGGGGGTCCCGCACCGGGCCCCCCCCCCCCCCCGCCTTCACGCATGGTTCATCCCCACCTGCCTCCCCCCCTCCCCTCTCCACAATGGTTCCGTCCCGCCCACCTGCCCCCCGCCCGTTCATCCGACGGCGCTTTCCCCCCCCTTCTCCAGCGATGGTTCGTCCCGCGAGCCCCCCCCCCAATAATGGTACGGCCCAGGCGCCCCCCCCCCTCCCGCCCCCGCCCCCCCGCTCCGCCTAGCCTGCTGGCACCCGCTCCCCCTCCGCCGTCGCGGCTCCCCATTGGCCGGCGGGCGGGAGGGGGCGGATCCCCGAGTGCCGATTGGCCCGGAGGCCGCGCGGGGGGGCGGGGCTTCGAGGCCCCGGCGGCGGGGCGGGTTGGGTTGCGCGGCGGCGGCGGCGGCGGCGGGGTCGGCGGCGGCAGGGGCAGGGGCAGGGGCAGGAAAATGGCGCTGACGCAGGGCACCAAGCGGAAAGTGTGCTACTACTACGACGGTGAGGGGGGGGGGGGGGCTCGCGGGGGGCTGGGGGTAACGGGGGGGGGTCGGGAGGGGCCGGGGGGGCGGGGGGCGGAGGGTAACGGGGGGTAACGGGGGGGTTGGGGGGGCGTGAGGGGGGTTTGGGGGGGCAGTGGGGGGGTTTGAGGGGGATCGGGGGGGGTTAGGAAGGGTGGGGGGCTTGGGAGGGGCCGGGGGCACTGAGGGGGGGGGGTTAGGAATTGGGGGGGGAACTGTGGGGGGGGGGCGGGTATTGGGGGGGGGTACTGGGGGGGTCTAGGAATTGGAGGGAGGGCACTGGGGGGGGGCAGGAATGGGGGGGGGGGCCCTGGGGGGGTACTAAGAACGGCCGGGGGGGGCATGGGGGGGCCGGGGGCACTGGGGTGGGGGGGTTAGGAGGGGGGGGGGACACTGGGGGGAGGTAGGAATGGTGTGTGGGGGGGTACTGGGGGAGGTAGGAATGGGGGGGGGGCACTGGGGGGGGTAGGAAGGGTGGGGGGGCACTGGGGGGGGCTGGGGACGCTGAGGGGGGGGGTTAGGAATAGTGGGGGGGCACTGGGGGGGTACTGGGAAGAGGGGGGAGTGAGGGGAAGGGTGGGGGGCACTGGGGGGTGGGGAAGGGGGTGCATGGCAGGGCCAGGGGGCAGTGGGGGAGGGGGGTTAGGAAGGGTGGGGGGCGAGGGGAAGGTAGGGGGCATGGGGGGGTTGGGGAGTGGGGGCACAGCAGGGCTGGGGGGTGCTGGGGGGGGGTAGGAGGGGTGGGGGGCAGTGATGGGGGGTTGGGAAAAGTGGGGGGGTGAGGGGAAGGGAGGGGGGTACTGGAGAGAGGGATTGGGAAAGGGGGGGTGCTGGGGGGGTTAGGAAGGGTGGGGGTGAGGGGAAGGTGGGGGGCACTGGGGGGGGGGGTTAGGATGGGTGTGGGGCACAGCAGGGCCAGGGGGTGCTGGGGGGGGGGGAATTGAGAAGGGCTGGGGGTAAGGGGAAGGCAGGGGGGCAGCCCTAGGGGGAGCAGGAGGGAGAAGGGGCCGGGGGTGATCCCAGGGCTTTGGGGTGGGGAGGAGGGGGCAGGAGGGGCTGGGGAAGGCCGGGGGAGCCACGACGAAGGGCTCGGGGGGGCCCGGGGGGGGGGGGCGAGCCTCCGTTAGGGGGGCAAAGAGGCTCTCCGGGAACTCCTGCTTGGGTCGGGGGCGGCCCCGTGGAGCCAAGGACAACCGACGGGGCCACGGTGTGGTTTTTTGGGGGGGTTCCAACGTCCCAGAGTGTTGTTCGGTGCTGGCTGGGCTGCAGGCTGGCGGTTTTCTTTCTTCTCTCTTTTCCAAGGCTGGGGGGGGGGGGCAGGCACTGGTTTCTGGCTCTGTAATCCCCCCCCCCGGTGGGACAGGGGAGTAACGGGGTGCAGGAGCTGCCCGGAGCCCCCGCTGGGTTCCTCGGGCGCTTTCCCCACGTTCTGCTGCTCGGCAGAAACCGGGGCTGTCCCACCTCTCGGGGCCCGTTTGCAGCCCCCTGCCCTCTGGGGGCGGTGGGCGAGCTGTGGGGGTGCTGCGGGGTCCCCCCCCCCCCCCTTCCGCGGAGGCTTTCAGTCCGTGAGGTCAAATAAAAACTTTTCATCGCTGTTTTTCCCTCATAAGCGGACGCGCTTCGCCTCCGAGCGGGGTGTTTTGTGTGTCAGGCGGGCAGCGAGGGCTTTAATTGCTTCCGAGGAGTCGCGGCGGGGTGGCGGGGGGGGTCTCTGGCTGTGCCCCGCTGTGTGACACCCGCCGTGTCAAAACCAGCGGGGTGCTGGGGCCCTGGGCGCTGCAGGAGCACTCGCAGGAAGCACCAGCGCGCCGGCCGGGTGCGAGCAGCCTGCGCCACGAACCAAAACCACCTCCAAACTTCTTCCTGCCCCGAGAACGTAACGTGGCCGCGAGGAAAGCCGCTCGGGTCGTGAACGACCTCGAGCCTTCAGAGGCACGAGGTGATGTCCGGAACGCAAAACAGCCGTCGCGCTGTAAAATGCTGAGCAGAGGTTGCCCTTGGCGTTTCCGTTGCGCGGTGGCTCCGTGAAATGAGCGCCGTGCCCTCCTGGCTGGCGCTGTCCCCCCTAATTTACTCCGTGGGGAGGTTTTAGTGCCTTGTTTCTGCTCTTTTATGAGGGGCTGGCAAACGTCCACAGCGCGTCCTAGGGTGAAAGTGTGCTTTTCTTTGCCGGGGAAGGCGTAGTCTGCACTTGGGGGGGGCCGGCTTGGTCGGGTCCTTGGTGTGCCACGCAGGGAGCTCAGGGCCGGGCAATGCGGCGCGGTAATGCCCCAAAGCGAGGTCCCTGGGAGCTGTTTGGGCAGCGCCTGGGGCCCTTCCCTGAGCTGTAAAACTCCGATGGCGGAAGGAAACCGCAGTGGGGGTCATCACTGAGCTGCTGGGAAGGGTCAGGGCACAGGGGAGAGGCTGGGATAAAGCAGCTGGGAACCACGGGGGTCTTTCCTGGGGACCCCGAGGTGCACGGCGGGTGTGTAAGGGTTAGAACTGCACCGACGGTGACTTCTCCTTTATTAGCGGGGTCTTGCAGAACCCCAGCAGACAGGAAGAGGCGCCCGGTAATCCACACGGTTATCGCACACCCGCCTCCGCGCGCCGGCGAGCCGCTAGGTCTGCGGGCTGGGCTGCAGGGCTCGGGGGGGGGGTGTCCCCAGCAGAGACCCCCCCCCGGCAGTGTGGGGGGCTCAGAGCATTGCGAGCTGAGGGTAGAGAAGGCAGGGGGTCGCTTTCCAAAGCTTCGCGTTTGTATCTTCTAGATGGGCTTTCGAGCATCTCTTACCGAGTTCCCCAGAGCTTGATTTAACCCGATTTTGCTGTAGGAATCGTCACCCGAGTGAAACACCTCGGTGCAGACAAAGGACGCCCGGTTTCGCTGTAGGACCAGCCGAATTGTTTGGGTTTGGGATTTGCGCCGTTCACGTGTAATTCAGCAGCAAGCAGTGCCGTGTCCGCCGGGGAGAACTTAGAGCCGTGCTGTGAGGAAGTGGCAGTTTCTCCTGAGCGCTGAGACCGGTGATGAAATTTTAATGCTCCCAGCTGAGTCACCAGCCAGACCGGATCGGGTCTCCTGCTTCCTAAACTGATTGCGAGTTGTAAAACTACGTGCACAGCCCGGCGTGATTTCCCAACACACCGAGGGCTGGGAGGTGCTGCTGCCGCGCGTGCCGTCCCCTGCTCCTGGCAGCTCTCGGTCTGTGCGTCCCGCAGCCAAATGGCAAAATCCGAAAGTTAAACCTTGTGAAAAATTTCATGAAAATAAGTACCCTGGGAGAGGAGGGGGAAAACAGCGGCGCCTACTGTGAGAGAGAGCAGCGTGAGTTCAGCTTTACGAGGCAGGGGAATATCGGGGTGGGGAGGTGGCCTGGGATAAACCCACAGACGACTGACGGCCCTGCGGCTTCACTGTGGTCGTGTCTGGAGGAATTCATGTTTTTCCCTGCCGTAACAAAATCCTTTCTGTCCCCAGGTGATGTTGGAAACTATTATTATGGCCAAGGGCACCCGATGAAGCCCCACAGGATCCGGATGACCCACAACCTGCTGCTGAACTATGGTCTCTACAGGAAGATGGAGATCTATGTAAGCGTGGGCCTGGTCGTGAAGAGAAATGTGTATGGGAGGTGTTAGTTCAACTGTCAGCTTTTAGTTTAATGAAAGAAAAGAAAAACTTAAATGGTTGTTCTGATGTATTTCTCCTTTCTTCCATTTCTATTTCACTGAGATGTTCTTTGCATCAGATAAGCTTTGGAGACTGGAAAATTGGTTTTCTCTCTGTAACTTAAATATTTTCTTTGTCTAGATATGCAATATGTTCCAGTCTGTGGTAATGGCATTCTTGCCTTTGAGAATAAGTTCCTCTTGTCTATTGCTGCTGGTTTGATTGTTGTTTTTTGTTTTTTGTTTTTTTTTTTTCCCTGGGAGTAAATCTGAGACTGGAAATGGGCTTCAGGGGAGAGACGTATTTCAAAACAAGCCTTGCTCTTCTTTGTCCTTGCAGCGCCCTCACAAGGCAAACGCAGAAGAAATGACCAAGTACCACAGCGACGACTACATCAAGTTTCTGAGGTCTATCCGCCCGGATAACATGTCTGAGTACAGCAAGCAGATGCAAAGATGTAAGCTGCGTGTGCAGTGCTGTAGTTCCTGACAGTGCTAAATTTGTGCGTCTGGGATTCCTGGGCGAGCTTTAGAAGGTTGTGATAAACAGAGCAGGAGGAACCCTTGGAGGCTGTCTTCCTCCTGACTTAGTTTTTTCTTTAGCTGGTAAATCAAGCATTTTAAAAATGGGTCCCTCTCTCAAGGCAGTATGCCAAAAGAGCTGAGGAGAACCCTTTGGCCTGGTGGTCTTTTTTGATCTTATGTTTTAATGGAAATTCTTCTAAATTACCTTCCTGGCTCAGAGATGACTGAACTATGCTATTTATGAGCTACATGCATTTTGTGTAATTGTTTAACTTTAACCAAAGGTCTTGGGGTGGGAAAGAGTTACATATTTTTATTTTTTTTAAAAAAAAGCTCATCAATCATGTCCAAAATCTGCAGTTATTCTGAAGGATTTTCAGAGCAACAGCAGTTTGAAAGTGGGGAAAGTTTGAGATGCACAACAGTACCTGTCCACTTTGTGTTGGAATGCTGCTTCTTTTGTTTTTTTTTCTTGAGATATTCTCCATTCTCTTCTTCTAACCTCTGCAGTCCATGAAAGCAGTAAAACGTCTTGGCAACTTTAACGAAATCTTTTTTCGGTTTATGCGCAGCTCTGAGCTGATGTCCTTTGGCAATGACTGTCTAGGTTTCTAGCTAGTAAGGACAAATAGATGGGGAAGGCTTGGGGTTCATTTAAAGTGTTTTGATGATGCACGCTGCATTCCTCGAGAGCAGAAAAAAAGCCCATGGGATTCATTTATGTGAAGTAAGCGTAATTTCCAAATTAAAAGAAATACGGGTCTCACGTCTGAAGTAGGGGCACTTGGAAATCTGGTATGAGCTGAAATATTCACGGCTGAAATAGATATTTAGGCATGGGCACGGTAAGAGACATGACTAATATATACTGAAAGACTTCCTACAGTAAATAATATGTCTTAATATACCAAAGTACATATTTACACAGTGAGCTGTTTACCCCTGGAGCTGATATGGCTCATAAACACCCACTCTGCTCTCTGGTAGTCCACATTTTCTGTACTGCATTTCCACAGAACTATATTTACCTGAAGGAGGCAAAATACGAAAATTAATCTCAAACGCGCATAGGACAGATCTTTTCTTCAACAAGACCTGTAAGGTGCAAGCCTCTGCCTAGCTAAAGAGCTAGCACGAGAGGCTCAGAACGGATTAGTGGTACAGGAGACAAGGTCACTGCTCCTCGGTACAGTGACAGCTCTCTGTAGCCTGCTTTAGCTTTCCTTTCAGGAAAGGGTAGGGGCTGTGATGTCCTCAAGGATGTTTCCACGTCAATACTGGACTCTGTCTCGGATACAAAGATCCTCACCCACCCGCTGTAAGGAGGAAAGAGCATCTGCACCGCTTGTCTCGCTTTATGCCTCTAGCCAAGTGATTGACCCCCATTATTAATATCCCTCCCTCCCTGGTAGTCCTGGCTGCTTCGAATCTCATGGTAGGAAAAGCCTCCCAGGCTTCTGTTATACAGCAGCTCCTCCTGTCTTTGCCAGGATAGCAGAGGAAAACCCTCAGATACTGTCAGTGCTGCCCACAAAGTTCTGAGGGGCAGCAAAGGTAATGAACGGTTTCTAATTTAATTTGGTAATGCCATGTTGCCTGTCTGAGGACTTGAGAAGACTACTCCGTAGCCTGAAAAACAAAGCGTTTAATTTGCTGCAATGGGAAGCATGCAGAAATTGATGACTTAAATTCTCCTCACTTCACAGGAAAAGCTTCTTTGAGTTAATTATTCAAATTCGGCTATTTGCTATGCCCTGCTGAAACAATTGGAAAGGGGGAACAATTACTTCCTTTGAGTGTCCTGATGGGCATTGTCCTTTTCAGAGGTCTGTGTCCTGAACGGAGACCATCCAGATCCCCTTATTGCATCGTCTTTGTGAAAAGACTGCGTACTGTTGCGTTTCTAATGCTGAGATCTGCAGCTTGTGCCTTTCCCATTAAGCACAGAAAAAAAAAACATTTTAGAGATATTGCCACAAAAATACAGATTTTCTTTTTGCTTGTGAAAGCAAACCTTGCAAAATCTCGCTTGGATCCAAGCCTGCTGTTACTGTCTTTATGTATAATCGTGAGGGCTGCTGGCCTCCATTTCGCACAGGCTGTGCTGACCAGCACACGCTGCCAGAGCAGAGCCAAATACTGTAAATGTGCTGCCTCACGAGGGGCACGGGAGTTTCTGCTAAGGACGTGTGCTGGTATTACGCAGCTCTGGTCGATAGCATCTCCCCGCTGCCCACTCGTCTTCCAAGGTGATGGGCTGGGTTCTGCATCCCTTCGTGGCACGCCCCAGCAGATGGCGTGCCTCTCTCAGCACAGCCCCTGGCACCTGCTGTCCTGTGCTCCTACAACGTGCACGAGGGTCAGGAGCACCTTCCCGGCAGCAGCAACCTTTTTGGCTCATCAGGCAACCTCAGGCTGATTGCACTCGTGTATAATGCTTTCTTTGTGGTTATTTTTCTGTTGATTAAAATGCATATCTGGTTAGTTTTTAAAATCAGATCGGTAGCGTAAGCTTTACCATTTATTTGTGGCTTTGTCTTACTAATTCTTGTGTATTCTTTTCAAGTCAACGTTGGGGAAGACTGCCCTGTGTTTGATGGGTTATTTGAGTTTTGTCAGCTCTCTGCTGGAGGCTCCGTTGGTAAGCTTGCACCTCATCTGTTCTTTTCTTCTCCTCAGCAGATGTATGTAATCGTTGTAGGTGGTGGTGGGGAAGCCCTGGGACTCTTTCTGATTTCTTTAATAATTAGACCCAGATTTCTTGTTATGTTACAATTCAAGCCTTGCACACTGACAGATCCCTTTACGTTTGTGAAGCATAGCTTCACGAGTTGGAGTTACTTCAGTGACTGTGTGAAGGAACCTGTGAGTGATAGAACAGCGTTGCATGTGATAGACAAAACCCCAGCTGCAACAGGGATTTAATTTAAAAAAAAAATCGATGTGAGCTTTACAGGAAGAAAAGTTGTAAAAATATTGCTCTGAGTAGGTGTAGCCTGGAAAGCAGAAAGCGGTTACTTAAAGCCACTGGCTCAGGCCCTGAGGCAAAATGGGATCGAAAGCTGGAACATTGAAAATGCTTTCTCTGTTTTCAAATACTTTGTTGCAGAAACTATTGGTATTACCCAAACTGTGTTGCTGTGCAAAGGCGTTAAAGCTCTGTGGCCGCTACTCCCGCAGTGACATCTAGAAATCTTTGTTTCCTGTAACAGGGCTCAGCAGTACCTACAAGGACTGACTGCAGCTTTTTTTAAGTGACTGTGCTCTGTGGTCCCAAGGTTGTACGTTCCACAGAATGTAGCATTTGTTTCCATCCTTGGAGACTTGCAAAATTGCAGAAAGTTTAGGAAGGAGCTGGGGGGAGAGAACTTTGTCTAAATGCATATTGACCCAAGTATGTATCAGATAAAACCGTTCGTTAAAGTCTCTTGCTTGTGGCCCTGAGAAATCTCCACTGTCTTCAACTCTGCCCCAAGCTAAATGCTGCGGACTTGTTTGTGCAGATTTTGTGCTCTGAGGCGTAAGTGGGAAGCGGTCAAAAGTGTGTGCAGGCACAGTAGTGGCTGCGTTGCTCTTCCCTTGTCTTTGTTAGCTTGTTGAGCCAGCCACTGTTCAAACCCTTGGCTTGGGCTTGTGCCCAAAAGCACACAGAAACAACGAGGTGATGGCAGGGGACCTGTGCTTTATCCCTGCGTCCCTGCCATGGGTACTCTGCCCTCGTGCTAACGTTTTGTAATTCTTCTCCCAACAGCCAGTGCTGTGAAGCTGAACAAGCAGCAGACAGATATCGCTGTGAATTGGGCAGGGGGCCTTCACCACGCTAAGAAGTCGGAGGCTTCTGGCTTCTGTTACGTCAACGATATTGTCCTAGCCATCTTGGAGCTCCTGAAGTAGGTGGATTCCTTACCACTCTTTAAGCCCTTACCACTCTTTGTTGCTTTTTCAACTGTGTTTTCCAGGGGGGTTTTATTGAGCTACCTCTTCGGGATGCGGTGCCCTCTCTGCAGAAGGGCTGTGTCCCATTGTGGCTCTGTGCGGGAAGCAGAAGGCTTGGAGCATTGTGTGGTTGCTCTTAGGCCCTCCTCCTTCCCCCGAGAGAAAGGGGGCACAGCTGTAAGATGTGTCTGCTGGTTACCACCCTGACAGCTTTTGGCTCAAGGCAAACCTCAGTGGGAGGCTTGGCCATAAAAATGCAGAGTCCATTGGCTGAATCTGAATAAACTGAGTCAAGTCTGCCTTCAAAGATCAGCTGCAGCAGTAAAAGCCACTTTGTTTTCCTTGGTGATTCTGCTCCACTGCTGACTGAGGCACGTGCCCATTCTCCACACTTCTTGTGCCTGTAGACACCAGAGAGACAGCTGCTTGGTAGCTGTGCAGCCTCGGGATCAGCTTCTTTGTCCTCTCCCCACATACTCTGCTGGGAAGGGCACTTTCTGCTCGGAAGAAACGCAGCATTTTGACTCCTTTCTGATCCTAGGTATCACCAGAGAGTGCTGTACATTGACATTGATATTCACCATGGGGATGGTGTGGAGGAAGCCTTCTATACGACAGACCGTGTGATGACCGTGTCCTTTCATAAGTACGGAGAATACTTCCCGGGAACGGGGGACCTACGGGTGAGAACGAAGGCTTAGCAGAAAATTCTCCTGAAATTCTTAACTAAAATCACTGCTCTCCTGGGTTTTCCTGCTTTAAATAATGCTCTCAAAGTAGCATCCTTTTAGTGAGAGAAAAGGTGTATATGTGAGGCAGCTGGCTTGGCTCTTGGAGTGGGTGCTTTGTTCCTGTGATCATGGTCTATATAGCCATAAAAACAAGGCTGTGATATTGGTCGTTTAGCAGCCTTCTGGTGGAATTATTCTCAGAAAAGTGACTGAAGATGGCGTCTTGGTCACCTGCAGCTTCTTCCAAGCTCAGTTTGGTCACGCAAGCTTTTTGTGAAAGTTTATCGGGGAGTGCCTTTGTGTGTGTTGGTGCATCTTGCTGGCATTTCTTCCTCTGAGTCAGTTCTGCGTGTTAAGAAATCGCGTGGTGTTCACGGTGGCACTCTTTCAAGTCAGATACAGGTGTGGTATCTGGTTGGAACTAGAATTTTGACCACCAGTTTTACTGCTGTGTAAGAGAGTGGCTTTTGCCAGTGGAGTGGGAGGCTGTGTGCTCAGAATAACATTAAGGTGACAGTAGTAGATTCTTGTTCCCTGAGCAGAGGGCTAAATGCACCCACTTAGGCTAAATACCCTGCTGTTGGGGTCAACTGGCTCTTGCCTTCTGATGCCAGGACAGTATTCTTCCATGAGAGTTTAGGCTTATAGTCAGATTATGCTGATGAAATCCCAGACTTCCCTTCATAATTGTGGTGCAGTTTGTGTGTTGCAGCTGATTCTCTGGTGACCTTATGGTTTCTCCTGTCTTTAACAGGACATTGGTGCAGGCAAAGGCAAGTACTATGCTGTCAACTACCCCCTCCGTGATGGAATCGATGATGAGTCCTATGAGGCGATATTCAAGCCGGTGAGTGTCTTTGCTGGGTGATTCTTTGTGTATCATACTTTGTCGTTGGGTACTTGTGGAGCCATTCTTCGGGGAGACTCAGACTGCAGTTATGAGATTCTTCAGGGGTTATATTTCTCCCTAACAATCGCAGCCTGTCATCAGTAAGCTTTTCGTTGCAAGAGCCCCAGTGTTACCAGTACAGGGGAGCCAACAGCTGTGGGAACACTAGGAATGTCTTCTTGTCGCTTGCTGACATGGACATTACTGTGTTGTTGTGACACTGTCCTGTGGAGAAAGCGTAACAATGGGTTTCTTGTTTAGGTGATATCTAAAGTGATGGAGACGTTCCAGCCTAGCGCAGTTGTCTTGCAGTGCGGGTCGGATTCTCTGTCAGGGGACAGGCTGGGTTGTTTTAATCTGACCATCAAAGGTAAGAGTACAGTGTTTCCATCAAAATAGCAAGGCCGGGTCTGTGATCCTGAGAGGCCAGAACTGTATGGTACAGTGCCTGTGTTAAACTGGCACAAATAATCTAATTAATTTTCACTGAGAAGTTTGTCCTTATGCCATGAAGCTACGACCTTTTTCCCCACTGCCTTTGCTTCAGGTCATGCCAAGTGTGTGGAGTTTGTAAAAAGTTTTAATTTGCCTATGCTGATGCTGGGAGGAGGTGGCTATACGATCCGCAACGTGGCTAGATGCTGGACCTACGAAACTGCTGTGGCTTTGGACACTGAAATCCCAAATGGTAATAATTCTCCCCTGAAATGTTTGAGGCAAGACAAAGGGACAATGACTATCTGGTAACAGAGCTCAGGGAAGTAACGTTGCTGTAGGAGAGGCAGGAACCCTAAGATGTTTCATTAGCTCTTGATTATTACTTGGGAGGAGCTTTTTGATTCTCTGATTTGCAGTAGCTGTTCCTGTTTGCGTTACAGTTCTGTAGGTCTCCCCTCCATCAAAAGGTACCCAGCAGGCTTGCTGTCGTACCGAAATGAGATGACCTTCGACTGAAAACTTTTGTGTGCACTGATAGTGTTTAACTGCCAAGTAAGCTTAGGCTCTGTTGTTGCTAAGCTATCTGCTTTGATCTGAGTTTGGGCTACGAAAGCGTCAGCTCCTACCCCTAGGAAAATGCAGTTGTGCTCTTATGTAGCACTGAAGCCCACTGTGTATGAGGTATTTCAGTACCGGTCCACTGTTAATTTGTGCTTTTGTCCTATTTTAACTTGCCTGCAGAACTTCCATATAACGACTATTTTGAGTACTTTGGACCAGACTTTAAGCTGCACATCAGTCCCTCCAACATGACTAACCAGAATACCAACGAGTATCTCGAGAAGATCAAGTAAGTGTTTGCTCCTCTTCACAAGACTGACACCTTCTACTGGGGGCTTCAGAGCCGTGGGTGGCTTCTTGCTGACGGAGGTATTCCTTTTCTGGCTGGCTCTAGGCAACGTCTCTTTGAGAATCTGCGCATGCTGCCTCATGCCCCTGGTGTCCAGATGCAGCCAATTCCCGAAGATGCTGTTCAGGAAGACAGTGGAGATGAAGAGGAAGAAGATCCTGAGAAACGCATTTCAAGTAGGCACTTGCCTCTGGCATAGCGGCGTTGCCTTGCTGGGAAGTGTACAGTTCAGGGCCTGTGGGTGCCAAAGCTGAACGGGATCAGTTAGCTGGAGAACTGTGCAGGCACTAAACCAAATTACCTTATTAAAGACAGGAGGATATATGATTCAGATTTATTTTAATTCTGGAGTCATTCAGTTTGAATCTTTCCAGTGTTCTGATTGATTTTGTAAGGAAGCAATGAAGCTGAGTACTGCGGGGCTGGTAGATTTCTTCTCCCTGGGAGAAATGTCTCCCTGGGAGACAATTTCCATAAAGAAAGAACTTAGGCCTTAATGTGAGAATTTAAACAGTTCCTGTGATGTAGGTGCTATGACAGTCTCCCAGAAAGTATTCTATCGGGTTTGATCCCAGAAGTTGCCTGCCTCAGTGAAAATGCTAGTTTTTATCCAGATTGGCTGATGGCCTTTAGATCTGGCAGTCAGATTTTCTCAGTGTGAAGTTGGTTAACCTGCTTATGCTGTCAAGTCTAGACATCACGCTGTATCTAATCCAAGTCCTACATGTGATCTTAGATCTTAAGCATGAGCAGTCAGAAGTGATCAGTTAAAAGAGATGGCAGGTAGAAAGATGAAGTGTTTTCGCTGTGGCCTAATTGTGACTTAGGTAGGTTTATTAGTTCCTTCCTACGTGTGTAGATGCCCTTGGAGAAGTTAGTGCTTGGTGTCTTCTGACTTTTAACTCTGCTGAAACAACCTCTTCTCCCCTTCACTCTCAGTTCGCAATTCTGATAAGAGAATATCATGTGATGAAGAATTCTCTGACTCCGAAGATGAAGGGGAAGGAGGGCGCAAAAACGTCGCCAACTTTAAGAAAGCGAAGCGTGTGAAAACAGAAGAGGAAAAGGAGGAAGAGGAGAAGAAAGGTAACAATGAAAGCTAGGACTGGAAGCCCTCCCAACTGTATGGAACTTTGCCTGGTGTGTGCTTTCCTACTGTTCTGCCATGTCTTTTTTTTTTCCTCCTTTCTAGAGGAAAAAGAAGAGGAAAAACCAAAAGAGGAGAAACCAGAACCCAAAGGGTGAGCCCCATGTCTCTTGGCTTGGCAATTAACTGGCTGTGTTTGTACTTCCTTGTGCATTCCCCCGATGGGTTATTGTGTAACTTGTGGGGTTGGAAGGGAGATGTGGTAGTTTGGATGGCTTTGTCATGGGGAGAAGTTTGCATAGGTAGAACAGGGCACCTGATAAAGCGCTGTGAAAGCCCTCAAAGAAAAGGGCTCAAAAATACTGTGTATTCAGTACAGCATTACTAGTTTTAGGGGGAGATCGACATCAGAGTACGGTAAGTGTTTTTAAGATGGGCCATCTAAGAAGCCTTTTTAAGGCTGCAGCTCTAGCTTGGGTACAGCCTGAGGTACTTTTTTAAACCAAATTCTTCACTATTTCCTTCCACAGGGTGAAGGAAGAGACGAAATCTACCTAAGATGGCTGCAGCTGGACAGTACCTGTCAGTGCATAGTTACCATAGGTTAGCTTCTCCGGTTGCCTCCCATTCCACAGGATTTATATTTTATATATGTTTCTGTATATATTTCTATATAAATATATAAATGACATGAGAACTGTAAATTATTCCTTGCTGCACTCCTCTGGGAGCAGATAGGGAGGATTCTGCGGAGTAGAGAGACCTGCACTGCCCAGGATTGGTGACTGGGAAGTTTCACTCTTGCCTTCCACTGCCTCCTTAGTGTGTCTTTTAAAAAAATCACTTCCTTTCTTTACTCTCCTCTGAAGTAACCACCCTTGGAAAAGAATAATTTAAGTAGAAGTAGTATCTGCATTTCAGGTTAGGTGGAAAGATGGCCATGAAACTTTTTTTTCTTTCTCTTTTTTTTTTTTTTTTTGATGGGAGATATGAATTCCCAAACGAAGCCTGTGAGAGACTGACTATTCCTTTGGTCTTCAGTCTGATTCCACCATGGCAAGTAACTGCAAGCTGGTGCCACTTCTCAGGGTCAAATAGTGCAGTTCTTGAATAGAGTTGGCTACCTCCCTGCAGCAAACTTGTGGAAAGAGATGAAGCAGCTTAAAAGCAGATCTGAAAATTGCTTGAGTGAATCTGCCCAAGAGCCCTGCAGGTGCAGATCTGGAAAATGCAAAACAAAAATCACCCTAATGTGGTGGTTAACATTTTCCAAGATCTTGCAGATCCAGTTAGTGTGGCAGCATTATGCATCTCGAGTAAGAGAAGGGATGAAATTTTTATACATTTTTTTCTATACTTATGCCCCTCTTTGCAGGGGGGAAGTGAGTTACTGCCCGTCTGGCCGCCTGCTTCGCTTTTCCAGCTTGTTCTGCCCTCAGCTACGTTTGCTGTAATGTGCTTTCTCGGTCCTGATCTGTATCTTAGCTGAAAGCATGGCAGAAATTCCCAAGTCGTGTAAAGACCAGACAAACCGAGCCCAGCTGAAGCGTCTTGTCGACATGTGTCGCTCACTGAAAAACTTCTCTGAAGTGAAGCATACAAATGTTTTCAGGTTGAACCTCTCCTCTCTTTGCTCTCAAGGCCAGTAAATATGGAGAACTTTTTATCAGCAGTCTGAGCTGTTATCTGTACAAGGGAACAGCAGATGGGGCTCTGTACATTTTTATAACTACTCCTCTTCCTACTCCCACACATTATCTCACACCCGAAGGTCTTTTGTGATCAGAACTGGCCTTTCTCTTGCATCTCGTTTTGTACAGCTGATTGTTAGATGAGCTTTCTGTGAAATGCGTTGCTGAGCTCCAACTTTGCAGAAGTTTTGCAGGCAGTTTTGACTCGCTGCTCTCCTTTCTCAGGGGGATTCCTCTGTCCATAAGAGGATTTGTACCTCCCACGGAGTGCTGCTGATGGTTTCAACTCTAATAATGCTGCTAACTTAACACAGGTTATTTTTAAAATGTTTTATTTTTTTAAATACTTTTTTTCCCTTTTCCACCGTAAGTTTTTTAGTCTCTTGGAATCTGAGTGACGTCTCACTCCCGCTTTTCAGTGTTTGTATGTGAAGCGAGAGAGATCAATGTATCTTTGTGTCTGGGGGGGGAAATATATTGTGGTTTTTTAAAGATGCTTTTATTTTGAATTTTGAGAACCTTTGTAATAAAACTGGTACATTTCTATGGTTGGCCTGAGTTTGTACTGCTTTCTGCTGAGAGGAAATACTTGGTTAGAGTGGGAGTGTGGTTGGTTTTCAGAGTCGCTACTGGAAAATGTTGCAGTGGCTTGGTCACGATCATGGTGTAGTGTAGAGCCCTACAACAAAAAATGACAGCTGTAATAAGGTTTTGAAAAGGTAAGGCATGATTTTTTTTCCCCCTCTTTTTGGGGGGGTGGTGGCTAGGTATATTGGTTCAAATGCATCTACTGAAGCCTGTAGCATTGTATATGGAACATGCTCCGTGCTGCATGTAAAAGAACACTTCAGTTCCCTTGGTAGATGTTGAAATTTCCTTGATTTATTTTTTTTGTTCCCCTGCATTTTACAAAATAGCCTTGAAATTCTCATGGACCCCTTCTCTCTGGAAAAGGTAAGTTGAAATGCTGTACATTTTGTGTGCTCACACCTCTTCTGAGGATCACAGGGGTAGTTCTTGTCCTCCTGAAATTGCAGCCAGGTTCTCCTCCAGCAGCATTGCTGATGCTAATTGAGGTTGCAGCTTGGTGGGGTACAGTGCTTCATGCACTGACTCTTGGTCTGAAAGCAATGTTAGTCTGGAAAGGGGAAAAAAAAGTTACAGGAAGGGAGTATATTATGTATTTTTTTGCATGAGTTTAAGTGGTTTTAATCTGGTATTCACTTGAAAAAAAATAAAATTAGGAGCAGGGTAATTTTGCATTGAGTGCTGATCACAGCTGAAATGCACATGGAAGGTTCCCAAGCCAAATCTGTTGTTTAGGTAGTTAAAGAAAAGCTTTGAGTGGCTCAGTTGCCTTTCATTGCTGTAATAATACTCCAGGAAACTTAGCTATCCTTCTCACCCTAGCACACAATTAAAATCCTCTTCTCCTCGAACAAAAACAACCGTACAATTCAAGTCACCCCTACTATATCATGCATGCCAATGTGCAACTGCAGCCTTCCTCCCTTCCAGCCTGTCTTAAAATGGCTGCCGCAGCCGCGGCTCCAGCAGATGCCTTGAGCCCAGCACCTCTCAGCTGGGCCTGCTGCAGCTGTGCCTTGCGGGGCACACAGGAGCCATCTTCCAGCTCAGAAATAATTTGTAGATTGCAGTGCCTGCATTCGATTTTTTTTTTTTTGCCCCAGGTTAATGGGGATGAATGCCTGCTGCAGTTGGAAGCGGGTTACTTGCTTTAGTTTTCCATTATTGATGATAATAAATACCTTCTGCAGTTGGAAGCAGGTTATTTGCTTTTAGTTTCCCGTTATTGATAGGAGGATGGGCTGCATAAAGCCCAGCATTCATGTTTCTATCAAAGGACCACAGAGGAGCTCTGGTGGCCTTGCCCCAGGCCCTACCTTGGCAGGGTGGTGCCCCAGCAGCCCTTGGTCCTTGCTTTTCTCCGGGCTCCCCTTTGCCAGCCAAAACAGCAGGGGCAGGTGATTAAAGGGGGATTAGGAGCAGGCCATTAGCTGCAGGGGGCCCTGTGCTGTCCTACAGCCTGAGGGGGCAGGATGAGCTGCTGGAGGCTGCTGCCTTTGTGCTCTGCAGCTTCTCTAAGGTGGGCAGTGCTTGCTCCTGCCTTCTGCAGGCCTGCCCCAGGAAGACACAGCTCTGTCCCCAGGCAGACCACAGGAGAAATGACGGAGGCATCCAAAATGCCTTCATTTTCTCTTTGGAAGGAAAAATCCTTGCTCCCAGGTGCTAGCTCTTACAATCAGGCACATCTCCATAATGCAGGATCAGCTCCTTCCTAAAGCCACAAAAACATTAAATCAAAATTACACTGGGTCTGCTTGGGCATCCCTGGTGAGAAGTCCCCCCTCCACCCCCCCCAGGTATTGTGGTTAGGTCTCCCAAAATCAGGTAAAGAGCCAATGGGCATCCTGAGGCAGCAGCGACAAGAGGCTGGTGTGAGAAAGTCCTTTGTGGCTGTAGCTCTACATCTGCTGCAAGTCAATTAACTGCGAGCAGAGCCAGGGCTGGGGTGATTAAATGCAGCAGCTGTTGAACTAAATAAGCAACTGCTATCTTCACTGGCCCTTGTCTGGCATCCAGGACAAGAAGGACTCAAGCTCACCCATAAAGGGGTCACCGTTTATTCCTTTCAAATGTTACAATAAAACCCATACAGCTTTTTTTTTTTTTTTAGAAGTTAGAAAATTGCAAATCAAGTGTTTTGGCCATTAAAAAATTATTTACAGAGAAAACAATGTTGCTTCACATTATACAGCTGGCAGGCCCCCTCCCTCCACCCCAGACCCTAAAAGTTATCCCCTAGAAGCAGAATTAAACACAGCGGACTTACAAGCTTTACGGTTTTAAGCCAATAGTAAGACTTTATAAAAAAAACTAACCAGATTAGCTTTTAAACCACTGGTTTCTATAAAAAGCACAAAATACTTTAAATGAAGTCAGAACCAGGAATGTAAACTGAGAAAAAGAATCCATTGAACAGTCACTGGCTTGCTGGGCTCATAGGAGCGCAGGGACGGTCGGGAGGCCAGCAGAGACCAGAGCAGGACGTGGGCTCTGGGGTCTTACAAACTGTAAATTCCAGTTATGTCCAGGATAGTCTTCCTCCACAGTTTTAAAGGATTCAGGTAAAACTACTCCGAGTTGTGATGGTGGTGGGAATCCAAACCAGCTTCCTAACAGGAGTGGGGTAGAAATAATAATTCAGGGCTGGGTTTTAGAAAGCGCTGTCAGTTCTACACCGGAGAGGGGAGGTGTGTGGGCAAGGCAGCGAGTCCGTGGTGTTACTGGGGTGGAGAGGATGGCGCAAGAGTCTCAAGTTAGGTGGATGCCAAGCAGGCTCTACTCTTCCTTCTGCTCCGCTGCTGCAGGAGCTGTGGGCTCAGGCCCCGCGGGTTTCGAGGGCTCCTCTGGTTTGGCTGTATCCCCCTGGGGGTCCCCCGGCTGCTGCTTCTCCTCCTCCTTGCTCTCCCCTGCTTCTGCATCCTCCCTCTTGGGCTCGGCTTCCTGCTGCCCCTCGGCAGCGGCCCCGGCCCCGCTCGGCCCCGCGCTGCCCCGCTCCTCCGCCTGCCCCTCCTGGGGGGGGGCCGAGGGCTCCGTCCCGCTGCCGGAGCCAGGGGGGGTCTCCTCTCCCTTGGCCTCTGCTTTGCCTTGGTCCTCCGTAGGAGAGGACGCGGAGGAGTCCCCGGCTTCTTTCTTGTTCTTCCTAAAGGAGATCCCGCTCAGCTTGAAGGACTTCTTGAACGAGAACTTCTTCTTCTTCTTGGGGGTGTCCTTGGGGGCTGCGGCGCCTTCGGGCTTCGCATCCCCACCTTCGGCTGCGGGGGCTGGCTCGATGGCATCCTCGGCGCCCGGCTCGCCCTTGCTGTCCTCCTGGGGGGGCTCAGCCGAGCCGTTGCCGTTGAGGGGCGCCGCCTCACCCCCCGCCTTGGGCGTCATGTCCCCGTTGAGCCGCAGGTGGCCGTTCTCCTGCGGGAGCAGCTCCGCGTTATGCATGCCCAAGATCCGGCACCCGCTCCCCAAAACCCCAAATCCCCCCAAAACCCTCCAAGCCCACCACCAGCTGGGGTGGGGACCCCAAAACCCTAAATCCCTCCAAACCCGCAGCCAGGTGGGGCGGGGGCACCAAAACCCCAAATCCCCCCAAACCCGTAATCTGCTAGGACGGGGACACCAAAACCCCAAGTCCCCCCAAATCAACCCGCAGCCATGCGGGGGGCACCGAGCCGGGAAAAGGGGGGGCCACCGGGGCGGGGGCGTTCGCACCGGGCGGGGAAGGGGGGGGGAATCCCCGCGCTGCCACCGGGCGGCGCCCGCGCTCCGCGCCCAGTGCCGGGAGGGGGGCCCGGGGCGCGGCCCGGTGCCGGTCGGTTCCGCATCCCGGAGCCCCCGGGCGGGACCCCCCCCGTCCCACCCTTCCCTCCTCTCCCCCGCCACGGGGTTTCGGCCGCCCCCTCCCCTCCGAGCAGCGGCCGCCGCCTTTGTCCGCCCGCTCCGGCGGGGCGCCCGGCGCCTCCCGGTGCCCGGTACCCACCTGCCCGTTGGCCTTGGCGGGCTCGGTGGCGGCGGCGTGGCCGGCCGGGGGGGCTCCCCCCTCCGCCTTGGCCGCCTTGGAGCCCTGGCTGCCCATGGTGCGGCGCCCACCCCGCCGCGGCGGCTGCGCTCGGCGCCGAGAGGCAGTGGGCAGAGCCCCCCGGCGGGGCGCTGATAAGGCGCGGGGACGGGGCGGGACGGCGCCGAGACCGCCCCCGGGGCGGGGGGACCGGGCTGCAGCCAACGCCCCGTCGGGGCCGGGGGCCTTCTGCCGTTTTCCCCCTCCCCCGACGGCCGGGGAGCCCCCGCTGGGGATGGGGAGGAGGCGGACGGGGAGCGGTGCCGCCCCCGGCACCCCAAGACGCTTCTGCCCCCAGCCCCGGCACCCTGGGGTGTCGCCCACCCTGGGGTGCCGCTCACCCTAGGGTGCCGCTCACCCCCGGGAAGGTCCCTCTGGGGCAGGCCGGTGGCACTTGGGCTGCACCCAGCTCCCCGCCTCGCTGTGGCACACACCCCCCCCACACCCCCCCCCCCGGCACGCAGCTCGTTAGCTTTGCCCCGCAGCCCTTTGCTTTCCTGGAAAGGAAGAGTGTAGGAGAAAGGAAAGTGGGACTAACGCGAGGCCGATGCCAAGCAGGAGGGACGTGCGGCTTGCCCGCGCTCCCAAGGCCACAGCTGCAGCAGGGAGCCAGCAGTGGCTGTGGGAGAGTGTCCTGGGGTCAGCCCTCCTGGCACCCCCCCCAGGAGGGTCCCAAGAGCGAGACCCCCCCCCCCCCCCCCCCCCTTGTGCCAGTGGGTGCTGGCAGCGCTCCCTGACCAGCCCGCACCCCACCAGCAGCATCCACGCTCCGAGAATGGGGGCCTGAGCCCCAAACCCGGCATGGCCCCCGTGCCTTCAAGCACCATGCCGGGGTCTGCAGCCCCCTCCTGCCAATGCCACCACAGCTCCAGGCAGCACCCAGCACCCGACACCCAGCACCCAGCACCCAGCTGCGCGCCGCAGCGGCCGTGCAGCATCAAGGCCAGCGTCTCCGGGGTGGGGGGGGGAAACAACGCTTGGCTGTGTGCGCTCCGCCAACAAGGTCATGTTTTGTCTCCGTCCTCCCTCCCCCCCCCCCCCCCCCAGCGCACATCATCTCACCCCCATTGGAGAGAAATTGCGCTGTTAATTAAAACAGGCGGCATCTTCCTTATTGACTTTTGGTTGCCAGTTGATAAAGCCTTTGCCCGGCTGCTGGTTTGCCCGCCCGCTCCTCGAGCTGCCTGCGAGGTGGGCAGCGGCCGTCAGGGCTGCAGAAGGGCCGTGGAGGATGTCCTGGGTCGAAAAGCACTCGGTTTTCAGAGCACAGCGAGGCTGTTTGCTTTGGCGAGACAAACAGCCCAAGCGAGTCCATTAAATCAGTCGATAAACACGATAAACACACCGTGTCTCCGCCACTTGGTGCCCAGTGCCCCCGCTGGTACCTGCTGGGTCCAAAACCCGGCAGAGCCGCGGGTGGCAAGCCCCGGCCTCTGCCCCTGTGGCCGCCTGGTGTTGGGCAGCATCCGAGCCAAGCCCCACTCCTCTCCCCACGTCCCAGGCACGAGCACGGCCTGGCTGCCCTGCTCCCATCAGGGACGGCCGGAGGAGTGGCAGGGTCCCTGTGCGAGGTGGGAGGGATGGGGACAGGGTCGGGGCTGTTGGGGCTGCCTCTGCTGCCACGCTCTGTGCTGCTCACTCGGCTCAGCTCAGCCCCCACGCAAAGCCCGGGTCTCTTCCACGCTTTGCTGGAGGGGAGAAAGTGCTTCACACCCCGCTGCTCCCCTGCCACAGCGATCGGAGGGCCGAGCTGAAGTGAAGGGAGGCAGATGTGATGTTTCTAAAGGGCAAACTTTAGCATGATTAGACAGGTCAAGATGCAGCCCTGCTGGGGGGGCAGCCCCCCTCTTGGCATCAGCAGCAGTGCCGCAAAGCTCACGTGTGCTTTTTTAGTGGCTTTCATCTCAGCGACATCCCTGCTTGCCACATCGCTCCTGATCCCAGCTTTTCTTGAAAGCCTCCTTCTCCTGCAAGGCTGCGCAGGGGATGTGTTTATAAATAGATGCCTTCCCCGTGGGTTTCCAACGTGCCTCCCCCTCCCAGGGCCACCTTCCCCGCGATGCCTGCCCTGCCCGTGCTGATGGCAGCAGGGTCAGAAGCTCTCGGTGGGCTCTGGTGTGGTGCTTTGTGCTCCAGAGCCCTGGGGTGCAGCCAGCAGCCCTCGTGCTGTCACCAGGCTGCTCTCGGGTGCGTTGGTGGCACGGAGCACGCCGTGCCACGCAGGGTGACGCTACCGGGGGTGTGCACACAGCTGGGTGGGGGCAGGAGCCGGCTGCGGTGCACAGCACCAGAATTCACAGCACAACCCAAAACCTGAACCCCGTGAGGGCTCTGCTGGCTCCCAGGGCTTGGGCCACTCGGGAAGCAGTGGGGATTTGCAGGGTGCAGGCAGACGGACAGATTACGGGGCTGTCTGCCTCTCCAGCAGATGGACAGGCAGACAAATCTGTCTGCCTTTCTGTGCGCCACTCCTGCCTAAAGGGCCTCGGGGATGAGACATCTCTGCTGATGTTATTTTCCACTTTCCAGACCTACTTAAACTGCTTGCTGATTATTAATTTATTAGGTGTTAAGCGCTGACAGCCCGCAGGACGCAGCAGCGACGGCAGCCCCCGCCTGCACTGGAGCCAGGGCAGGAGGATGCAGGCCCCTGCCCGTGCCCTGCCTCTGCCTCCCACGTCGTTCCCCCGGTGAGGAACTGCTGCAATTATTTATTCATGTCTCTGGAGCCACTCAGCAGCCTCGCATCATCTGCTCCAGGATCTTAACCGAGTTAGCAGGGGCCCAGCCAGGGCAGCCAATGGCGCTGGGAATAAAGCAGAGGGATTTCCATATTGATTTATAAATAGCAAAGGAATTAGCTAATTAGAGCTCTCCAGGGAGAGAATTCCAGCAGGGAGAGTGCGGGGCTGGGCTGCACGCAGAGGGACGGGCGGATGGCGACAGCTCCTGACACCGCGGCAGCTCCGGCACCGAGCAGCTCCTGCAAACAGCCCTCGGCTGAATGGAGCGGCTGTGGGGTATGGCTGGGGTCTGCCTCCGCCATGCCCCCCCCATCCCCTTGTCCCCTGCTGCTCCCTGCCCAGTCCCTGGGTGAGAGCACCCTGCCCGTGCTGCACTGGGAGACTGAAGGCTTGAGGCTGTGGGGCTGACTGGGGCCACCCCCGCGTACAGGAGGAAAACCTCCAGCCACATGCCAGGGGATTTTGGGGGGAAGAGGTCTGGCCGGGCGCAGGAGGAAGATGAGGGCCTCGTGGTGATGGAGGGGGCTTTTCCAGTCCCTCGTGCAAGCAGAAGTCACCTCCAACGCCGTGCCGCCACTGCTGGGCCTGGTGGGTCGCTGCCGAGCGCCCGCCCAGATCTGTGCCGCAAAGAGGGGTCCTGGGCACCCTCGGAGGCTTTCTCTTGGCTCTTGTCCTGTGCTGGGTTAGCCGGGCCCCGTTCTCCTCGCGGTTTCTTGCTTCCACTCGTGGGCAGGTGGGAACGCGCTGCGCTGGGGGATTTCAGCCCCAGCCCCTGCTCCCTGCCAGGCTCAGGGGCAGAGCCGCGGGGCTGGGGCCGGTGCCGCAACCAGCGGCTCCGAATCCGTCCTGCCCTGGGAAAGGCTCCAGCCCGGAGGCTGCAGCAAGGCGCTGACTTCCCATAGAAACACATAAAAGGGCCCGTTCTTGTATTTGCCAGAGGCCCATCATTTTTGGTTGTGAAGATCCCATGGCAACCAGTGCCTTGTGTAACTGCATTTTCTATTTCTGGGACTGCTTTTCACTTCGGTAACATCCTTCTCACATCCCCCCGTCCTGCGCAGGGGCAGCACCAGCTCTGCTCAGCCAGAACGGGCACGGGACGGGTGCTGTGATACAGCCAGGGCCGAGATGCACTCCCCACTGCTCGCACCCCCGGCACCCCAATCTGCTCGGCCCCGGGCGGCTGCGGGCAGAGGCTGGCAGCTGGAGCAGGGCGAGCACTGCACCTCCTCTCCTCTCCTCCCTCGCAGGCCATCTGCCCTGCTTTTTGGCCAGGAGCTGGAGCATTTGCTGGGGCTGGCTGGCCCAGAGGACAGCCCTGGCTCTGCTTCACCCCAGGATGGGGAGCGAGGGCCCCCGGGTGCCTCCCCGTGCCCCGCACCGCATCCCCACGGCGGGTGGGAGAACAGGAACCGGCCTCAGCATCTGTGCCCTGGCGGGACGCGCGTCCCCCACACTGTATCTCCTGCCTCCCGCCATAGGCTACATTTCAGCACTGATAAAGGGCTCCCTGACCCTGACCAAGCCGTGTGCTGCCGGTTCGGTCACGTTACGAGTGCAGGACGGCTGCCAGACGTTGTCCGGAGAGAAAAGGGGCCGCAGCGTCCAGCTGGCAGCGGGGACGGGAGAGCGGCTGGGTGCTGCTGGGCTCCCTCCTGCCTTGGCCGGGGCTGCTGGCAGGGTCCTGCAGCTGGGGGCTGAGCGGGGAGCGTTCCGAGCCTCCTTCCTCGCTGGAAGGGAAGTTTATAATGGAAACAAAAGCGGCTCTCCGTCCAAGTGCAGCTTTTCCCATCCCGTTTCCTCCGGAGCCGCCTGCGGAGGTGCCACGGGAGCGTGCCCACGCGCCGCGCACCGCCACGGCCGCAGCGTGGCGAGGAAGCTGGGGCCGGGTGCGTGCCTCACCGTGGGCAGCACGGCGTTTTCCCGCTCTAGCTGTCCCCAGGGAGGGCTCAGCTCCCTCCACCTCCGGACCTGCCTGTGCCCGGAGCGGAGCTGTGTGATCGGGGGACACGGTTTGGGGTCATCCCTTGCCCCTCAGCAGGGCAATGCCCTGATGGGGCCGCACAACAGCAGCTCGCCTTGGCCTCTGCTGCAGGTGGGGATGGGATGGGGACAGCATGTCCCTTCTGGGGCTGTGTGGGGCCACCGCTGCTCATGGAGGGCACCCGAGCCCTGCGTCTCCTTGGGGTGCGGCTGGAGGGGACCCGGCCGTGGGTGCACCAGAGCAGGTCCTGCGCATCCTGCACACCTGCAGCCTCCCCTCCCGTGCAGCCTCCCCTCGTGCACGTCCAGGAGCGACGCAGACCCCAAGGACACCGCTGGGCACAGGGGCTGGATGCAGCCCCACGACCTCCGCCGTCTCCCGACAGCCCGGCGGGGTGACCGCCTGTGCCCGAGCCCCCCGGGGCCGGTGGCGGCCAGACCCGGGACAGGAAAGCGGCGCTGGGCTGCAGCGGTCCCAGCCCCCCGCCGCCGGGCTGCATGGGCCCCTTTCTCCCGGGCAGTCAATGTGTCTTTTTGTTGCGCTGCTGGGTTTTGATGCCTGCGAGCAGGGCAGACAATACGTCGCATTGTTCCCTTTCAGCAACATCTGACGGCCTGGGCAGAGAGAGGCCAGTGTGCGCGGGGGGGGGACATGGGGAGGCCGTGGGGGAAGGGAGGCCGGGAGGCCGCCGAGCCTCTGCTCGAGGGACCGGGACCGGGAAGGAGTGCTGGGAGCCTCTGCTCCGGCCGGTGGGCTTCTGGGACCCAGCCCTGGGGGGGGGGGACGAGCCTCCAGTCTCGCTCATCCTATCCAGCCTCGCTCGTCCTAATGTTACGGCCTCGCTAGGAGGCTGTGGGTGCCGTGCCGTTAACCTCACCATTGTCCTCTGCCAGAAATCCCAGCTAGTTTGTGGGGCGATGGGTGTGTGTGTGTGTGCGTGTGCATCCCCTGTTTCTGCACAGCACCAGACTGGGCTGTGTCCTCAATAAATCCGGGGGGGGCGAGGCCAGGAGCACTGCCAGGCCCCCCCCCCCCGTGACCCCCACAGGCTGCGGGCAGATGGGGACGGGCAGCACCAGGGCAGGGGCTCGAGCCCCCGGGTGGGCTGCAGGGGGGAGCGGGGGCCCCGGAGCTCGGCGGGGAACTCACACGTCAGCGCCGGGATTGTCTGCAACTTTCCACCAGAAATCCCCTCCTTCCCTGTCCCCTGCTGTCCTGGCCTGGATTGCCCAACCGCCGGGAGCAGAATTCCCCTCCGCCGCAGAGCAAAACCGAAAGTGTCCCCGGGGCCACGCAGCGCGGCTCAGGGCTCGGCAGGACGCCCACCGGGCTCTGCCTGGGTGCCGGCGGAGCCCCGAGACCCTGGCGAGGGCTTTGGGGGCTGCTCCCCTCGGGGGTGATGGGGAGCACCCGCGCCGTGCCCCCAGACTTCGGCTGCTTCGGTCCGTGGGGATGTGCCGTGGGGGGTCCTGCTGCGGAGCCCCCGCACTGGGCACGAGCAGCAGGGCTGTGTGCGTGCTGGAGGTGGGCGCAGCTCCCCGGCCCCCCAGCACCACCCGGCGCCACCAAACCTCAGCTTTCAGGGCCGTGGGAGCGCGGTGGGACCTCGCCGTGACCGCGTCCCACGGGGATGCAGCCCCTGTTTGGGGGGGGGGGGGGGGGGGGGACAGGGATGGGACAACACTCCCAGTACCCCCCCGCGTGCCCCCCACTCTCCTGCCACGGCTCTCGCCCTGGGCAGAGGTGCGAGGAGAAGGCTGGCAGCGGCTGCGGGCCGGCGGTGCCGTGGCCGTGCGGTGGCCGTGCGGTGGCCGTGCGGTGGCCGCCATCCCCTGGCAGCGGGGGCCCTCCCCGCCCCCACCGCCGCCGCAGCTGCATTTCGCCCAGACTTGCATGGCCGTAACCATGGCAACGGCTGCTCGGCGGCAGCGGGATCCCCGCGGGGCTGGGGGCGGCGGGATGCGCGGCACGGGCACGGGCACGGGCACGGGGACGGGGACGGGGACGGGGACGGGGACGGGGACGGGGACGGGGATGGGGTCGTGGCGCTGCACCGTGTCCCCCCCCCCGGGCACAGCCCGTTCCCAGCAGCGCCGCCGACGCAGAGCTCACGCGCAGGGCTGGGGCACACCCGTGCATGCGTGCAGCCGTGCACACGCGTGTGCAAGCAGGGCGTCAGCGCGGGGGGGGGGGGGTGGCTGGGGCACACTCCCCCGTTATCAGGGCTGGGCTGCCATAAAGCCGGGCTGTTTGCAGAGGCGCGGGCTGGGGCTGCCGTCGCCACCGCGCTTTGTCTCCGCGTTAACTTTTAACCGCGGCCGCCTTCCCGTGCCGCGCCCTGCCGGCATCGTGCACCGGGGCTCCCATTGCTTAGGGCTGTGCGTGGACCCCTCGCATCGGGGACCCCCACACCTTGCCACCCCGCTGGGGGGCTCTGGTTCCCCCCGCACATTGTGCACCGCTCCCTGCCCGCTGGGGATTTGTCCGGCTGCGTCCCGCTGCCGCTGCTCCTCGCCTCCCTGCGGGTGCGTGGCTTTTGGCTGCTGCCTCCGGCGGTGAATTCCCAGGGCTGGTGGGGCCAGCGGGGACATTGCAGCCCTGGGAGCCGCAGCCTGGGAGCAGAGGGCAGCCCCTCACCGCCGCGCCCGGCCCCTCACCGCCAGCCCCGGTGGGTTTGGCAGCACAGCAGCTCAGCTGGAGCAAAGCCTCTGGCGCTGGAGTGACCCACTAACCCTGTTCTTCTGAAAAATGCATGAAATGCAGGCTGCTGCCTACGGGGACTCGCGCACTCACGCTGCTGCTCACGCATGTGGGGGCAGATTTTCGTCACCGTACCCCCCATGGCTGGGCCAGGCGGCGGCACTGGAGACCCCCAGCAGGGCTGGGGTGCACTGGGCTGGGGGCGAGCGCTGCGCTCGCCTTGCTCCAGATTTTGGGGTATGAGCAATGTCTACTTGCTCCCCCTCTGCTGCTGCTGCTGCTGCTCGGTGCCCTGCACATCCCCAGCCCACGCGAGGGCACGGCAGGTTGCTGCAGCAGCCGGGGCTGGCCCCGCTGCTCTCCGCTCGGCTGCGATAACGTCACGGCTGCGCAAAGTCCACGCCGCCGTCCCCAGCTGTGCCAGCGAGCTGGAGGCTGAGGCTGGGGCTGAGCAGGGCTGGATCCCGCTGCCGGGGAGGGGAGAAGGGCACCAGCTCGCCCCGGCCACCACTGCAGCCCTGGCGTCGCAGCCCTGACCTCATTTCTCTCCGGCTTCTCCATTCCTTTAATACACCCCGGCCAGATGGCTGCGAGCCGGGGGCTCCCGGCGGTGCCTCCCCAGCACGAGGGGGGCCAGGGGCTGCGGGGGGGCTGCAGCTCAGGGCTCTGCTGCTGCTGCTGCTGCTGCTGCTGCTGCCCCCAGCCCCACCGGGCTGCCCCAGGGTGCCCCCCTCCCTGCAGGGAGCTCCTGGGGCTGGGCGCTACTGGCGCCGCCCCGCCAGGGGTTAACGGGTTTGTGCCTTGGTCGGCTGAGTGAATTTTGGTCGCATTTGCATAGCTGATTTCGTGGCTGCAACACCTCAGCTGGTGTGCTAGAGACACCGGCAGGATGTTCACTGCTGGGTGGCCCAGGACAGCGTCCGGATCCGGCCCCACGGAGGGTGCCTGGGGGGTGCCCGGGGGGCCCCTCAGGGAACGAACGGGCACATCCAGCCCACACCAGCACCACGGCTCTCAGTGGGAGCAGCAGGGGATTTGCAGGGCTGCGGGGATCGAGGTTCTGCCTTCCTTTTGTGGTTGCAATCCTTTTTTTTTTTTTTGAAAAAAAAAAAAAAAAAAAAGAAAAGAAAAGAAAAAAAAAGCCAACAGCAGCCAACCTCCCAGTGCCTGCTGGCCTGGACTAAATGCACTGCGGCACGGCGCGAGACGAAGCAGCTTCCCCCTGCCAGCACAGAGGGAATCGCTCCCCGGGCTGGATGCGGCCGCACCGCATTTCCCGTCCTCTTCCTTCCCCGCAGCCAGAGCCCAGCTTTGCTCCCCTCGCTGCCTGCTCCTGCTGCAACCTCTTCACGTTGCTCCTCTGCCCCCGAAGCGGCTGCGTTTCCACCCGTGGCGGCACAACCCTTTCCTCCAAAACGAAGCAAAGCCCCCGCACAGAGCCCCGCCGGCACAGCGCCGCCAGCAGCAGCCGGTGTCCCAGGGTCCCCGTCCCTTCGGTGTGCGCAGCTCCCAAGGGACAGAGCTTTTTGGAAAGGCTGAAGAGCTGAGCACAGCCCGGTGCTGTGCTGAACACCCCCATGGGTGCACGCGGCCGGGGCCCCCCCAGGCTCTTGGGATCTGGGGGCAGCTGCGCACGGGGCGATGCTGGTGGCTGTGCTCGGGCAGCCCGCGGAGGTGCTTCCGTGATAGCAAATCGTGTGATTTGTAGGGGAGGGGAGAAAAACAAAATAAAAGAAACCGAAAAGCCCCGAGAGGGGATTTGTTTGGCTGGCAGCAGCGGGCGGGAGCCGTGGGAAAGCAGCGCAAGGTGCGGGGCCGGGCAGGGGCAGCCGGGGGCTTCCACCGAGGGCTGCCAGGGCCGGATCCTGCGGCACCGGGGGGGGTCGGGTGAGGGTCTCGGTGGGTCCGAGACACGGAGAGGAAATGGCAGCGGGGCCGGGGGGAGGGAGCATTCACTGAGCCCTTTTGGAAATCCCTGCGGCTTCCTGTGTGGTTTCAACTCTTGCTCGTACGGCAGCAAAGCCGAGGAAGAGCGTGAATCACCGCAGGAAGCCGCGCACCGCTCATCCCTGCCTGCGCGCTCGCCCGGGCTTACCGCACCGTGCCCTCCTGTCCTCCCCGGGACGTGGCTGCCCCGTCCCACGTCACCGGGGCCACGGTGTCGGGGTGGGCTCAGCTTGCTGCGGTGCGGGGCTGCGGGGGCGCAGGGGTGCACATGGGTGCACATGGGTGCACGGGTGCTTGGGTGCACGGGTGCGCCTGTGCATGGGTGCACAAGTGTGTGGGTGCACATGTGGGTGAGAAGAGGAAGAGTGAGTTTCCAGCTCACGGTGTGAGCAGAGGCCCGGCAGCTCCCTCCAGCAGCAGGCAGACAGAGGCCGGAGCCCAGCACCGCTTCACAGCCTCCTCAGTTGTCCCGGTCCTGCTCCCGTTGTGCATGCGCACACACACGTCCATGTGCACACACACGTGCACGCCCCCCAGGTGCGCGCACACCTCTGCACCCCCACGTGCACCCCCGTGCGCACGTGCCTGTGCCCCCAGCTGGGCTCTGCACTTCCCGGTGCCAGCCAGGTGGCAGAGGGATCAGTCTCTCGGCTCCTCCAGCTAATTAACATAAATTGACACTGACTAATTAGCCGTCCCAGCTCATTAGAGCCTGCGTGCTGCATCTCTGGGAACAGCAGGCAGCCGAGCCCTCGCTGCCTGGTGGGGCGGGTGGGAGCTCCGCAGCCGCACGGAGCTGGCACCGGCCACCCCTGGCCTCCCAGAGCACCCCTGTCCCTGTCCCCACCCCAGTCCCTGTCCCTGTCCCCATTGGCGTCCCCATCCCCATCCCACAGCCCTCGCTGAGGCCACAGCAATAACGAGCTCGGCTCCTAATCCGTTCATTCCTGGCTGGCGCAGGGGCTGAGGATGGCCTGGCTCGGCCGCCCGGCGCAGCCTGGGGAATCGCCCGGCTGCCCTGCGGCACACGGGGTGCCCCGAGGGTGGCTGGGGGCAAAGGAGGAGATGCGATGGTGGCCTGGGCGCAGGCTTGGTGTAAGAAACGTGCTGGGACCACGGCATCCTGCCGGGAGCAGAGTTCTGTCCCCGCAGGGAGGGCTGGCCCTGCAGCGGAGGTGACAGCAGCGTCACCCGCCCCGCGGCAGGGTGGCCTTGGCAGCAGCTCGGTGACAAATCCTGCGTCAGCCGGGAGTGAGCCGGGGACCCCTGCCCGGCCGTGGAGGTGGGAAAACCCCTCCCTGGGATTCCTGCGGTGCCCTCGTCCCTGTGGGCGCTGGGGACCCCCGGGTAACCCCAGCAGCACAGCCCCAGTGGCAAAGCCGGGCTGCAGGGTGCTGACGTGAGACGGGGCAGGAGGTTGCATCCAGCGCCCTGGGGCAGGATCAGGCCCGCTGCGGGGAGCGGGGAGCGGAGCAGGGCGCAGGAGAGGCGACCGTGCCGCGACGCCACCTCCGCAGCCCTGCGGGAGGAAGGAAAGGGAAGCTCCTCGCTTCCCTCTTTGCCCAGGGCTTTGGCGCGGCTGCCCGGGAAGCGTGGCCCCGTGCAGGTCCCGTCCTGCGCCGCCCCACGGGGCTGTGCCCCCCGCCCCAACCCGGCCCCTGCGGCCTGCCCGTGCACGCCGCTCCCCGGCGGCTGCCCCGGGCTGAGTCAGGGCCCCCGCTCCGACCGGTTTGGGGGGGACCCGGCGTGGGAACGGCCCGGCCTCCGCGGGAAGGCGGCGTGCACCCAGCGCCAGCACCGCAGCAGGATGGGGCCCGACGCCCCCGGACCCGAGGGGGCTCTGGAAGGGGACGTTCTGGTGCCCCCCGGCAGCGTTTGCCGGTCCCTGGTCCCTGCCCGGTGGCCTCGGCTGGAGCCAGCCCCGCGTGCGATCCCCTGCAGCCGAGCTCCGGGGATTACAAACTAGGTCAGCGGCAGATCCCAAAAGTGATTGCAGTCAGGGGGTTGCTGCCCTCCGGGAGCGCCCGGCGGAGCCCTGCTCCGCTCGATATCGTTACCACTGATCTGGAAGGAAACGGAGAATCGCTGCTGGTGAAACGCGGGGCCTGGCACTGCCTGGATGAGCTGGGTCGCTCCTGCGGCAGTGGCACACAGAGGGGCTCGGGCCCAGGTCCTATGGCAAGGGTGGGGATGGAGCCCAGGGAGGGCACAGGGACCTGGGGCTGCTGGTGACACTGGGAGCACTGGGAGCACTGGCACCAACCCCATCCAAGACTGGGAAAGAGCCACAGGGAGGACGGATGGTGCTGTCACGGCGGGGACAGCTGGAAACCCTCGGTGCAGGGAACCAGGGATGGAGAAGGACGACACATGCCCCATGTCCAGCAGCAGGGCAGGGTTTGGGGACGAAGGGGTCCCGGGTGCAGCCGGGGACAGACGTGGAGCGGGGCAGGAGTCAGAGCCATGAGCCCCAGCGCCGGCAGGCAGGAAGAGGGGCGGGAGACGGGGCAGGAAGGCAGCCGGCAGCGGCGGAAGGAAGCCCGGCAGCGGTGCAAGGCTGCACCGGGGCTCGTGTGCCAGCCGTGCCACCACGGGTCCCTGCGCCGGGTGCACCGGCTGCGCCCTCTGCGCGGCATCGTGCCGGGAAAGGGCCCGGCCTGGGCGAGCCCCGGGCTGCAGGTCGCAGCACCCTGCGGCACCGGCACGCCGGGGCTTGTCGCTTCGTGCCACAGCAGGAGAGGTGCCGCAGCCGGCTCTGCGGTGCTGGCGCGAGGCTTTCAGCATTCCCGGGGTGGTGCCGCCGCATGCTGCGTGCTCGGCCGGCTCCGTTCACCACTCAGCTCCTCTGCACCCTGCGCTGCCAGGGCTGGGGAAATGTCCGGGTCTGGCCCCGGCTGGGGATCCCCGGGTGGATTTTTCCTTGGAGCAGGTTTGTTTTTCCCAGAAATGATGCAACAAACCTGGTGACTGTCCCTGTCCCTGCCATGTCCCCGCCATGGCAGCCCCAAAGCTTTTCCAGCCCGGCGTGCTGGGGTCGTTGAGCTCAGCCCCAGGGCTCAGCAGAGCGAGGCTGCGGAGGGGCCGTGGGTCCCCACGGGCTGTGGGAGCTGCCGCCCGCCCGGCTGTCGGCTCGACAGCAGCGCCGAGGATGGAGCTGTTAAATATTTATAGCCGCTGCTGGAGCCGGTTGGGTAAAATGGCAGCGTGATCGGGGAGGGGGGGACATGTCTCTGCTCTCCCTGCGGCCCATCTGGCCCCGCGCGGCTCCGCGCATTGTGGAGCTGCAAATCGCCATCTGCTCCCCGCGGAGGGCTCGTGCCCTGCTCAATCCCCGGCCGTGCTCCTCGGGGGGCTCCGAGCCGTGCACAGCCCAGCCCCACCATGTCCCCAGCCCCGCCGTGTCCCCACACTGTGCCGGGACATGGGCTGGGATGGGGCGGCGGCACAGTGGGGCCGGAGGTGTTTTTGCTGCTCAGCTGCCCAAGTGCAATGAGTTTTGGGGTCTCGGGTGGTGAGAAAAGGACGAGGGCAGCCCCTCGCTGGGTACATGGCGGAGGTGGGGATGACCCCAGCGAGCAGGGAAGGGAGAAGAGGAGGAGGAGATGAAGGCACAATGAGCAGAGCGATGGAGGCGGGGGCACAAGACACAGGGTGTCCCCTCCGGCTGGGTCTCGCCTCTCCTCCCCTGGCTCTGCCGTACACATTCAGCACCCATTTTTTAACCGTTCTTGCTGGTTAGCTGATGCCTGCGTGGGCTCCGGGGGTGCAGGATCCGTCCCTGCTCCTCCCCACACTCACTGCCCCCAGCTCCCATGAACTTGTTCAGATCAGAAAACGAGGGCATGTGTGTGTGTGTGTGTGCGTGCGCGTGCGTGTGTGATTGCTAATGAGGCCCTGCATGGGCTAATTCGGGGCTGCCAATTACAGCAGGTCTCGCTGGCTCGGGATGGGGCCTCGTGGGCCGTGTCCTGCCCCGGTTTTGGCAGGGCAAGCCCCGGGCAAGGTCGGGTGCAGGGGCAGCAGTGGCCGGCTGGGCTCGGCTCCCCCACTGCTGGGTGCCCAGGACCCACGGAGCCCCCCTGCCCTGGGTCAGGAAATGCTGCAGGGTGGGCACGGGGAAGCTGCCCCCCCCCCCCGCCCAGCCCCACCAGCATTTTTTCCCCTTCTTGATCTCCCACAAAACCTGCCTCGCTGTGAGATGGCAGCGGGCGAGCGAACCCTTAATTAGCCACTTTAGGGATTTGGCTTTATTAATGGCATAAACGATTATGAAGCAAGAATTAAAGCTACCGGCCTCCAGCTAAAGGGCACGGCGCAGCGGGGATCATCCGTGCACATCGTGAGCCCCGGCCAGGGCCCGCCGGCTGCACGGGGGGCTCCCTCCCGGCCCCCTCCGTGCTCTTTCAGCCTCTGCAACAGCCCCCGTGCCCCCTGTTTCTGCCCCCCCTGTGGGCAGGGGGAGGCTGGAGCTTGGCCCTTGCTCGTGTGCCGCGTCCTGGGGCTACACGAGGGGTGGCTCGGCCGTGTCCCCTGTCAGGACTGAGCCCGTTTCTGCCCGGGTTTAAAACCCGCTGCCAAGCCAGTGCTGGGATCCCGGGCTTGGGGGCACCCCAGGACAGGACCCTGGCACCCGTGGGCTCCCTGGTGTCTCTGGAGCTCGTTAGGCTCAGGTGTGGGATTAGCCCTAATTGCCTGCACTTTGATGGCCGCAGCCTCCTCCCCGAGGGATCCTCGTTACCTGCAGCAAACCTGCGCCCGGCATCTGGCTGCTAATCCCGGGATTAGCGGGCACGGGGGGGGGGCAGCAGATGGAGCCCGGCCAGGCCAGGACCCCCGGGGGGCTGCTCCCATGTCCGGCGCTGCCCTGGCTCGGTTCGGGTGGGCCGGGACCCCCGGGTCCCCAGGGCAGGGGGACGAGGGGACAAGACGCCCCCGCCCAGTGCCTGCAGCCCCCGGGGCCAGCGTCCCCTGGGAGGCTCACCCTGCTGCTCCCGGGGGAATTCCCACCCGGGATCTCCCCGGGGACATCATCCCCTCTGGGTCCCCGGGGAAAACCCCTGCGCTCACCTCCCTGTGACTCAAGGGAAAGGAGAAGTGCCCCCCCCCCCGGCTCCCCGCCGCCCTTCCCAGCTGCGGGGCCTTGCGGGGAACGCGCTCTCCCTGTGGGGAGGAAGGGCTGGGAAGCAGCGGGGTGCAGGCACCCCCCGGGGCTGGGGGCTCTGCACGGTGCCGTGGGTCGTGTTGCTGATCCCAGGGCAGTTGGGAGCCCCAAAATTGTGGCTTTGTTTGCTGCAGCTCGGCCAGCCCCGGCCTGGCTGCCCCGCGGGAGAAGGGGCTCTGCCACCCCTGGGGGGGCTCGTGCGGCTGCGCTTGGCCGTGTCCCCAAATATCTGCAGCGTGCTCCGGCTGAGCAAGGGGAGGGGGGGGCAAAGCCAAGGGTAAAGAGAAGGAAATGGCTGCAGGGCTCCTTCCACATCCCTGCAATGCCAGCTGTCTCGTCCCCCACCCCGGGGAGGCTGCGGGGGTCCCGGCCGGGCAGGGGGACCAGAGGGGGGTCCCGGTGGGAGCTGCCCTCGGGGCTGCGTCCTGGGGGGGGCCTGCCCTGTGCCCCACAGCCGGACCCCCTCCTCCTGCGGGCCGAGCGCCCCACGGCTGCGTGCTAACCCCAGGGTCCCCGCTCAATGGGAGGAAGGAAATCCTCATCCTCGGGAAAGGCAGGACACGGCCGCTTCCTCCCGCCGCGGCGGGGAGGGGGCCGGGGCGCAGCACTCCGGGTGCCGGCACCGCGCTGCTCCCGGGGCACGGGGGTGGTGGGGGCGCAGGGGACGGCCTGGGGACCCCCCCGGGCTGGCCACCAGCCCCAGCCCCAGCCCCTCGCTTTCCTGCTCCCTTTTCCTCTTCCTCGCCGTGCCCTTCGCCTCGCCGGCGCGGTGGCGGTGGCTTCGCTCCGGTGGCCTTTGCCCCCGCGGCGTCCCCGGCTGGGTGCTGGGCTCCTGCACCGGGGTGCGGAGGCCTGGGGAGCCGGGGAAATTGGGGGAGCTGGGGAAAAACGGAGCAGGGGAAGGTCGGGGAGCGGGGGAAGGTGGGGAGCAGGGGAAAGGGGGAGCTGGGGAAAGATGGGGAGCAGGGGAAGGTGGGGGAGCAGGGGGAAGTTGGGGAGCAGGGGAAAAAGGGGTGAGCAGGGGAAAGATGGGGGGGGCAGGGGAAGGATGGGGAGCAGGGGAAGGTGGGGGAGCAGGGGAAAGCCCCCAGCCCCCAGCCCCGGCCCCCTCCCCGAGCCCCCTCCGACGCCCCCCGAGCCCTCCGCGATCCCGGCCCCCCCTCGCACTCCCCGGGCGCCCCCTGGCGGCGTTGGGGCCCCCCCGAACAAAGGCCGGGGGCGGCGGCGGCGGCTGCCCGGGGGCTCCTGGCTCCCGCTGCCCCCCCGAGCCCGTGCCGAGCCCCCTCCCGGTGGGCGCCTGAAAAACGCCCCCGGCAGCGGCCCCCCCTCGGTGATGCGGCTCCTTGGGGCGGGGGGGTCGGGGTTTGCACCCCCGGGGGCTGGGGGGCGTGCATGACCCCGTATTTTAGGGCTCCCTTAGGGTCACCGCCGCCGAGCCCCAGGGACGGATGGTGCTGGGGGGCCGTGCACACGGCAAGGCTCTCCCCCAGAGCAAGGGGATGCAGCAGTTCAAAAACCTTTTCAGTTAAAAAAATGCAACCTTCCCCTGCTGCCAGAGCACCAGTGAGTATCGCAGGAATTTCTGCAGGGTCCCCGGAAAAGACAGGGTCAGGGCCCACAACAGGACACGAAGGGGACGAGGCCGTTCCCATCTTCCCCCCTGGTGCCAGCCGGAGCCCTGCAGAGCAGCACTCCTCGCAGCTCTCAGAACTAAGCACTGTTGTTAATAAATTGCTCCTCTCGCATACAAGCAGGAGGCCATCTCATGGGACTTTACCAGACAACAAACACACACACAACTGTTGGGAGTAAAAAAATATGTTTTTTCCTTTTAATTACATCAGTTATCAAAGAAAAAAAGCAGTGGTAACAAAAATACAAAGCTCTGAGGGTTTCTCGTTCTGTTTGTTCTGTAATAAGCTGAGCATCAGTGCAATTGTTTTAATTTAACTTCTGCTCTGAGTCTCTGCTGGCAGAATACGAGTAGGCTTTGCCCAGCACCAGACGGTCACGCAGCAGCTTGAAGAAGGCGTAGTAATTGCTGAAGAGGATCAGAGCCAGTGAGATCGTCTGATGCCACTTCTCTGAAGAAATCAGCGAGTAAAGCTGGTAGAAGATGACGGCTCCTTCCAGCAGGATCAGGATGTTGAGGATTCTCAGTGGTTTGCTGAAAAAGAACTGTAGGAGAGGCGACAGTGAGGCACCGAGCGGAGGCGCAGCCCGCCAGATCCGTTTGGGACAGGACGCGTGAGGCAGGGGCCCGTGGGGCGGCCCTGTGGGATCCCCCTCTGCGGACACCACCGTTACCCGGAACGGCTCTGCACAGGGGCCAGCTTTGCACGGGGCAGTCACCCTCCTGGCAGCGCCGAAGGCAGACGTGGGACTAGCGTGCAACGCTGCCGAATCCAGCTTTGTTCACTGCCCTGGTACAGCCAGCGGGCAGCTCTCCCGCCCAGAGAGCCAGCTCGTGCCACCAGGAGCTCTGAGGCGCTCAGGACAAACGGACTGCAGTCCTGCCAAGGTGCTACACCTCCGTTCCCAGCAGGAAATGTGACCTTACGTGAAAGCGGAAGTGCGAGACGTCCGATGGCACAGCCACGTTGTAATGACCCACAGCTTTGTACACATTCTTGCTGTGTTTCACTAGCACTCCCTGTGGCCACATGCACTCCTCCGTCCACCTGCAGAAGACAAGCAGAGCGCTTTTACTTCTACCTGCCCAGCTGGAGACGGGGTCTGGGGGCAGAAGGGGGGTCTGCTGCCCTCCCCCTTCAGCCAGGACAACGTACGAGCCGTGGCCGCGGCATTTTCCACAGTGGTGAGCCGTGGTCATTTGGGAGGGCAGAATTTGGGCCGCTGAGGCAGGTAACTGTGGCAGTGACAAACTGCGGTTACCTGTGGCCAGAAGCCGCAGGCATCTTGCCAAAATCAGATCTGCCTGCGGCACTTGGAAGTGGACAGTACAGACAGCGTCTGTACGATGCCAGATGTGTCAGCTCACAACCCTGCCTTCATTTTTCCCTTCTATCTCTTTTTTTTTTTTTTTATAGCGAAAAGAAGAGGAAGAGAGATGGCTGAAAGCTGAGCCCCCCCCATCCAGCCTCTGTTCACACCAACAGGAACAGAAACCTCCAGCCCTCGCCCCGGGAGGGTTCCTTACTGATGCTGTAGCACGTTGGAGCAGAGGGCTGGGTCGACCTTCTGCCAGCAGCCCAGGTGCGCCGCAGCTTTGTGGAGCAGGTCGCAGTAGCGCGCAGGCAGGAGGTACTGCATCAGAATCACAGACGTGCTGATGGAAACCAGAAGGAAGAGCTCACACGACCAGCGCTTGTCATAGTACTGCGTGTTCTGTGGGGGGACAGGAAGACTGTGACAACGTGTTTGGACAGCCTCACCTAACGAAGCCATCAAAACACGAAGCGCTCCGGCAGGTAGAACGAGGGCTTTTCACGCAGCCGTTAATCCTTCCTCCAAAAGAGGCGCCCACACAGGACGGCTGCTGTACAGCTCCCGAACACACCACGGCAAAACATTTACGCTGTCATCGCGGATCACCAAATACGGGGAGATGTTTCTGACGCTCCCCCAGCTCAGCTGATGGGCGGGGGCACCAGTCCCGCAGGGCTCATCCCTGAGGTCTGACAGATTTATTACTAGACGCGTCTCACTGTACCACATACCAGGAACCGAAACAAAGCACCGAAGAAACCTAATAAAACCCATCCCCTCTCAGACTGGCTCCCTGGTTAAAGTCAGTCCCCCGTCCTTGAGCCGTGTCCTGACAGAAGGCCAGCGTGCAAAGGGCTGGTCAGACTGGGGTCCAACGCCCCCTTTTAGCTCCTGGGGAAGGCGAGAGGATGACACTGCTCCTCACGGAGCAGACGGATGCACATCTCACAAACAGCAACCCTAACCCAGTGCCCACCTCTCCCCAGTCCTCCCCAGCCAGTCGCACGCTGGGAGGAGTGGGAGGATGCATGCGCAGGGCTGCAAGAGCAGCAAGGGCTCTGCCTCACCTTCACAAACCACACTGGCACGAAGGCCACGTAGTAGGCACTGAGCATGGAGCTCACCAGCACCTCTTTCATCCGCCAGTTAAAGTCCATTTTCAAGTATTCCACCTCATTTCGGATGAGATCTGGGGAGAGGCAGCAGGCGTGAGTGGGCATGGCCTCCATGCCGTACATCTGTCGAGTGTGCTGCTTCCAGGTTTCCTTTAGGACAGTCAGGTAGTCTCTGCCCCTGAAGTTCACCTCGCCGGTCTCTCTGGGACCGATGTTGGCCACCTGGGAGAAGAGGCTCGTCTTCCGAAAGTCACAGTTCAGTTGGAGGAAGGGAATGTACATGCCAAACCTGCAGCAGCAAGGTGCAGAAAGGTGGTTACGGCCTTGCCAGCTCCCCGGGCAACACCTTCACTGGTAGTGCCTCAGCATTACGACTGCATCCCTGTCCCAAACGGCACCTACTGCCTAAATAAACTCCAGAAAAGATCTTCACCAAAATGACCTCAAATCACCGTACAACCCAGGCCACCTTCACCAATAGAACACCAAGTCTCACGTCTTTACGAGATCCTTCCTCCTGCATCTACCAGAGAGAAGGGAGCAATTCCACTAATTGAATGGAAATTCAACCAGCTTCCTTCTGTTGGTTAACATGAAGCAGGGAAGCGTTTGATCCTCTCCACCTGGCAGAGGCACCTAAGGACTAAAGAAAGCTGAAGGAACGGGTTCTTTGAACACCATGAGAAAAACAGACAATCCTTTTCAGATGACACAAGCAATCTAGGAACTGTAATTAATGCTTACATTAGGGCTGAAAGGTGTGCAAACGGGAAAGATATGCCCTGGAACCAAGAAGAAATGTGACACAGCAAGACTGCAAAGGGTAGATTAAGTTCTGTTACCATGTAATCAAGGGCTTATTTACTTCCAAACTTCCTTTCACCTGAGCAACATCCACTGCACTGAAGCAATCACAGAAATCACACACGAATGACAGAAGGATACTTACGGGTAACACAGGAACAGGAGATTAAGGAAAGAGTAGGTTCTGAAGAGGTGAATTATGGATCGACACAAACTCCAGCCCGTGCCAGTGAGAACAGCGAACCGGGTGATCACCAGAAAAACCGAGCGTGGCAGGGAGACTTTGCCACTCTGCGAAGCCTGCGGGGAGAGAAGGAGCAGGGCTGAAGGCAGACTAACTCACTGCTCCTCCAGGGAGCAAACGGTAAACGGGCAGCACTCGACCTGTAAAAGCAACGCCCTATGCACGAGGGAAGAGCTAGTGAAAGGCATTATTTGAGTGCCACCAGAAAGGGGAGGCCGCCTTTAGGCTGGAATCCAGAGCCTCCAGAACCCAGGGCCTCACTCAAGCCGGAACGAGGAGAGCTCTCAGAGTTTCTTGTTAAGGCCTGGTCCTTACCTAGGCCACCGGCCCACTTTCCTGGACCTGCTCACCACAGAAAGCTTCTGCAGTCGGCAGAAACCAAACTATACTGGCTCCTCCTTAGAGAGCTAAACAAATTAAGAGAACAGGAGAAGAGCCAAACACCGCTCTTGGCAAGGAACAAAGCAGAATTACTACAGCCTAGTTGAGACAGTAATTCAGAAACAAGCACAGGAGGACAGTGAGAGTCACGAGCAGCAATTTGAGATGCTCGTTTCTCTCTTCTTCCAATTAGAAACCATACCTAGCTTCCTGACTGGGACATAGCCCACAGTTCATTGGAAAAGGACAAAAGAGTTTGGAACTGCAAAAGGGGCACAGAACTTCACGTTTCACCCGAGGGAAGAACGGCTCTGAGATTCGCCTGGGGACGTTACCTCCTTCACAATAGCGACGATCAGCCGGCGTGCCAGGACGATCGTTGTCACCGTCAGCACGTTGAAGTCAATAAGATGAAAATTCTGCAGCAAAGAGAACAAAATGATTCCGCTTTCCATCGGGCAGCAGAAACCCACATTCAACAGAGAAGCTTCTAAAGTATTCTTGGGCTCTCTCTTCCAAGATCAGGAAGAGAATGCCACGCAGACAGCCAGTGCCCAAAATTCGCCAAATGAAAGCCACACGAGCAGCCCTCCAGGGCTGCAGAGTCACGTGTAGTTTGCGTAAAACAGGGAGAGAAAAATTCACGTCTAACAACCCCAGAGAGCCTGTAAATGTCACCAGGCAGCAGCTGTCCTTTGGTGCTTACCAGCGACGTGTGCGAAGGAGGATGGGAGGGGGGGTACCACCACACGGTCTTGTAGATGTTGATGTAGTGGACGAACAGCGCAACGAGATGGCAGAAGAAGAGCTGAAGCTCAAACAGCACGCTCCTCTCCACAGGCAGCTCTGGGATCTTACAGTGCCGGAGGGGAACGACTGTCTGCGTTGCCAAGGGTGGGCTGGAAAGGCCTGTACCTGAACCGCTCCTACCAGGGCGAAGCAGAAGCAGCAGTCACTTCCCAGACAAGCACGGCGCTGCCCTCCAGCCCCCGGATTGTGCAAGAGGGAGGGTCGAACACCAACCGAGGGACCTCGGCGGGCTATCACGGCCAGGAGCTGCCACAAGCCAGCCGTGTCAGCACCCCGAGGACTTCCAGAACGCCTCTTCCAGGCGGATGCAAGCAGGAATTTTCCCAGTGAAAGCAATTTTTGGAACCAGGCCAGCCTGCAGCGCCAGGTCATTTGGTATTAAATCCCTCGCTTTGAGGCAGGTTCAAAAGCCGTGGCTGTGTTGGGCTGTTCAAGGGGCAACCGGTGGCCCTCTTAATTAATTGCGAGCGTTTGGGCCTCGAGTTGCTATTTACATTTCTAAGAGTGCTTGAACATGAAATACAAAGCAATTAAACACAAGCCCTTTCTCATTCTTCAGCTTCTATTCAACGATGGGGGAAAAACAAGTTTAGTCAGAGGAGCGTATTCCTGTGTGAGCACGCACACAATTCCAGACACCAACCCTTTTAATCAAAGGGAAGGGAATTAATATACAGCAGATATATCTCCCCTGATTTGCAATCTCTAAATAACAACAGTCAGAGGAATCTGGGTGTGGGTTTCAAAGGAACCACAGAGCACAAGGTGCCAAATTCCTATTGAAAATCCCAAAACGAAATCACAGGAGTCTCAGAGAGCGACTGCAGAAAGACTTCTAGCCGGGGTGGACACAGGTGGATCAACCTGTGCTTTTTAAACCAGGAGGCTGATAGCCTGAAATAAGTGTGTGGGGACAGCTCTAGGAACCCAAGCTGTCTCTGAAATAACCCAAGTCCCAGCTTGACAAGTTCTGGTCCCCCAGCGGAGGACCTGAAACACAGACCCGAGGCCTTTTTGACGCATACACGCCGTCACCTGGGGCTTCCTGCACAACGCAGCTCCCAGAGGCGTTACGGGCGCGGAGCTTTTTGGGGTTCCCCAGCCTGGGCTGCCATTCAGGCGACCGGTGTCGCGCGGCACGGCACACAGACAAATCACCTGGAGGTGCGCTGGGGTGCGGGTCTGTGCTACATTCCCTGCTTCGTGATAAGGACTTCTGTGCACGCCACCACAGCAAAGCACGTACAAGGTGGATTGCTCCACTCTCAGCAGCCCTGCAGTAACTTGTTTGAGTAACCGTCTCCACACACGCTTCTTGGCCCAGCGCCACGCGCGGGGAGAGGCTGAGATGGATCTAACATTTGCTATGCAGACAGTTCACAAGGTGCCGCCTGCTTACGTATTCCTGTTGGTGCACGGCTTCTCTTTTCACCTCTCTCACCTCAGAAGCAGAAATGCAAGCAACCAGTTAGGCCAGAATCTGCAGAAGAACCGAACGCAGCCTACACATCACCTGACCTAGCTAAACTCTACCCTAGAAATACCTCCCGTGACAAACCCAGGGGCACAGGAGACCCAATAACCAGAACTCCACAGCCAGGCTTTGGGTAAAAAAATGTACCCCTGCTTTCCATTGAACGGTCACTAAAGGCTTTTGAACGCTCATGGAAGTCTGTCGTGGTCTGACCAAGCACTTGGGCAAGGGAGAACCCACCGACCCAATTAGGGCACGCAGCACGGACACTGCCACGTACGGGGAAAGGATTTCAGCCGGGTGTGGGAGACAGCAAAACCCTGAGCCCCAGAAGAACCAGCAGAGTGCGACGGATGGCCGACACCTGCCGGGGAGAGGAGCAGCTGGCTGGCTGCCCCCCAAGACCCGGCGACCCGACGTACCTGGTGCGCGAGCGCACGCCCGTGACAGAGGAACTGGTGGAGTGGCCGGAGCCGCCAGCGGCGCCGGGCTCGCAGAGGGGGTTTCGGCAGTAGGACGTGCGGTTGGGGCCCCGCCTTCCCCCTGCCATAACAGCAGAGGGTGCGGAGGGCTGCTCTGCGGGGTGGCTTCTCGGCTCCTCACTGCGTGGCGATGTCTTCGGTCCTTAAAACTGGAAAGAGAAGGTTTAGAAGTAAGGCTCACCTGCTCACCGCGCGCTGCTGACCGGCGGTAACCGACCGCCTGCAGCACGGGGCAAGACAACGCGGCCTCGCTCGGCCCTTTTCGCAGGGGGCTAAGCCCAGCTCCGTCTCCTCCTGCATCGCCAGCGGCCAGAGATGCGGCCCAGATAGCTCCCGACGCTCCCAGGGCGTGCAGCAGCTTGCTGAGGCGCTGCGACTTGGTCGAGTGCCTAACGCCTGACGCGCGCAGGCTGCGAGGGAGCAGGAGGAAGCTTTTCATGCCTCCCTCCGTCCCAAGGCAGTTTGCAAGGAATTTAATCTGCACGGCGGCGGTGTTATCCCTGTTCCCCTGGCAGAGCAAGGCGCTTACGGAGACGTTAAACAATTTGCCCAAAGGATTCAATAAGTCGGGGGTATTACCTCGGTCCCCTTTTGCCCGGTTTTGTGCTAGGATCAAATACTCACAGCTCTTTTCTAAGAGACGCTGCAAAAGCGCACAAGTTGGCTTTTTCCTTTTTGTGCTCTTTTAAGGTGGAGAAAAAGCACCTGGAGAGTTTTTTGGGCATTTGCTGTTGCTGCATGTTTGCATGGTGCACGGCTCAGCGGGATGCTGGCCTGAAGTTAGCTTTTCTGGGGCTTGCTTGCCACAGCACAAACAATAATAATAATAATAATCCCAGGGCTTAAAAATCTCCTCTGGGTCCTGTCTAAAACATACAAGTTAAAGTTATACAAGTAAATCCATACAGCTTAAAGAGAGGACGGGATGAGAACACACCATTTCCCTACAGGTGGGATCTGAGCTGTGACAAAACTCAGATCAGGTCGCACCAAACGTTTATAATTTCTTTTTCTGGCTGCTGTTCTCCAGTTTGCAATTAACCGGAAGAAAGAAAACTCGCTGAAGACTCAGACACCGCTCTCAAGCAAACTGCAAAGCTTACGCTACGCTCATAAGTCCCCCAGCAAACCTCTCTCCTAGTCCCGGACAAGGAGGGGCAGGGGGTGCAGCGATGTGCCTGGGGCTAGACCCGAGCAAACCGAAGACACCCTGAGGCGGGCACCCAAAGGCGCCCTGAGGCGGGCACCCCCAGGCAGAGCAGGGGGGCACAGCGGTGCCTGCAGCCCCGAGGGGCAGAAGCCCCGGGACATGGCAGGGCGCAGCTGGGGGCTGCAGAGAGCAGGGGGGCTGCAGGGAGGGCCCCCAGGGCACAAGGGGGGGCCTGGGGGGGGGTCTCAGAGCACAGAACCGGCCTGGGACACAAAAGCAGCGGGGCTGGGGCACGGCAGAGGGGGAAGGGGCAGGGTGGAGGGGCTGGGGGCAGGGCTGGGGGCCCGGGAGCTGGACTGGGGGCCCGGGAGCAGGGCCGGGGGCCCGGGGGAGCCCCCCGGGAGCTGCAGGACGCGGGCCGGAGGTCCGGAGGGGCGCCCAGGGGCAGGCGGAGGGGCCGGGGGGGACCGGAGAGGAACGAGGGGGGGGCTCAGGAGGGTCTCAGGGCCCCCGTGGCCGCCGTGCCGGACCCGGCGCCGCTCTGGAGCCGCGGGGGGGCGGCCCCGGGGCCCGGTGCAGGCCTCGGCCGGGAGCCGCCCCCTCAGCGCGGCGGGGCGGGGCGGGGCCGCCTGCGCCTCACGGGGGCCCCGCCCGCGGCCCGGCCAGGCCCGGCCCGTCCCGGCTCGGCTCAGCCGCTCCCGTCCCGTTCCCCCCATCCCCCCCGTGCCGGTGCCGTCCCCGCCCCGCCGCCCTCACCCATCTCCGGCCGCCGCTCCGCCAGCGCCGGGCACAATATGGCGGGCGGGGCCGCGCCGCGATGGCGGCCGCCAGCGGACAAACCTCCGGCACGGCGCCAGCCCCGCCCCCGGCACACGGCCCCGCCCCCCGGCGCATAACCACGCCCCCTCGGCACTCGGCCCCGCCCCCTCAGCGCATCGCCCCGCCCCCCCTCGCAGCCCCAGCCCCGCCCCCTCGCTCCTGGCGGCCCGGCCGCGGGTTCGATCCCCGGCACCGGTTCGAGCCCCGCCGCAGCCCCCCCCGGGGCAGCCCCCTCCGTCCCCCCGTCCGGGTCCCGGGAGCTGCCGCCGCCCCGGCCCTCTCGGCCCAGCCCTGGCCGCCCGCGTTACAGGAGCTGGCGGCTGCATCCTCATTTGCACCCAGCTTGCACCCCGGAGGCTTGCACCCAAGGCACGCACGGCCCCAGCCCCGCTGCGCTGCTCTGCGGGGGGGGGGGGAAGCGAGCACCCTGCGCCCTCCCCGGCATCACCCCGGGGACCGAGAGCCCCACAGCACATCTTCAGCTCGATGCGATGCCACCTCTGCGGCAGGAAGGGAAACAACAGAACGCCTCACACTCTTGAAAGCCAAAAAAGCCAACGTTAGGCCTTTATTGTACGGGGTGAGTAATCATTTCCAACATCTGCTCAACACTTCTTGCTAAATAGCAGCCGTGCGAGAGCTCGCCAGTTTCCTATACAAGTTATTTTAACGCTGTGATTCACCTTGATCAGTCTTCACCATCTTTACCAACCACTTGCTGTATTTTTCATTGAATTCCTCGACTCGTGGGCGTTTGATGCTTCAGTGCAGATGGAGCGTTATACAACGGGGAGAGCCACCCCTGCCTAGGCTGGAGGCAAAGCCACCGCTGAAGTTAATGAACTTTCACGGGACCAATCTTCTGTTCTTTACTGGGTTTGGAACCTATGCTGTGCAGAGCCATCAAGCCCCGCAGTGTTCAGACGGAGCCGTAACACCGGCAGGCAGGATGCACCGGTGCCATATTAAAAACAGGTCTGTGTGCAACACCACGCACACGCCTTTGGTGGCGTTGTGTTGTAAAGCCAGCAGCAGAAGTAGCAGCTTCACTGGAAACCAGCGTCGCAGCCCTCGTGCTCCAGCTTTTGGGGCAGCTGAAGGAGGTCCTGGTGCTCGCCAGCGCTCCCAACGAACACTGGCAGTCCCGTTTCCCAGGCACAGGAAAGCCAACGGCATCCTAACCGTGCTCCTTTACCATCTCTGCCACCAACTCCTCTGAGCTCCATCCCACTTTGCAGAAGGAGCAGAGTGAGCGTGGAGACAAACATCGCTGTTGAAACATATGGCAGCAGCGGAAGGCTCAACTGAGCAGCAGCAGCAAAGGTTTCTGCACTGCGCTCACAGAACCGAGCTTCCTGAGCACAAAAGAGGAATAATATCTACATTTGAGATGGCAGCTCCCCACGGGCCCTGACTAGCCTGCAGAAATTCCTCCCCCTCAAAGCTTACAAGTGGGGCTCGTGTCCAACATCTCATTCAAGATGTTACGGGTTTATCAATTAAAGCGGGATTTCCCTGAGCCTCGCCTTGCTCCCCAGAAGCACCATATGTGCTTGGTTCCTCGCAGCCGAGAGAGGAGCTGTGTGAGCAGCACCTCCTGTTCTCCTGGGCAGCTCCCAGCAGACAGGGCACAGCTGGTCTCTTTTCCTTTAGGGCCGCTCTGAGGGTCTGGCACAGGTGCAGGGATCGCCCTCTGCCCACGTGCTGCTGTGTGTGGGGTGAGGAAGGGAAGATGTGCACATTTAAATTGTTTTTCTTGGCTCTGTCCGTGACAGATGCTCTCATACAAAATTAAAAACTCATTCCATACAAAAAGAATCATCTGCTCTAACAGCCAAATAGGGAATCCAGCTGTGCTCCGAAATCCAAGCTGGACCCAACTTGCCAAATTTGGAGTTTTACAAAGGGCCACATCAAGGCAGGTTTTTAGCCTTACTGAAAACACTGTGTTTTAAGTTAAAAAAAAAATAGTTATAAAATAAAGCTCGTAATCATTCGCTTTATCTAACAATCTAAACAGCAACTTGAAACCAGGGGTAAGGAATGGGCACAGTATGACAGCATCCCTCCAGGGCAAGCTACTCAGGACACCTCTGCAATAGCAGGCAGAGCATTTTCCTGGCAGCCCAGGCTCACACTCCTGCTGCTGACCAAGACGCTGGCTGCGAACCACTGCACGTGGCGAGACCCCACGGAAGAAGTGGGAAGTCTGGGGCTGTACCAGCTCCACGCAGGGCCAGCCTGACCAGTTACACCCCAGGCTGGACTAGAGGCTGAGGAAGCAGCAGCCCCCCAGAGCAAGGGCCAGAGAGGGTGGGACTGCTGAGGCAGGGGGTGTTCTGCAGCAAGAGGAGGTTTCTGGAGCCAAGCTTCCCTTGGGAAGAGCAGTACTGCTGGGAAACACTTCCACGGAGGAGACGTGACCGTGTCGTACATCGCACTGTACGGTACCGTGCATAATGGGGGCTTTTACTGTTTACGGCATTTACCACAGTCCTACAAATAACGAGATGTGAATTAGTTCTTTGGGCAAAGCAGGAGACTAAAGCTCACCTGCACTTGTCTGCCCACGGCCAGCAGAATGCCCCCTCCAGCGGCTAAGTGTCAGCGTAAAGGGAGGTTGTCTAGGTGACTCAGACTTCAGCACTCGGAGGAATCTCTACCCCTCACGTATTTCAGTGAGTCCTGCATCACCCCCGGAATGTCTGGCTAATTAGAGCATCTCTGAGACACACATCCGATGCTGATGGCTATTTTGGGATCTCGAATTAGATTTTGCAGACTCTAGGCTAAAATCTGAATGTAGTAATGCTTTGAGAGGGAGGAAGATATCTGGTGCAGGGCATGTTTTTGAAATATTTTTAGCATATACAGTTATTTTCAATATATTGAGATTTACATTCCTCCGTAACATTCAATTTTTTCCACATAAACATGCAACAAATGCAACGCATAAGCAAACTGTATTACTCCAAAGGCAGTGTCACAAGATCCACGTCTACTGGTAAAAAATTGCATCATAATAGATGATCTCTATCAAATCTTTTCCACTTGATATAAAAGTTGTGCCTATTAAGAAAGAAATGGGAAAGATTGGTACAACGCTATATAAATCGATGTTCCAGTTACATTGTAAGTGAAGATGCATTGCACAAACAGGCCACAGAAATTCAGACATGTTACGATTTCCCCTAACAAAATTATGCATCAATTTTCAAGTTAAAGTCAAAGAACTGAGGATAATTTCACTCCCTTGTAACATTTCCACATATTACCAGTTTCTTGATCCTAATACTCTTTAACAGAAGCTCATTTGGTAGCTTTACATTTCCACATAAAAAACGACTTACGTCCTTATATCCTACACTCAGGGCTTTTCACGGTGGTCTTTGAAGTCATTGGACTTCGGCGATACAAAGGTTTGTGTCTTTGTTCTTTTATTTGTGGAGCTCAGACTTGCAGTGGTCTTGAGAGACACGGATCAGCTGTCCCCAAAGGCAACGCTTAGGGCCGCTGCCTTCGGGCTGGAGGGAGACGTGCCCTTGCAGCACAAGAAGGTCACTCCTCCGACGCGCGATGCTGGGGAACCGACATCCCCAACCAAGGTACCACTCGGTTTGCGAGCATGTGCACGCGTTTATTAAGGTATTTACTGGAGAAAGCAAGTCACTGCGGCCACAGCAGCCACCAGAGGGAGCCCCGCCACCACGGGTGCTGACCAGCACCAGCTCCCAAAGGTGCTGGGGGTTCCTCACCCCCCGAGGGCTCAGGGCATCCACTCCCCGCAGGGCTCTGAGCTAGAGCTATCCCGGTGAGGCGTGGAGGACCACTGGCCCAGCAGTCTGACAACTATACTGGACTAAAAGCCATTGAAACATGATCTGCCTGCTGTTTCGAGTCCACCGCGGCAGCGTGGAAGGGACAGAACTAGCAAGGTCTAATTGGGCTATCTGCAGTGCGTAATTTTAACGCATTATAGGGTCCTGCAGGAATTCCTCCTGAACCATTCCTTAGGCTGCTCTGTTTCTAGAGCAAAGGGTTACAACAAATTTAACGCCACCTTGCTGCTGAGAGCATTCAGACGAAAGCCAGCAGCCCAGTCAGGAACCAGCTCCCAGAAATACATCTCCTCACCACATTTTCCCCTCCCCTCAAATCCACTTAAGCCTCCTTCTCCATGGGACCTCGGTGGGAGAGCTGTAAGCAGGTGCACACTGAAGCCTCCTCCACACCGTGACCTCTGCAAGAGCGGCAGTCATGTAACTGGCCTTTCGCAAGAGAAATGTATTTGTGGGTCTATGAGGAATGGCTCCGATTTAGCAGCTCAGATGGTGCCGCCCCCACCTCCCACGCAGAACATGTTAGCAGCTTGCAACCGGTTGCAAAAAATAAACAGACAAACTTACCCACTTCGTGTTGCCCCTGCTCATCGTCCCCCAAGCGATTCACAGCGATGCACTCTTGACTCCTGCAAATTGAAGACATTTGTGAGCCTCCTTAATGTAAGCACAAATCGAAAGAAAAGATTCCTGCATGCAATTACACAGGAAGGAAAACATGCAACTTAAGCTGAGCTTTGAACATTTCACAGTAAGTATCAATACTGGGGTCTAAAAAGGGCCATCATTTTACATTTTTAAATAACTGAGCAGAATTTTTTTTTTTGGCAGTAGCAGGACTATCTATATTCGTTCTCATTTTACATCTTTTGATATTTAAGCTTGCCGATTCCTTTTTGCCCACATTACATTACAGTGCATTTTCAAAGGGCACAGTATTAAAGTTATCGCTAATTTATGCAGAAGCATGTGGTTGTTTTTTTTAAATGTTTATTTTAAACATTTTTTTTTCAAATTTTTACATTAAAATTAACATTTGAAGAATTGTTTCAATAAAGTTTATGCAAGTTGCCGTCACAGTTTATGTAAAAGAGAAATGTGCTATTAAAATCAGACATTTAGGTTACCTTTTGGGTTTTGCGATGCATGTTAGCTTTACACATCCTGATTCTCCTGCGATAATTTTCCTTTAAAAGGGGGGCATAGGGTGATCTTTTCATCAAGCAAGACATTATGCCCTGAAAGCTGACTCCAAACCATTGTTGAAAATTCAGTTATTTGCACTTTAATAACAATCTACAAATACAACTTTTTGTTTTAAAGTATTCCCCTCAGTCATGCACTGCTGCAAGCAGTTTGTTTCCTACTGCTCTATTTTTCACCCCCGAGCAGTTTAGTTCTCTCCCCCTAGAATGCCAGATTCACCTTGCAATTGGGAAATACAAACCGGTTTTCACGTCTCTCTAAGCAACAGTTTAAAGTTACAGCTGATGTATACACAAATACATACACACCCTGTCAGAAGGATTTGAGGAGCAGCTGCAGCACCCTTCCCAAACAGGGGTAACATTTGGAAGTGGCTTTCCAGGTAAAGGCTACCTTAAAGCAGGAAGGGCAGCATCCTAGCCCAGTGGGTTAGGGGAGTTTACGTGAACAAAGCAAGCTTCCTCCTCCTCCTGGTGGCAGCTAAGCCTCGGAGTTCTCAGCATTCGTTTTGTCACGTTACATTTACACCAGCCATTTCAGACTCAGCCTGGAGCCTGCAGTCTGGCACGCTCTGTGAGGCCACCTGAAACCTGAATCTTTAATTCAGTGGAGCTCCATGAACACTTTCCAGCCAGATTTCTGCAACAGTCTAGGATCAAACTGCTTTCAAGAACTTCCAGGGGGTGAAAAACAAATTTTTTTTTGTCTTTTCCTTTTTTCTTTTTTAAATTAAGCTCATTCAGTGAGCTCGATAAACTTTTTGTAAGAATTGCAAAAAAACCACCATTTTTAGAATGTCTCCATATTTTAAAAAGACAATTAGCTTTAGCATTAATTTAAAATTATTTGAAAAAAAATAGCTATTTTACTGCTCAACAAAAAAAATGACAATTCATCACATTTACTTTGATTAAAAAAGGACTAAACTTTATTGACAAACTGCGGCAGACATTTTGACAAGTTTTAGCTACCTATTTAGGCAGACTTACACATGTAGCATTTAATCTTCAAGAACAGAGTTGGGAGGACAGTGTACAAATCCAATTAGGACTTTAACCTATGTACAACGTGAAAATTTTCCTCTTTTTTCAGCTGCAGTGTCCCTTTTTATGCAAAGCTAGTGTTGAGATACACTTGAACAAGTCAATGGGATTGCTAATACTGACAGTTTTGTCAGTTTTAAACTTGCACTGTATTATCTGCCCCAAACCCTATAAACATGAGAAGACTGTAATTTTACAGAGTTCAAACCTACTCACTTAGTACTCTGTTTTCTAATATCAAACACCGGGCAATTAGAGCCATGCTTTAATTTGTTTTCCTTTTAAAAGTTCTTCATATCGAACCAGGCTAAGAACCCCTTTACACTGGAAAATCTGCTTCCCAAGCATCTCTCAACACCGCATGTTCGGGGCTAGATTTCAAAACCCACATAAGAAAAGTCAATTTTACAAACCTAATTTTTTCTTTTATGTCAATCACCTTTAAAAAATGCTATTTAATTTGCTTGAGGATCCTTTGTATTAAAATTTAAACTTAAGATTCACCAGCAATCTGCTTTTAAGTAAAGTTTGACATCTGAGGTTACTTTTAAACGGTGGCAACTACTACCGTTACATTATGATTTTAATTCTTAAAAACAGCCCTGAATTTTGAAATGTAGCCTACTTTGGGATTCTGCAACTACAACTTTTATGGGTTCCTTAAAACCGAACTTAAAAGGTTAACAAAACCTTAATTTCATAACTGCTAAGCAAGCATGTCACTTTTGAAACTAACATTTTTAACTCAACTTTTTTTTTTTATTAAAAAAGGTACAGTTGTGTTTATCTAAACAACAAAGAAAGAGAAGCAATCTACACACTTAAAAAAAAATTAAAGTCGGTCCTCTAAGTCTATTTAACTCATTTTAAAATACTACGTACAGAAGCCAGAATGCAGGGTGAGGATGGAGTGGGAGAAAAAGGGCCACGAAGAAAAACAGTTAGACAATTACTTGTCTGGTGTGGGTAAAGCAACGGGAATCCTGGGAGATACAAGAATCAGTAACAACTGTTTGCTCATAACTGATATTTTTCCCTCATGTTTGTTTTTAGTAACGTCCGTATGGGTGCTCTCTGTAGGCCCCCTTCACCGGCCTAGCTGGCGGGGCCTTCAGGGAGGGCCTTGTTCCATTCCAGTCATCTTGGCCTGCAGAAAAGAGAGCAATAAATCAGCGGTGGCGGCGCGCTCGGGGCCGGGCACACGGACGGCGCAGCCGCACCGCCTGGCTCCCGACGCGGGATCCTCTTGGAGCCTGAGCCGAAACACTCCTCGGCTCCGTGCGAGTCGCTCTTCAGCATAAAGCAGAGAAAAGCCCCTACACAATCCCCCCCGCCCCGGCTCCACAAAACCTCTCTTTTGCAGCCCATCTTTGGAGCAGTATTGGGAAAAGCCACTCGGCTGGGAATCCCCGGGAAGCCCGCAGCCCCGGCACCCCCGCTGAGCACAGATTTGGACGAATCCGGTGCCTTTTACGAGTAATTAATTTCAGCAGAGCTGCAGCCAATTCACGGGGTGGCTTTGGCAGCCAGCCTGCCTCCGCTAAGGTCCGGGCAGGCGCGGCCCTCTCGGACGGGCAGCCAGCAGCGCTGTGACTGCGCGGGGACACGGCCGCAGGTAACGCGCTCCTCCTTGCGAGGCGCCAGCCAGGCAGCTCCCCAGTAATCGTGCCAAAACCAGTAAGTGACTCACACTGCCCTCGGACGACAGCACATCTGAGGGAGCGTGCAGGCATCAGCCTGCCTTCCGACTGCTGCTTGCTGCTCCTTCTCCACCGTGATGATGGGGAAAATCTACAGCTGCAGGGAGCGCCGCGTCTGCTCGCCCAGGACGGCCAAAACCCTTCTGCCGTGTACAGCTACCACCAAACAGAATGAAGTTCACATCCTCCCACTGTCCCTGAGCTACCTCAAGCCCCAGACATCCGAGCACAGCTTTCATTGCAGCTTGTGCCTGCAGCACTGCTATTGGCATGCCTGCCACTCTCTCCACCGCCCCGGTTCGTGAGAGCGAGCGCCCAGACCCCGGAGGACGGCCGACCGCTGCTCCTGCTGCCATGGAGCACGTTCTGTTCTTCTCAAAACCGTCTCCAGCCTGGCTCAACAATTTATTCTTCTAATTTTGTTTTCATGAAAGCAGAAACCAAAGGAAATTACTGTGGATAAACAGATTAACTGTGGCAACTTCATGCCAAGTGTACAATGAGCATTTTGGCCTTCCTACCCCAGACAACAACACCGCTCTCCTACCAAGCAGGAGGCACAAAAGCCTCTTTGTGCTGCGTGACTAACACCGGCAACAACCCAAGCCATTTAAGAGCCATTCTGCACAGAGGCACGAAAGATACCCACCATTACTGACAGCAGCTGTCTATTCAAATTCATCTTAGCCTGGAAAAGCAGCCCTGATTAGGAACCCGAATTTGCACTCGCAGCTTAAGCCCAGAGCACACCCAGAAGCAGGTCTGTCTCTGCTGGCTGGGAGCAGGAGATGCCACAACCGGGGCGGGGGATTCCCTGTCTCCCCAGAAGCCCCTCCGGGTCGGTCATTATCATCGGCATCTCGGTTCACTCACACCTTCAGGCAACCGATGCTCTGCTGCAGGGACTGCTTTCAACACGGCGCATTTCCATGCCACTAAGCAGCTTGCTGTAGGGCTTGTGTAACTGTTTACATTTCAGCTTGCTTCCAGAGAAAGGAAAGTGAATCTTACTCATTGCCACATGCAGATGTCATTCATGAGCCGGGATAACTGAACTAGTTTAAAAAAAAAACAATGCAGTCACCCAATGCTTTATTGCCAGCACCTCACATGTAAGGCCTGTGGCTTTCGGCAGTGGGTGATTTACACAGCTGTGGCCAAATCTGTCGTCCACACTCCTGAGCCTAGCCTACATCGGTAGCCTTAGGTAATTTAAATTAGCCGAACTTCATAAACTATTTTCTAGTCATATTGACCAAGACTGTTCTACCTAATCAAAGGGAGGCCTTAAAATGACATTTTAATCCATTTTTCAAGCAAATGTGTAGCACAGAGCCGGTGTCAGCTGGAAGGTTTTTGAGGATAAGGAAGCAGATGGAGCCATGCACTCATGCAGCTCAACAAAATATAATCCATGAAACCAGACTGCAGCAAAAGTAGTGCTGGGGGTGGAAATCCATAGCTCTTAAAATATTTTAAAGCTACAAGGAAAGTAAAAGATACTTCCATATTTAAAAATGGAAGTTTTCATCACCTTTGAGACAACTGAGCTAGATAAGAATCTAAAAACCACAGAATGCCTTCAGTTGTTCTGACCTGGGAAATCTGTAGGGTATAAATATTCTGCCATGAAAACTACCTGAGGTCCTCCTCAGCATCAGAAATTTCTGCTCAGAGTGTGGAGTGGCACTGGAAAACAGCTGATCGACTGCAAGCAATTCCCAGCTACGTACAGCTGCTACAGGCAATTCCCAACTATGTGCGGCCCCTTCCCTGTCAAGAGAACAGTATCCCCAGACATACCATAAGCTTCATAGGTTTCCTGTGCCTCCCCGTGTCCATAATCATAGTATTCTGTGTCCCTGGAAGAGTAATTACGTTGGTTACATACAGCGCTGAAATCGTACTCTAACCTGACACAACTTGCACAAACGCTTGAACAGCAAAGATGCCCAACGTTGCTCACGGCTGTGGTGTGTGTTCGCTGCTTTTACGGATTTGTCAAGCACACTGAGGCACTCCCAAAAGTTATTTCCCAGGCACTCCTGGATTACAGCAGAACAGGGCACTTTCCCTACAGCTCAAACTCAGAAACAAGTGTTTCCATTCCCTTAAAAGAAAAGAAAAAAAGATCATGCACAATTTTCTCCGTAACAGACAGGTGACTTACCCTTGGCCCTGGCTGTAGTACCCTTCGTACCCCTCATAGCTCTGGTCTGCATATGCATCATCATAGCCCTGAAATGGAGGATGACATAAATGGCATTAATGGAAAGAAGGAAGGTTAACGACTGACCGAGGGTGGCGGCAGAAATGAATTCAGGCTGCAGCAGTTTTCAGAGAAGCCTCCGAGTCCCTGCCTGCCGCAGGGAAGGGGCTCCATCACAGAACACATGGGCAGCTAAAAACTGCTTGTGTCCTGTGGCTTGCGAGGAATGAACCACACTAATATTTACAATGGATCTGAGAGTTATTTACATGTCCAAGGCTGCAGCTGTCTGCAGTACAAGTCCTCGTGTGTCATGAGGACTCTGCGTTATCCAGATTTACAGGTAGACAACCACCAATCTATTACGATTGGCTTCAGGAGTTTCATTGGGAGGAGAAGCAGAATTTTCAGAAGTTGCCACATTTATGTTGGTTCCCCAAAATGCTGCTGTGCATCAAAACCAGTGTTCTTGTTTTCCATTTAGAATATCAAGAGCAAAGATGCTAAGATAAGCTTGGCAAGAGGGTGGTGCTTGGGTATATGACCTGAAGCCTCATTATGCTCATTCACGTTTACTTTAGGGATTTTATGGGCTGCAAAAAAAGCTTTGGTGCTCCCTGTTGAAAGAATTCTCTTGCAGAAACTGCGATGCAGTTTTTCTACCATGCAGTGATAGTTATGCCAAAGTTCAGTCCTGGGCACGTTTCATTTTTATGATAACCCTTTCACCTGAATTCACGACAATCCCGTGTGTTGTTAGCCTGCATTTAAAGGATGTTAAATACCTAATACACAACCGGCTAGCTAGAACAAAAAACAGAAGTACATAGTTTCTTACGTATTCCTCATAGGTTTCTGGCGCGGGAGGAGGAGGAAGCGGTATCCTCTGAATGCCGGCTGCACGTGCTCTGGGTGCAGGAGCCCCCCGTACTGCCGGGGGAGGAGGCACTCCGCGGGCTACGGCAGCTCCTCTGGCAATGGCACCCCGCACCGGGGCTCCTCGCACCAGGGCCCCCCGAGGAGGAGGAGGAGGCGGCCCAACACCACGCCCCCTGGAAGGAGATAAAAATGACTGAAGAGCTGTTGCTGTACCGCTCACGTGCTGAATACCGAGGGCAGTGCACGCGCTTCTTACGCCCACTTTAAAACACGAAAGCTTGATAAATAAATCCAGTTACCGTTCTCTAAGCTATGGATTATTTGTCACGAATGAAAGCACGGGAATTAATCCTATATTGCATGGACTGAAAAATGGGATGGAACTGTACTGCGTTACACGTTATACAGATGAAGAAATGAATCTGATGCAGAACTTCTGCCAAGTCATTTCTCAGAGTTGGTTTTAAACAACTCTCTATCACTAATCAGTAAAGACTGCCATACCTCCAGGACTATAAAGATCACTGATGGGATAAGCAGGGACACTTCTGGGATAACCAGCCAGATGAAGCAAAGACTTTCCCCCATGAAATACGTAGTGAAGCCAGAACTACAGTAACGGAGCTTTACCGCCAATTTATCCCAACCCCTTGACAGCAATGACAGAATAATGCTATGCTGTGACTTTCAAAGGAAGGTCAGTTTAAACCGAAAATGTTTATTCTGCTGCAGGTTGCAGAAGCAAATACAAAACTTCTACACATGATTTTGCAGACCATTAAAAAAAAGATTTTCTACCTATTCTTTCAATTTTTGAGTGGTTACTTTATGGAGCTTCTAATTTCAGGCACCAAAAAACAAGACAGAAGACATCCATTGAGAGCTAGATTACAACTCAGCACATACAAAACATTTGATGTCAGCTTGCTAAAGCAAGCCTGCAGAACAAGGCTAGAAAGCCTTGGTCAAAAGCCAAGATCAAGGCTAACAGCTGATGGACAAGAATAAGCAGCTCGACCTGATCTTGGAGCACCACTCCGAGCAAGACACAGCATTTCCAGATCCATGTTTTGGGAACGGTACCTTGGAACAGGCGGAGGTGGTGGCGGAGCTGCTCCCCTTCCCCGCACAGGGACTCCTCGGCCACGAGTTGGCTCTGGTACACCGTTCAGATAGGAGAGCTCCAAGAATTGCTCCTGACAGATATCATCCATCATATCCTAAAGAGGGAAGACAGTCAACTCCAAAGAGCAGCTAACTAGACAGTCCCTGCTCCAGGATATCACAGGCTACCATGCTGGCACAAAAATGACCTAATAGTCCCGAATTAAAACCTGCTGGTTAGTTTTACTGGGATCTTCCCAGCTGGCAGCAGCACGCGGCTGCTAGCTTTCTCCAAACCAGCCAAGAGGAGCCCGCTCCGCTGACGTCCAGGAGCCACAGCGCGCACGGCAGCCGTTCCCTGGGCACAGGACCTTGCTCACAGGAGGTCTGGAGGCATCCCAGGGATGTTGGCAAGATTTATTTGCAAATGTTGGAGGGTTCGGAGGTCAGGCAAGATACATCTCACCTCGAGCATCTTTCAACTGCCATTTAAAGGCAAGTGGCTGACAGCGAGCCCACGTAACGTAAAACATACTGCCGTGCTCCCGACACACCGGGGAACAGGAGAGGATGCAGCCCGACGAGGAGCAAATGCCAATTTGCAAACGCAGGCTGTCTTCTCACTGCCTCACGAACGCAGTACGTTTCTGCTCCGCGCATTTTTATCACCCCAGGGGACGGAGCTTGAGGATTTGGTGCCAGTCCCTGGTGACCCGCGGGGGTCTTTGCGGCCCACCCCTCCCTGAGCACACATGCAGGCCGGGCCTCGCACCGCCGGTGTCATCAGAGGGGACCCTCACGCTGCCATGGCAACGCCACAAAGCGAGAAGCCTCCTACCAGATGTGTCTTCACAGCACTGCTGGCTTCCTTTGTGACTTCTCTGCCAATTTTCACGGGTTTAACACATTGTTTGAAAGCAGCGATAGATAAGACACTTGAAATAGCAAGGCCGCACGCTCGCTTTAGCGAGCCAAGGTTTTGTACATCCCAGGGGCTCCTTGAAGATGACCTCTTTCCTTCAGAGGCACTTCACACAGTAATCTCTCCTCCTCTCCGTGTCAGACTCATGGAAACCACTCAGCAACCGTACGCTTTTCCACACTTCCCCGCTGCCTGCAGCTCTCGAGGTCCACCCGCCCCTCGACCCTGAGGCAGAACACCTGAGCTCGCCCAGCTCAGCACGGCCGCACGGCGCTGGGCTCTGCTCAGCTCCCTGCCTGCCACGGCTCTGAATTACAGGCCGAGCTAGCCAGAAGCCAACAGCACAGCGCGCTTCCTTCCCATTTTGTCTTCTTCCTAATTTAGCGAGCAGTACTATCATTTCAATAACGCGTGAGAGACTCCTTCAGGTACCTTGGTTCTCGGAGGCAACGCTCAGCTTTGTCGTGTTACACGCTGGCACAAAACCCACGATGCTGAACATAAAGGTCTTACAAGCTTCACCGGTAGAAGACATGCCCCAAAAGACAACAAATGTCATCTGCATAAATGCCTGACAGGCAAAGAGAGGTTCCTTCACATCATACCCATTTAAAAGCAGCAGAAATATTGACTCAGACGTGTCTCAGAAAGTAATCACAACACTAAGTACCACTACCAGGCTCAGAGGCAGTCACCCTCCTCATCCTCACATCGTCCCTCCAGACCGGAGCAAACACTTCTGTACACAGAGTTCCTGACCAATACAGTTTTCTAGCCAGATTTCTACGCCCCAGTTCCAAATCGGAGGAACCCATCCAAGAAGGCTCTTCCACACCAGATCCAGATAAAATTATTCCCCTGCTAAAACTGACACATGGAGCTAGACAAGCTCTCCACTCACCCGTGTCCACATCTAAAACTGGGAAAGAAATACCTACTCCGAGTTTCCTATGCAATTGCCCTGAAGGTGTACTTCCTTCTAGTTACGATTAGGGGATTAATACATGACCTCATGCAAGATTAATGGGGCCATCTTAAGCTGCCACACACACACTTACTACTCCAAGCTTCCTCAACTACACCTTTCCTGTATTACAGGCCTTACACTGAGCAAACCTTAACCCACCTTCACCCTTCAATATGAAAAATAACATCACTGTACATACTGGGACAAGGAACTTCTTGACTTCTTCCATGGCATGAGCCATCAGAGCATACGCTTCACAAGGGGGTCCAAAAACTTCAATGAAGACATGCAAATCCATATTTAGATGAGCATATTTAGGATCTCCCCCTTTACGTAGTTCTTCCTCCTAAAACAAAGCATATTAGAGAGTCCTGAAACTAAATAAGAAGCAGCAAAACTACTTTTCTTTTCCCTTTTCCTAAGCCTTAACAGGTAATGTCCGTAAAATCATTTTAGCCATGCCGGTTCATGGATCATGTTAACCTCCTGTGCACATCAATATACAGTTTTACAAAAAAGCCACAAGCAACCTGCAAAGTCTGTACCTTCCAGCTTTCTATAGCTGCCTTTTCAGGTGGCTACGGTATCTGTGTTAAACGCAACGATGCCAGCAGCTTTTTTTCCAGAAGATTAAGCGCAGGCAAGCGATGTTCTTCCTGTTCTACACCACCTTTCTGCCTAAGGAGCCCTTTACAGGGAAAGTGAAGCTTAATGCCTCAAACACGCCTGCTCTAACTCTGCTCTTTGATACCTGTGTTATTCAGCTGGCTTTATGAAGCTGTAAGCAAGCTAGAAGCATACAAACTTCTCAGTCTGCTAAAGTAGAAGCTGAATTAAGTTAAAGCCCCATTGTTTGTCAGCTCAATTTTAGGAGCAAGCAGGACGAAAAAAATGTTTCAATTTTTTCTGCTCAAAAAACCTCGCAGCACTTCATGATTCACTAAAGATTACCAGGAACAGACTGCTCCAACGTCTTCAGCGAACCATGAAAATTTACAGATTTCAGAGGGGACATCTGGAAAAGGGAAATGCTTTTTTTTCCCCCCCCCGAGGGAAAACTTATTCCTTTAGCAAATGACTTTTCAAGGAGTAGCTAGAATTGGTTCTTACTTTAAAGACCTTGCACTTCACCTTTCATATAAGCTACCTCTACACCGGAGGTACCGTATATCACAAAGATGACTGGTTTCTGCAAGTATCGCTTATAAAGAACACAAGCATCACACTTCTCCCCCAGCCAGGAATGCTCCCAACAAGCACAGAACGTTTTCAGAAAGGTGACTTCCTATTGCCTTCACTTTCAAATTTCCATCTACAAAATGCTTTGAGGACCTCTGCTTGTCACAGCAATGTGCAAGGCGTAACGTATGTGTACGGCTACAAGGGGGGTGCCCTTACCTTTGCTTTATCTCGCATTGAACCCTTCCCAAGCACAGATATCTTAGCACCAGTTTCTTCCTGAAGTCTCTTGATGGTGTTGCCTTGAGGTCCCAAAATCTTTCCAACAAAATTGAACTGTAAATACAAAAAAGTTATTTAGCTCCAAAACTCAGTAACATTAACGAAAACTTCTGTCAATGTTACGCTGGCTTACAAGAAGTTTAGTCACGCCACTTCTCATCTCACAAAAAAAAAAATCAGACCAAAAAACGCACAGGAAAACTTAAATTCCAGAACATTCTTTCAATGAAAAAAAATGCTCCACCAGAAAAGAGCTAATTTAACTCATGTAAAGTGTTTAATTCTAACTGCTACTCTCCAGTGGTTTTACAGGCAGCAAGCCTTACGAGTTAAACGTGGTCTTAACTGTAAAACAGAGCTCTACACATGGAAGTCTGTTCTAGCAATGAAAAGATCACAGCTACACATCACCATTTAGCTTTATCCCGAGACATGCTAGAAACGCAATGTATTAGAAATAAGATCCTGCAAGCTTGCATAGGACAAATTCTGTAGCGATTCCAGCGGCACACTGGCATAACTCCTGCTGACACTTTGACAGCTACTATCTCTAACATTCAGCCATAAAATCCATAGAAAATAAGCAAATCACAGAGATTCAGTAAGCTATTTTCTGGCCCTCACCTTGGGGTACTGTTTGACAGGTATCAGAACTCGTTCTTTCAGTTTCATATTCTTGTGAGAAAATAAATCCAGGTAGTTCTCTTCCTCATCCTTCTTTGTTGTTTCACCCTTCTGAATTTTTTCAATTTCTAAACAAGATAAAAATAGGGCTGCTTATATTCCTCAAACAAGCATCATTTTAGAGTTGGAATTGTAACAGGACACACCACCCTCATCCTCTGTCAACATGCCAACATTTACTGGGTTTATTTGTACTACTGGAACCTGGGTAGACAGGACATCTTTAGTGCTAGCCCCGCTCCTCTCTTCCTCCCTTCACAGCTAGGGACTCCAGAAGGCCAAAACCAGGACAACGAACAAAAATGAGAACAGCAGAGTGCCCTACAAACTGCTTCATCAGTTCAGAGGGACGCTGTAAGCACAGCTCTGAGATCACTTCTGCTGTGCCGTTCCCTCTCAGTCCCCAAACTCGTGCCTGCGCAGCGAGCGCAGCACCCAGCTGCAGGCTCCTGAACCTCGGGGGGGCCCAGCCCCACTGCGCACCCCTGCTTTAACGCAGCAGCCGTCAGCAAAGCAGGCGAGTTGTATCACTCGAGCTGATGTGCTAGCTTCATCTGTAATTTAAACTGCGGTCTCATACATTGACACTACATTTCTGCTAAGTTGAGGACATTCCTAATAAACAGAGGCCCAACTCAGTGACATTCTCGAGCTGGGACTGGTTTACTAAATTCTTACAGACTTCACGTGGTTACGTGAGTGCACCTTTGTCACCCAGGCAATCGATCACTTGGTGTAAGCCGTGAGCCTCAGGCACACCCGCCGTAAGCATCACAAGTCCCTAACTCGATTCAAGCAGTGTAAGGACGAGTTTTTCTCTGTCAAAGAGAGATTCTGGCGTTTAGTTGTACATGGAGTTACGGAGTCTTGGAAGAGCACTGAGGCAGCCTGGCTGACCCGCAGGCACCCTGCGGCCCGGGGGGATCTGGAGGAAAGTCCCAATTACCTCCTGGAAGCAGTCATTAAGGTAGGCCAGTTGGGAACTAGTGCTCACCACCTCCTCACACCTGGCTAGAGGCTAAACGTCCTCTGAGAGATGCCGGGCGACAGTCACCCCAACAGAGAAGAACCCCCAAGCACATTTCGGTCCAACCCCGACACCTGGCCGCACCACGCACGGCCATCCCGAATTACTACTTAGATACTCAGTGAGTAAGGGCCCTTCCGTAAAAGCCACACTGCGTCGTTTCAGCAGCAAACCCAAGAGCTATAAATACCTCTTCTGAGTCGAAAGTGCTCTAGATACAACTTCTCACGTCTCGGGGGGAAGAGAGAGACGCTTTCACAAGATTACACGCAGAACTGGATCAGAGCTGCAGGGCAGACCTGAGGCTGCAGGCTGCTTACTCGTCGCCGGGCGTTAAGGAGGGCAGCTGCAGCGGCTCGCGTTTCCTGCGATTTCTGTCCGCGTCAGGAACGAGGAGCCCGACACTGAGCGTTTGTGTTCAGGGCTTTCGAAGACCGGCAGAGCAGGTACTCGGCACGCCAGCCACCCAGTCGTTTTCCCATATAATGGGAACAGAAATAGGAGCGCTGGGTTTACCATCACACCTCTGCCCGGGCAGGCAGGCACAGCCCAGGGGCTGAGCACCACCGCTGGCACCTTTCAGCGGGCCACAAGGAGGCCCAGCAGCCGGGCGTGCAAGCAAAAAGCCCTCAGAGAACACGCGGAACGATCAGCACTTGAACTTTTGGGTTACGGGCACCCTCACGCAAACTGTTTTTTAGTTCAGAGATCCGAATATAGATCCTGGGTATCGCGTTGCATAATTACGAAAAAGGCCTAATTTTTCTTATTCCTACTTGCAACAGCGCTTTGGATCCTTTACAAAGCTGTTACCATGACTCCTCGGTTTAAGAAAATTGCTGGATGTAATCAGCTTTGAAAAAATAGCTTGAATTCTTGCTTTACAACGAAATGACTTTCTGAAGACAGTACGCAAACATAACAAAACAGAAGTTCAAACACTGTCAAATGGATAGAACAGACAAAGGAGATGGCTGCCTCGGTTAGTTTTACGTATAGGTTTTAAAATTTTAGCTATAAAAACACATCAGAGGATCAAGCTTTGGAACCTAAGGGTTGCATTGGTGGCCTCTTCACTGATTAAGGGTAGCTTTAGATCCTGTAATAGAAATGAGATCGCCTCTCCAGTATTGTGGCTCTCCAAAAGCAGTATTTGTGAAAAAGCATCCTGCGTGTTAACGAGAGGCACTTCCTATGCGCACACCAAGAATAAAAGCACCCTTAAACTACCTCGCCAGAACCCAACGTGACCAGGTGTCAGCCCCTGGAAACCAGTGAACCCCATTTCACAACAGCCACACAGCAAAACCCATTCTGCCTCGTGCAGCAGCAGCAGCTGGGACCCGGTCCGGGAAGGCAGCAAACCATTAAACGTTTGCTGAGGAGAGTCAGATCCACTACTGCTAACTCTTCAAGGGAAACCCAAAATATGAGAGAAGAAAAAAAAAACAAACCCTGGCCCAGAGGGATCACTCCTGGCGTTCTCGGTCAGCACAGGACCTCGCAGCCCCCTTCACGCCTCCGAACGGGCTCCGAGGCTGCCAGCGGGTGAGGAGGGACCGAAGACACGCGCAACGTGCCCTGTGCGTTACTCCAGCGTTACCCAAACACGTTCTGGCACGAGCTACGCGGCACGGAGCAGCGCTGGAGGAACTGCCGGGCGGCAGCAGCGTGTCAGAGCACTTACTGAGACGAAGGAGAAGCATACGTATACCTTGAGGGGTTAAGCATGCCTCACTGCAGTGCTGATTTTATAAAGCCGTGTCAGAGGTGCAGCAGAAGGTTACCTTCTTGCCACGGGGAATGTCAGCGGGCTGGCGGCATGCGTGGCAGTGGTTCCCAGGACTTCGTGGGGGAGAGTGATTGCATTGTCTCGGAAGAAATCCTAAGGGGTAGGTAAAGGGGGTTGGTAACGCCGCTGCTTCGCAAGGAGGAGGCTAAGCAGCCACAGCGCTACTCCTGACCTCAGCCCAAACCTCCTCAGCACTGCCCCGCAGCACGCGGGTGCTCCGCAAGCAGAGACACCTTCCGTCCACCCCTAACACTGAGAGCACCACCTTCACAGCGCGGTTGTACTGACCCCGCGGCCCCAAAGGAAAACAAAATGAAGAGTTTAGGGGTGGGAGCCTCTGGAAGAGGGCAGGGCCCCACCTCCCATGCTACCGCTCCCTACGGGGTCTGATCCCCCAGGGGAGGAGGCAGGGACCTGCTCCTGGGCGGACTGGGCCAGCTGCAAGGCGCCGCAGGGCCGGGCAGCACAGGGAGGAGAAACATCGCTGAAGCAGGAGGAGAAAGGCCGGAGGTGAGCTGCGAGAGCCGGCACAGGCAGCGGAGGCAGAGTCCCGGCAGTGAGAGCGCCTGGCGGGGCTCGGCAGGACGAACGCTGAGAAACGCGGCAGCGCCAGCGCACGGCTCGGCTTGTGACATCGGGCACGGGTCTAAGGCGGCAGTTACAGCTCCTCGGGGGGCCTGGGCACACGCTCGGAAATGCAGGGATTGAGGCAACCATCTCCGTCTCCATCTCGGCACCGCCCCAACTCCACGCCGAGAGAGATCTGCACATCTTGCTGCTTGGGTTTCACACAGCTCCTCGCCGCCCCGTGGCCTCAGCCCACCTCTAGTCCTGCTGCTGGGTCCTCGGGAGCAAGGCCACTGCCCGCCCGCCCAGCCTGCCCGCGCAGCCTCTTTTCTTCCTAGGAACACACACGGATGAGACGAACCTGGCACGAGGAGCAGACAGTCAGCAGGGGATTCTGCCGAGGGCTCCTGCAACGCCTCGCGCTGCCCCCGCTCTCTCCTCTCATGTGGGGACCTGCTCTCGTCCCCGACCCACTGCTCCCAATCTGCTCCTCAGCGCCCCCTGATCCCACACCCCTGGGGGCGTTTGATGACCTCTGAGGGTCCCTCCCAACCCCTAACACTGTGATTCTGTGCCGTGGAGGGCTGTGGTTAACGCGGGGACCCACGAGGTGCCGGCCAGGCAGAGACGCGCAAGGGGAGCAGAGGTGGCTCCCGCTCCGTTTGCAGCAGAGAAAGCTCAGAGGCGAAACTGCCAGCTCCTTCCCAGGAGAGTTTCTCCGTGACATGAAACAAGCTAAGGTCAACAGGAGAACTCAGAAAGCCCTACGCCTAGCTAACATCAGGGGGCACCTCCTGCTCCGTGCCTGCCAGAACTCAGCTCCTCCAGCCCTGCCTCCGCAGCACACGGGGGGCGCAAGCCAAGGCGAGGAGAAGGGATTTCTTGTTCCTGTGGAAAAGGAAGGTCACGCAGACCCCGAATCACGGGGGTGGGAAACTGGCTCGTATTCCAAGGTGCCAGAAACCCCAGCTTTCAATTCCTGCTCAGGGTGCTGCGTAACAGCCCCCCGCATCTAGCTGCTTGACTGCCTTTTATCACACAGCACATTGTTTGAGAACCGCTATTGCATCACTCTGCTGCCCTCCATCTCGCTCCTAAACAATGCTGATTTTTCTTCAGGAATGCTGAATAGTTTTAGAATTACACAAGTATCTCAGACTGCTTTCAGATCCTGTTTCTAAAGGAGAAGGCTCGGTGTCAGTGCAGACCTCCTGCGGGGTTCTCCCTCCAGAGAGCAGGCAGGAGGAGCAGCTCGCATTCCTGAGAAGGGGCTGGGATAGGAAGATGGCTGACATTCAGTAACCAGCCTTTTTTTGCGTGTGCGTCTGAAAATCACTTCGCTTAAGTTGTGCTACACGTACGCACTACAAGCTTTGGCCCAGACCTAAATTCCAGAGTAAGCTTCAGAGCAGTTTCTCCAGCGTGACGTCCCCAGGGGCTGCCACGGCAGTAGAGAAATTCTGAGCAACCCGGGCGAGCTGGGGAGCAGTTGGTCATCTGCACGAGTCACTTGCCTAAAAGCTCAGGTTTATTTCAGGTTTTCCTTTCACCAGCTTCTTGCTCCGATTGCCCTGAGTTTGGGCTGCTGGTGGATGCTCCTAACGGGCAGCAACATCCAAAATATCCAAAGCAAGCGGGAAGCATCTGGAGTTCTTCCAACGATCAATGTTAAGTCTCACAAAGCAGCAGTCTACTACCAGCAAATCTTAAATTAATGAAAAAAAAACCCTCATAAATGCTGGTTGCACTGCTCCGTGAAGGAGGCTTCGCTATGGGGCCGAGCGCTGCTCTTTGTGCGGGAATCAGCAAACTCCTCTGGCTGCGCTGGAGGCATTATCGCTGAGCTGCCGAGCATCAGCTGGCTGAGGGGTTTTATTAATGAAAAGCCTTAAACTGACGGCAAACCAGCTTACGGAACCGATCGATTTAGACCAAGATGTCCACAAACGATGCCAATCTCCCCATGCCGATGCACCTCAGTTACTTGCACAAAGGGAGAGGGCAGTTCTGAAGAATTACTCCCCATGTCACAGGAGGAGCTAATAAAGCCCCTCGCGCTGCAGTGACTACGGCAACATCCAGCGTTTTAAAGCCCTGGACGAGCCCATTTCAAAGCAGAACGACAAACGCCAGGGAGCTGAGCGCTCTGCTCACCCGCAGGCTAAACCTGCGTCCGTCCTCGTGCCGGCTGCCTCCCGGCTCCGCGCCACGCACGCGTTAAGCGCCGAGTGGCACCGAATGCTGCCGCTTGGCCCAATTTTGAAGCTGACTTACGGGGTCTGGAGGCAGCTGAGCCTACCCGATACGGCCACCGAGAGCGGGAGCAGCAGCTGCACGGTGGAGATGGGGAGAAATCAGAGCCGCCAGGCGATTGGACAGCGACGGGGAAGGAGAAGGCCGGTCGGGGCGCGGAACAAAGACTGCCATTGCCAGCCCCTAGCTCGGCCCACCAGGAGCACGGAACGAGCTCTAACCCGGATTACCCGAGGGGAAAATCGGAGGGCTCACAACCCGCGCCCCGCAGGGACTCGAGCGGCCGCTACGCGGAGAGCCCCGCTGCTCCCCGTCCTCCCGGGGCCCCTCTCCCCCGGGGAAGCGAAGGGCCGGCCCCGCCGCGCTGCGAACCTCCCCCCCCGCCGCCGCCTCCGGGCTCGACCCACGCCGGCGAACCGCGGGCTGCACCGGGGCGAACCGAGGCCCCCGGCACCGGGCCGCTCCAACCCGCGCCTCCGGGGGGCAGCGGGCCGAGCACGGGCGGGCCCCGCCGCCACCCCCCCCCCCCCGGGAGCTGCCCGGCCTCCCCCCCGCCGCCCCCCGCCCCGCCGAGCGCCGGGGGTCCCGTCCGGCCCGGTACCTGCGGTGAGGAGCTGCATGGCGTGCGTGAAGGACGGGTCGAGGCTGTCCTTCTCGGCCATCAGCTCGGGCAGGTACTTGTTCTCGGGCTCCAGCTTCCCGCCGGCCCCGGGCAGCAGCGGGGTGGGGGCGGCGGAGGAGGAGGAGGAGGAGGCGGCGGCGGCGGCAGGGCCCTGAGCGGCCGAGGCCGTGCCCGCGGCGCTGGGCGGGAGCAGCGGCGGCGGCGGCTGCGCCCCGGAGCCGGCCCCGCGGCCTCCCCCGCCGCGGGGCGGCCGCCGCGGAGGGGCTGAGCCTTGCCGGGCGCCGCCGCCGCCGCCGCCGGGCCCCGGGCCCCGGCCCATGCGGGCGGCGGGGTCGTCGCGGCGCTGCATGGGGGGGGGGGCGGGGCGAACCGAACCGGGCCGGGCCGGGCCGAGCGGAGCGGCGCTGCCACACCGTCCGCCGCGGCGCCACGGCCGGAAGTGAGCGGCCGGAAGTACCGCCCCCTCGGTTACCCCCCCCAGCTCCCGCGCGACCACCCCGCGCGGCTCCGCGCCTGCGCAGAGCGCCGGCCTCGCGGCCCGCCTCCCCCCTCCCCGCACCACCCCTCACGGGGCGCGCGTGCGCAGAGAGAGGGTGGCGGGTAAAGAGCGGAGCGCGCGCGCATGCGCAGTGCTGGGGCCGTGAGGGGGAAAGAGCTGCGTGTGGGGAAGGGAGCGCGGCGCTCTCGGCTTCGACTGCGCACGCGCAGCGCTGGCGGCGCGACATTAGTCCTGGGGCGGCGCGAGAATTGTCCCAGGTGACCTCAACGCGCGTGCGCACAGGCTGTGGCGCCGGGGGGGGGGGGAGCGGCTGCGCGCAAGCGCAGTTGGCTGCCCGCGCGGGGACGTCGCTGAGGTGCGAGGCGGCGGGGCCGGGCCCTGAGGGGACCCTGAGGGGCCTCTGAGAGGCCCTGAGCGGGCTCTGAGGGGGTCTTAGGGAGCTCCGAGGCCCAGGGAAGCAGCCGTGATCGTTTTCCCACTGAGGGTGCCCGCCCCCACACAGGGTGTGTCTGTGCGGGGTTCCGTTACCGTGGTTTTGGTTTTACGCTCACGGCCCAAAGCCACGGCCTTTATAGCTGGTGAAACCACGCGTACTTCGTCCCCTTAAGGACGCGAATCTCATTTGGTCTTTCCGTGTCTCGTGACAGGGCCCAGTTTGCAGCAGCCGCTCGTGCGGGGCTGGAGTCGATGTGCGTGGACAAACAGCCTCCGTCGGCAGCAGGTAACGGCGTGCCTGGACCCTGTGCTGCCCCCTCGCCTCCTGGGTGCTGGTTCTAAGCAGGACCTGCGCGCAGCCGTCACTCAGCAGTCAGTGCCTGGGTGCTTCGGTGCCCATAAAGCCTCGGCTCTGTAAGGGAGCTCCTGGTGTTGGCAGCTTCAGAGCTGCGTGGCTCCCTGACACGTGTGCCTAGTGTGTGCCTTCTCTGCCAGGTCCTTCCTCGTTCACACGCTGTCTCTTTCACCCCAGGTGTAAATCTTCAGTGTAATTTTGGGTATGTTTCACTGAGATTCTCTTTCCTTGCCTGTCCTGTCCTTACAGCTGCATTACTTGTAAATGCTGTGGCGCCTTCCTGGAGCCAGGCGGTGCTAGCTCTGCTCTTGGAAACGCTGTCCTCGCCCCAGGGTTTCCACCTGCTGCCTCGGTCATACTGTGCACGCGCAACTTTCCCCTTGCTGCAGCCAGCCCCTCTGCCGTGCTTGTGCAGCTGTGGGGGAAGGCTGCCACCAGCCATTTGATCCGGACCCATCCCTCCCATAACTTCAGCAAAAAGAGATCCACGTGGCTTTCCTAGAGTTTAATTTCTAGAGGAAGGTTGCCCGATGGGGCCCTGGTCTGGAAGTTAGGAAATCTGGGACCGGTTTCCAACTCTTTCCAGGCTTCTTGAGTGGAACTGGACACTTAACCCGTCAGTTCCCCATCTGTAAATTGAGCTGCTGCTACTTCCTTTGTCCTCGGACTGCTCGATCTGCTGGGGCGCAAAGGGGCAGAGATGTGTCTGTTACGACCTTGCGGAGCCCACAGAGAGAGCAGCGCAGCCCTGAGCTCAGCCAGAGCCTCCAGCAGCCACTGAAAAAGAGTCGCAGGGCGTTAAAATGGACGCGGTGCCCTCCTGATGGGGCAGGGCGACGGGCAGAGGAGCGACAGCTTTCCTCTGGCCGAAACCGGGAGGTGGGTCCGCCGCAGGGACGGCGGGGGTGCAGCCAGGAGCCGGCAGAGCAGCGCCTTTGTTGCGCTGCTCCCCAGGAAGGGGCCCGGTGGGCCGGGGCACCGGGCGCTATGCAAATGGTGTGCGTCAGCGGCCCCGCCGGGCCGAGGGGCCCCGCCGAGGGCTTCCTGCGGGCGCGGAGGACACAGAGGCCGCCTTGTTCCAGCCCCCTCGCTCGGCCGCAGCAGCGGCGATGCCGGCGGTGACGGCCCGCCCGCCCTGCCCCCGGCCCCTGCTCCGGTAACTTGGTCTCGGCAGGCAGGGGAGGCGGCGGTAGGCTGCGGCTCCCGATGAAGGTACTCCTTACGGGGTTAACGGGCGCTGCCCCGGGGCGCTGCGCGAGCCCAGCCCCCGGCCGAGCGCTTCCCCCCGCCGGGAGCCCGGAGCGGTGTCCGGATGCCCTCTAGCGGGGCCCGGCCCGGCGGCGGCTGCACCCGCGGGGCAGCTGCGGGGGGAGAGGAACCGAACGGCGCTGGGCAGAGCCCCGCCGGGGCGGTGCCGCCCTCCGCAGCCCCCAGCTGCGGGCTCCCGGGGGCGGCTCCGCCTCGGTCCCCCCGGGCTGCCCTCGGCGGGCACGGGGCCGGGTGGGAGGCAGGGGCAGGAGCCGGGGGCGGAGCGGGGGAGCGGGGAGCGGGGCCCGGAGCCGCGCCGTGCCCGGTGAGGCCGCCTGGGGGCCGGTACGGCCCCGTGCAGCCCGGTCCGGTACAGCCTGGTACGGCCCGGTACTGCAGCCCAGGTCGCCTCCTTCGGCCCTCAAGCGCCACGTGGCCGGGCCGGGGAGCTCCGGGTCCCGTTCTCCGCCCCCGCCCCGCTCTCTCGTGCCGGCCGCTCCGCGTTTTGAGGCAGTTTTGGGTTTTTTCCCCCTTTTCCCTTTTTTCTCAATGGGAGCGGCCGCGCCCGCCAGGCGGAAGGCGTGGGAACGGCGAGGCGGGCCGAACCACCGGGCGGGGGGGGAGCGGGCCGTACCACCGCCTCCCCGCGCGGGGGCGGTGGTGCTGGCGTGGAAGGGCCGGCGCGCACGTGGGGCCGGAGGGCGAGTCCAAGTGCGGCGGGGGGGCGGGGCGGGGCCCAGCGACCCCCCCCCCTCGCTCCCCCCCCCCAAGGGCTGCCCGGGAAGGGCCGGGCCGGCGCCCAGGGGGCGGGGCGGGCCGTACCACCGCACCCACCGCGCGGGGGGGGGTGTCGGCGCTGCGGTGATGGCGGCGGGAGGGCGGTGGCGGCTCCCCACAGCCCCGGAGCGGGCTCCGCGTTTGGTTCCGCGCCTCCAGCCCGGTGAGCGGCGGCGGGGCTCAGCGGCTCCTCGCCGCGCTGCTCTCTTCACACCCACGTTCCCGGAGCACCCCCGCGCTGGTTGCAGATGGTCTCTCCCGGCGCGCAGAGCCGGGGCGGGCGGGCCGTACCACGGACGCCCCGCGGGGGGGAGGGGGAAGGGGGGTAGGAGGAGGAGGAGGCGGGGAGGCTGGGCCGTACCACGCGGCGCGGGGGGGCGCGGCCTGTGCTCCAGCAGCGTCCGGCGGCGCGCGGGCTCCCGGCTCCCTGCAGCAGCGGCCGGGCCCCGGAGGCCACAGCCCGGCCCCGGCCCCGGCTCCGGCCCCGCCGCCTCCCTCCCTCCCGCCCGCCCGCCCGCCCGCCGCGCCCCTTCCCGCCCCCCTCCCGGCCCCGCTGCGTGGGAGGCGCCGGCCCCGCTCGGCAGAACGCCGACCGCTCAATGCCCGCGGTGAGGGGCCCGCGGCGGCGGGGGGGGGGGCGGCGGCTGGGGGGGCAACGGGTGAGGAGGGGCCGCGGGAGGCCCCGCAGCCCCCGCCCCGGGGCGGGCCTGGGCCGGGAGGGGGGGTGTGGGGGGGGGCTGCGCTGCTCCCCTCGGCTTTTTGGGGGGGGTTCCGGGAGGGGGGGATGGGCCTGGGGGGGCCGCGGGGCGGCTGGGAGCCCGTAGGGGGCCTGGGGGGCCGTTGGGTTCTGGGGGGGGGGGGCTCTGCTGGGAGGGGAGGGGAGGGGGGGGGGGTGGGTGGTCATGGCTTGGGGGGGCTCCGTGGGGTTTTCCTCCTTGCCGGCCCCCCCAGGAGGCGGTGGGTTTGGGCCCCCCCTGTCCTGGGGGTTTGGGAGGGGGCCGGGGGTCACCCCTCACCTGCGGGACGGGGCCGGTTTGGGGGCCCCCTGGTCACAACCCCCCCCCCCGGGCAGGTTTTTGGGGACACCGGCGGTTACGGGACCGGGGGGGGGGGCTCCCCTCCCCTACGGGGTTGGGGTGAGGGGGCCCCACGGGGCGGTTTGGGGCAGCGGCTGTGCCTCGTACCTGGGCCTGGGGTGCTCAGGAGGGCTGTTCGCGGCCTGCAGCGAGGGCGGAGGTGGGGAGAGGGCCGGGGGGGCGCATGGGGGCTTGTACCGGGCACGGGGGGGGGGGGTGGGGGTGCCTGGAGGTCTCAGAGGTGGGGGGGGGGTCTTGTTGGTGGGCGTGCGGGGGTGGGAAGCGAGTTGGAGAGGGGGTGGGAGGCCGGCGGGGCCGGCTGTGCGGAAGGGAGCCTGCCTCGTGTCCGCCCCGGGGGCGGCCGGGGAAGGGGAAGGGGAAGGGGCTTCGCCGGGAGCCGGGGAAGGGGAAGCGCGGGGGGGGAGAAGGCCTGAGCCGGGCTGGGGGGGACCTCTTCCAGCCGGGGGAGGAGCTGGGCAGGAAGGGTGTCCGGGATGTGGTGGCTTTCCTGGGGCTTGAGCGGGGGGCAGGGTTGCGAGTGCCGAGGCCGGGCTGTGGAGCTGGGGAGAGGGCCGCCCGCGGGAGCTGACGGCGGGACGGGGGCCGAGGGTGCCGGGAGCGAAGGGCCGAGGCGGGGAGCGGTGTCTGTCCGTGCTGGGTGCGGCTGGGGTTCGCCCGGCGGTGGGGGGCCGCGGGTCCGGGGGTGTCGCTGTCGCAGCAGCGGCCCCTGTGCCCTCGTGGGGAAGGCTCCCGGCGAGGTTGGGTCACGGCCTGCGTTTTCCCTCGGGGCAGCTGCGTGCTGGTTGCTCTCAGCGTGAGGCGGAAAGTTGGCTCCTAACGGCGACCGTATAAAGGGAAAGCGGCCTCAGAGCTCCCCGAACGAAGCGGCCGGGTTCTGACTCAGAACTGCAGTTAGTATTTAAAGGAGGGAAAAAAAAAAAAAAAAGATAAACCCACCGCCAGCAGCAGCCTAAAAACTCTATCTTCTTATGACTCAGCGTGTAGAAATACTTCGAGCTGGTGAACTCAGCTGCTGGAAAGGAAAGGTCGCCGGGAGCTGGAGCTACGGGGAGGCGGCTCCCGCGTTCGTAGGGGTGCGCGGCCGGGGCTGCTCGCGGGGTCTGGCTGGGATGTTGCTGCCTACGCCCCTGGGGAAGGCGGGTTCTGCCTCTGTCCCTCGGCACGGGGACGCCGGCGCGGGGCTGCCCTGTGGCCGCAGCCGGCTGCCTCGCTCCTGCCGCCGGACTTTGCCCCGTGCCGGAGCCGCGCTGGGGAACGGCCGGGCGGCCTCCGCTGCCTCGTCCTGCCAGAGCCGGGCCGCGCCGGCCTCCTGCGAGGGCACGTTTCCGTCCTTGGCTCGAGGAGGAGAGTCCCCAGCTGCAAACACAGCTCTTGAGGTGCCGCAGGGCGAGCGGGGGCGCTTTGGAAGCCGTGCGGGTTGTGTTGTGGCGGTGTCTTCGGAGGAGACCTGCGGGTGATGTGCGGGGGCGCTGGCAGAGGGAACTCTGCGGTGCCTGTTGGACTTGGACTAGTCTGGCCGCGTGTTTGCCTGTTAAAGAGCTGGGATGTGAAACAGCTCTGACCATCCGGGCTGGAAATTGCGCTCTGACACACGTGAATCGCAGCGCGAGGCCAGGCTGGCACCTGCAGGCCGGTATCCGAGGCGGATATCCCGAGAACAAAGTGCCTTCAGAGCGGCTGCTGGCTTCAGGGTCGCCTCGCGGCTCTTTTTGCTAATTGTGAAGGGCGAAAGGAGCCTGAAATCTCTTGATCCCTTCTTCTCTTCTAACCTCGAGTGCCGCGTTGCTGTCTCTCCTCAGGGCGCTGTTGCACGTATCTGTGCTCCCCCTTGTTTCTCTTCTTCGTGCTAACAAGTTAAATTCTTTCTGGTGATCTACGCTGAGAGCCTGGCTCTGCTCGAAATAACGCACCGTGGATCTTAACAGTTGTGACGTTGAGGACGTGCAGTGACATCTATCAGCAAGCCTCGGTTTCGGTTCCGAGGCTGGCTTTAACTGCCACAGGAGCGTGGACGAGGAGCCAACTCTCCACGAAGTCACTTTTCCAGCAGAGGTAGATGGCAAATTCAAAGTGAGATGAGTAAGATGCAAGTAATTTGGCTCCGTAGCTTCACGGAATAATATCCCTGTTGCTGTGCGGTTGGAAATCGCTTTCAAGTCCTGCTCGACTTGTTAATGTTTTTTTTTTCTTTAGATACTTGATCCTAAAGTGTGGGAATGTTTCCTCCGAACCGCTGGGGAGGCCGGTGACCCGGCGGTGTATTTCCAAAAGCCAGCAGTTGATGCAGCTCAGCTCACCCTGCTGGTGTTCAGAAACTAGTTTAGAGTCACGTAACCGTGAGGTGTCGGCTAAAAGTTACTTTTGATTTTAGGTTACTAAGTTAAGTGCGATTTTTTGGTTTGAAGAGGATAATAGCGAGCTCGGATTCCTCCTCCTTTGGGGGGGGGATTTGGTTTACACTTCAAACGCTTCTGCTAACTTCAAACTTTTTGGGTATGCAAGCAATATTCAAATGTGTCTTCTGAAGGATTTTTTTAACCAGGTGGTGGGTGGGGAAGGCGTTCAAAAAACTCCCCAGTGTCGGACCAGCCTTGCTAAGCGGCGAAGCAGGTTCTGTCTCACGGGGAAGGAAAACGCCGCAGCGCCACGCACGCGTGCCGGCCCTGTCCGAAGGGCCCGGGGGCTGTGCCTAATCGCTTCGCCGCCGAGCTTGCCAGGATGGTCTTCTCCGTGCGCTGATGCCTGCGTTGGAGATAGCGGTTGGACCTCACCCAAACCGAAGGATGAACGTTTTGTGTGCGGTGCCCGAGTTTTGGCTCTCTTGCGGGGTCGTCTCGCACGGCACATCTGACGCTTCTTACCGCTTCCTGATGCGTCGCTTTCAGATTGAGACTTTTTTTTCTTTTTCAATCTGGACTTTTTTTGTAATCTTGCAGAGGCAGATTTGTATCTGCTGCTGTCGGTTTTACGGCCTGGGACGGAGCGACCGGGGTAGCGCAAAAGGAAACGCATGAGTCACCGGCAGAACTTGTCAGCGCGCGGGGAGGGAGCTCCGCCGCGGGGGTGGAGAGGGTGGAACAGTCAGATTTCTGACCTCACCCCTCTCGAGGCACGTGTCGTCCCGAGCAGGCTTCCTTCGGAGCGTGTTCAGGAACTTTTTTCCAAGAATGCTAGCGCCGGAGTTTCTCTTCTCCGCGTGCTAGGGGAGTTGGTGCTTTGGAAAAGGTGGTCGCGGTTCTTAGCGTGTTCAGGCCGACTGCTTTTGGGGCTCTCGCTGAAGCCCTTCCTTCAGGGCTGGGTCTTCAGGACGTTTCTGGTGGGGCATGGGCGCAATGCGGGTCGCTCGGAGGGGCGATGCAGGAAGGGGAAGTGAAAAGCACAACGCGTAGCGAGCGTCGGGAAAAGCAGGGCCGCAGCGCCCTAGCAGGGTGGAAATTTTCACCGTCGGGTTTTGCACCGGCGGCGCAGCGTGGCGCTGATTTCACGTGTGCGAATACAAACCACAGGAATGAGGTTTTATTGAAGAGGAAAAGGAAAAAAAAAATCAGCAGCTCGTTACCTAATGTCATTAGCGTTGAACGTGAATTCCCACTTACGGGGCAAAGCGAGCGGAGGCGCTTTCAAAATACCGGTCTCCAGACACCGAAGTGTTCTTCTAACGCCGACCGACAAATTAGCGGGCTTTGCTCCGCATCCTGTGCTCCGGCTTATTTTGAAAGGTGATCCGGGTGACCTTTCCAGAGGTATCTGTGTTTTGCAATCCGGGGAGGCTGCAGCTGTTGCGGGCTGTTGAGCTGTCGCCGCGCAGCTCAGGAAGCCCTTCTGGCCGCGTGCTTGGGAGGTGGTGGGACCGGGAACTCCCTTGTCCCTTGTTAATGCTTTTTTTTTTTCCATCAGATCCGTGTCCCCGAGCTTGCGCAGCTCCAGTACGGGAGGGAAGAGCCCTGCTGAAGCGTCTGATTCAGGAGCCAGCGCGCTGCTGGGCAAGACGAGCGCTGTAGCTGGGCTGGTTTTCTCCTTGAGGCAGTCTCGAGTCAGGTTTCTGTCAAGTCAGGAATTCATTCAACTCTTCTCTCTGAATTAGCTAGCTAGCCTAAATAAACAAACAGGGGTGATTAATGCCTGCCCCTCGCTTACATGGTGGGGATATTCGTAGGATTTTGGGACGTTCTTCTCAACTCGGCCCCATTAGGCTTCGTCAGGCGTTCCCCGCAGGCAGGGCCGCGAGCTCGTGGTGGAACTTAAATGAGGCACGGCTGGAGGTGCAGGGACTGTCACAGCCCGCTGAGCCTGGCTGGGGAGATAGGCATCTCGATTGATGGTTATTCCCTGATGATTAAGTTAAACGACGTCAGGAACTAACTGCCAGGCGTTTCCAGCTCCTCTCAGCTGCAGGAGTCGCTGCCGCTGCTGCCCCTGTTCCCCTCCTCTGGTTCCTGACGGAGCTCTCGCGCCCCATTCACCGCGTGGATGAGTGAGATGTCTGCTCCCTGCCTCAGACCAGCCACAGAAAGGGGGTTGCGCCCCGCTCCGCCTCACTTTCCAAGGGTAGGAAGAGGAGTAATCGGCCAAAAACCCATTTCTTGCGTTATGTTGTGCCGCCGTCGTTGCTGTTGGTCGTCATCGCCCTGATGGCGCGCAGCCCTCCTGGGATTTCGAAGTGGCGACTCGCTTGCTGACACCGGGAGGGAGAACTTTGCAAGTGTTTACCTGGGGAGCTGAGAAGTTTCAGACAACGGGGTTTTTCCTGTTTGTCGTTCTCCTAATTAGAAGCCCGGTTCTCACTAAACTTGAGCTAACGTTTGCAGTTGAAGTCACGGGAGGAAGGGACGTCTGTGTCAGCAACCAGGCTGCGTTAAAAATAGGATCGGGCGCTACGTAAACTTCTTATCCTTCTGGAAATCGTTTTTCAGACTTAAATACAGCGCTTTACATTTTTAATCACTCCTGAGCCATTAGGTAATTAAATGCTCTAGTAACATGCCTCCGGGGAAGGTAAGGTGGTGTCGTTCCTGCTCGGCAGATGAGTCAAGCTCCTGGAAGCAGCTTGGTCAAGGTCAGCCAGGAGCAGTCGCAGATCTGAGCGAAGGGCTCGAGCTGGTGATGCCCTGCGCCACGCTTCGTGTGCTGGAACCTGTCAGCTCCCCGCGTCCTGCCTTAATGGCTCGGTAAATAGTTTTTAAAAGACATCTTTCAAGTAATTGGGCTGAAATTCCCTCTGATCTGCTCGAGGGAGGAGAAGTGTAACAGTGCTGACCTGATTTGATGCGGCTCACGGCTCGGGTAGCGCTGGAGGAGGCTCCTCCGACCCCGTTATTGCTGCTGAAGAGAAAAATGTGTAAAGGATTTGTTTAAATATGGCACAGTCGCTCTTCCCCCCGGGGCGGTGTGCTCTGTAACGCTGTAAGCCGCTGGTACGCGGCTCCAAGCTCTGATCTCCTACACCAAGATGTGCTGATGACTGTTTTTGGTTTAAATCACCTTGTGCGGTCCTAAAAACTTGGTTTTGGGACTGCTTCTCTGGTGTAAGCCTTCAGGATGCGTCAGGTGGCTTGGGCCTATGTTTAAATCCGGGGAAAACCCCATCCCAGGATTTCTGTGGGAAAAAAAAAAAGTTTTCTGGCGTAGTTTTACAGGTGTGGGACACGTGTGGCTGCTGTAACTGTGGTGGTTCTGTGCTTGGTGTGTCACAGCCATTGCAGAGCCATCGCAGAGCGCAGTGCTTTGTAACGAACGTGGGATTCAGGAGTGCAGGTGAGGAAGTTGTGACAAATGTGCAAGAACTGACGAGCGAAAGGACCTGAATATTGTGTGCTTAGGTGGGACTCCTCCATGTGGGGGGAGGCTTTAATCCCGCAGTCGTTGTGCTGATAAAGTATTCCAGGATCCGCTTCTGAAATCTGTATTCGAGTCGCTCGGCGAGAACTGCTTTAAGGTTGGGGGAGGTTATTGGAAACATCTCTGGTCTTGCCTCTGGCAATCTAATTAATGTATTTTTTTGGCATTGAAAGCTGTTCTTGAAGGAAATAATTGCTGTTCGCTGGGTGATTTTTGACTTCATGTCAGTGAAAAAGGTAGTTTTGTACTACTTAATTTGACTATTTTAAAGCGAGGGTCTCATTAAAACATTGAGCACACCACAGGTTCGGGGTGTGAATTTCCAGGCGCGTGTGTTTCCCTAATTGCATTCGCTGCAGTGTGCCACATTGCCCTTTTTGTTCAAGTTACAGGTTCGTGACTTCTGGGCTAGTTTGGATTTTACTCAGCTGCTTTAAAACTCTTTCTTTAAAGAAGCAAAGTGTCTGCAGTGGGTCTCTGGCTTTATGCTTTTTACGTACCTTAGTTCTTTCTGCTTAAGGGTCTGTTCTGGCAACGCACTATTCCAAAATAGATTTCACCATTTGGTGGTTTCCCTGCCCAGCAAAGCTGGGTCCCTCCTCTGCAGATGAAAATTTGGTGCGCCTGAAGCCGCTCCGTACCTGCGAGGAGGTAACGAAGCTCGTTGCCTTCTGACTCCCTCGAAGACGTGACCCGTCACTGCCCTACTTCTGCGCGCTCGGGAATTTCACCAGGCCTAGGAGGGCTCGTCCTGTGAGCCGGCAGGAGGTGGGGGACGGAGCGGTGGTGTCTGAGCGAGATCTCAGCCTGCCGTGCCGACGTCACGGTACCTGAAAGCTTCGCCGGCATCTTCCCAACGAGCTCGGCTTTGAGCACGCCGCTTAAAAACAGCTGGGCAAAGCCTGGTTTCACCAGCAGCAGCAAAAGCCGGGTTGCTTACCGAGTATTTCAGCCTTAAACCTCCCCCTTAGGGTTAGTTCAGGTTAGCTCCGTCCTCTCTCAGCAGTCCCGTCAGCTCTCGCTGTTGCTAAACCAGCTGTGTTTGGAATCCTCTGCTAGGACTGGGAGCTGTTGCCGCTGCCTTTTAACGCTGCAAAGGGAGGGAGATAAGTCTGCGGGTAACTAAAAGTTACGGCAGCGCAGTGACCGCTGGCTTGCTTTGGAAATGACCGATTCCTGGAGGATGCCTCCCTGCTGCTGATGGCAGCTCGGTGGCACGGTGCTGGTGACGCTTCTGGGCTACCAGCAGTGTAAACGCCCTCCTCTTTCTGCTCGTAGTGCTCCTGCTGTTCAGAAAACGAAGCCATCGCGTTGTGGCCACCGCCTGCGGTGCCGGGAGGCACGGCTGTGCCCGAGGTGCTGGGTCCAGCTCGGGGCTGGGGCTCTCGAGGCTGCGGCGACAGCTTCAGGTTTGTGCGTTGGACGCAGCCGTGTCCCGTCTGGTCCAAGCAACGCTTCGGAAATGCAGGCAGGCCTCCCTCTCGTCGAACGGAGAGCTTTGACTCGCGAGTGGTTCGTTAACTTGGGAGTGGGTCCTCGAAACCTGGCGCGAGGCAGAGAGCTGGGACGGCGAGCGAGCTGCCTGCGAGTGCCACGGCCCCGGGAGTTGGAGTCCGGGCTGGGGCATCGCTCACAGCTGCCGGCCCTGCCTCCGCGACGGCGCCTTCGCTTTCTGCTTGCCCTGATGGGCTTCGGGCTGCCTCGAGGTGAACGCTTGTTTTTGTTGGGCTTGGGAGTTGTTGGTTTTCCATTATCCTGCTCGCTCTGAACATAATGACTTAAAAAAAAAAAATGTTAATTTTGGTGTAATTAGCATCCTGTTTACCTCCTGCTCTTTATGACCTCGCTTGTTGGAGGCGTTAGTCACTGGCAGCGTGTTGTTCTGGGCAGTTTTAGTCATGCCTGTTTTCATAAATCGTCCGGAGTGGTAGGCGCTTGAATCAATGGTGCAGTTTGTGTAGGATTAGCCTGCTGCTTCCTCTCAGACGCTTACAGGCGGCAGCTGCACAGAGGCTTCTCCTGAACTGCTCGTCATTTCGGGGCTCTTCGTGCAGCGTTGATCAAAGCCTAAAATCTGAGGTGATCGGAATCCTCCACGGGAGGAAAGGAAAGCTGCTTCGTGCTACGCTGAAAGAAATGGCTGAGTTGGTATCGACTAATTTCAAAAGCTCATACCGCTGCTAATAGTTTAAAGCTTCAGGATCGTTAATAGTTGGCGCTTCTGGAATTTGAAGCGGGAGTTCCTCTTACGTGGTGTTTTCTTCTTTCCAGGTGTTCTGTTGGAATATACGTCGCACATTTATGGCGATTCTGAGCGTGAGGGCAGACTTCTGCCAGGCCCAGCACAGCATCCTGGCTGACAAGTGAGCCGAGAGCGGGGGGTTTCACGTGCCATAATTACTTTGCCTTGAAGATTCCAGACACAGCGAACACAAATATATGGGATATCTTCTGCCCATTGGAAGCATATTCCTTTTACTGACTCTAGCAAAACTAAGCGTCAAGAAAACAAAGTGGAGAGAAAACCTGCCCTTACTTTTTTGCCTCACCAGTGCCTAAATGTAGAACAGGCTGCCTAGTCTTGCATGTAGTCAGAATTCGTGGAGTCTGAAGGATACCACCTGCAGCAACTGAGGCCGAAGTTGAATTCAAGTGGATTCTGAAGCAAACCTGCTTTTCTAGAAGCGAAGTCTCTAAGGAACAAACACGTCGAAGCAAGCTCTGATCAATCCCAGCCATTTTAGTGGTCTTTTTAATGTTTTCTGCTGTGAAACGTTTCCAAGGTTATTGATTTTTTTTTTTTTGCCCCTCACGCATTTTGTTTGCCATTATGAACCGTCCAGCCCCCGTGGAAATTACCTACGAGAACATGCGTTTCCTGATCACTCACAACCCAACCAACGCAACCCTCAGCAAGTTCATCGAGGTAAGGCAGGCAGATAAAACACCATCCTTCTTTCCTTCTGGGTTCCTCGCGTGCTCGTCGTTTCTGTAGAATTATTCACACCTGTGGTTCACAAAGCTTTGACTGTGTTACTTGAACCAAGGCATTTTTTTCTTTGATATATTTCTTAAATACGTTGTTGACATTCTCTTGACAGTATGAGAGTTCTCTGATTACTTTTTTTCCAAATCTTGCACCTCTTTAAGTAAGAGAGACTGGGTGAGCTTCCATTTCAGAATGCAGCCCTGCACCCTTGCCATTGTTCTTGTCCTGGCTTCTGAAGGACTGCGTGTTCTGTGCTCTAAACATAATTTTTCATTAAATAATACGGTGCTTCTAATATATTGCTCATCTTTTGGCTTTTAAGGTAGCAATTAATGGAACTGTAACTGATTTCTGAACTTCCTCGTCCCTTAAAGTAGGATTAAGCGCAGTGCTTACACTGATGTTTAGTTTCTGGGCTATTTTCCCAGACTGCCCCGCTGATCCCAGAGCTGTCCTTTCTCAGGGACAAATGCTGGCACCTGAAGCACCTGACAGCTGCCTGGGTCTGACTGTGGGAGGAGTCCGTTACGAGGGACGGTGAAACAGAGCATTACTGACACAATAAGGTCTTAAATACAGCAAAACTTAACAGTCATTTGACCTGAAAAAATAGCAAATAGTTTCATCTACTACACGTACACTATCTGCCACCGAAATAGTAGTACGGTGTATTTCTGCACTCCAGCTTGCTCCAAACCCGCTGTATCTTTGTGCCCTTTGTATCCAGAGGACTTTTATCTTGCCTGCGTAGGCCCTTTTCATTCCCAAGAGATCCTGTCATCTGATACTGCTGTCTGACTGCAGCAGACTTCCATCACTTAGCAGCCTGCTCTTCACCGTGAGTCCGCTCATACATTAGTGGTTAATTTGTTCTGAAAGCCGCATTTTTTAGTCTCTGTTTTTTCAGACTGTGGATTGTCTTCCTTTATTAGGAGGCTTGAGTCTGGAATAGATACTGCTAATTGTTAAAAGTCATATTGACTCAGTCCAAACACGAGAGGAAATTCTGCTCGCTCTATCAACCTTCAAAGTGAACTGGAACAGCTTTTGTTTGATCTTCTGATTATTTATCTAGCACAATGTGCTACTTATAGCGCATTACAAGGAAGCTAGAGTATGGTGGTGTGTGTTCTGTTCCTCCCTGCCTCAAAATGTCAACACTGGCTGCAGCAACCAGTTCCAGGCTTCTATTTAAAGAGAAAAAGAAGCTGCATGGAGAGTATAAGCAGCTATTCTAATTTTGCTCTTACATATGCATTTTTTTCCACCCTGGCGTTTCCCCAGGGAGGAATAATTCGGGGGTGTTTCACGTTTATTCCTGTCACTTGTAGCCCTTATCCTAACGCAGGTCATAAACGCTCCTTTCACAGCTGGCCCTTGCTCCTTTGTCGTGCAGTCACCTGGGAGCTGTGCAGGTCGTACCTCTGGCGTGGTGTGAAGTCTTTACTTTTGCAGCTGATGAGAAAGTTCTTGAATTTCTCCTCCTGCCGGTGTGCTCACATGTTTTCTTTCTTCTTAAAGGAGCTGAAGAAGTACGGAGTGACAACCTTGGTGCGAGTTTGTGATGCCACTTACGATCAAGCTCCTATCGAAAAAGAAGGAATCCAGGTTCTAGTGAGTTGTCTTTACCACTGTCTATAAATGAGAATTGCTTGTCCACGAGGGCTGGGGGTAGCTTCGTGCTTTGGGAAGAGCTTATGACTGTTTCGGACTGGCCAAAAATTGTGTGATCCCCTGCATCAGACAAAGCTGGTCTTGAGAAATTCTCTGTGCTTCTGTGAAATGTGCCTGCTGATGAATTTCTACAGCCCGAGTGCTTTAGTTGGAATAGAAATGTCTGCTCCTGGGTTTCTGGATTTGTTGAGATGCTCAGGATGCATTTTAGTGATTAGGTTGATACTAATCCAAAGAGAAGTCACAGAACTTTGTTCCGTTCAGCCTTGTGTTTCACACAACCCTGCTCAGTCCTTTCCTCTCCACAGAGCACTTGTTGGCTTTACATTTGACCTTCCCAGGATGAAGATAAAGCTCCCTTCTCTCACGCTCAGAAGCTGCTGCCTGCTGAGCCCCCAGTGACACGGTGCTGGGTCGCTGCTTTTGTGTAAGACCCAGGTTTCCGTGGGCGCTTCATGGGGTCGGTGGCTGGGAGCACAGCGCTGGTGCTTCCCTGCCGGGCAGGTGGAAGGAAATCCTCTGCTGCTGCTCCTGTTCCTGCACAGCGACTGCCTGCGTTGGCTGCTACTGCTGGGTGTTCTGAGCATTTTTTATTATTTTATTTATTTATTTTTTAGTAGGTGTGTGTTTGAATTAACCTTGCAGGCAGTATTTTTCCAGGCAATACTTCTGAATTATTGCAGTGTGTTAGATAGAATCAGTTTATTTTACTGGGGTGAGTAACATTCTGTTGTGAGGCCAGAAATTGCATCTCGCCGCCTCCTTGCAGGTAGTCGGTCTTCTCCTGGTGCTGCTTGTTGTGTGTGCTGGGTGGCGGCTGTTGGGTTTTGGTTTTTTAATGGCTCAGTTGGAGGAAAAACTTCAGTTTTCCATTAGGAGAAAAGCTCGTGCTCTGGCGTATCCGTGAAATTCCACGTACAGGTCAGGCAGGTTTCTTGGCTCCTGGCCCTGGTAAGCATTTCCTCCGGTTCCAGGCAGCCACGTGTGCCTCCGTGGTGGTGGAAAACTCGGTCATTCCAGGGCTTCCAGGCCCCTCCGGCCGCGCGCTGGAATAGCATTTTTATTCCTTCTGGAGCTCTCTTGGGCTTAGGCACGCTGCGAATCCTCTAGCTGTGAGGCTTGTAAGCTTACCGGAGACTGGAAGGACAAACCTGTGGCGTGTAAGCCCTCGGAGCCCTGCTTTAAGATGGGGCTTAGGGGATGTCAGGTCCCGCGGCAGAGCAGGGACCCGAGTTCCTGCTCGGAGACCGAAGGGCAGTTTCCCCACGTCCAGCTCCGCGGATGGCATTGCTGCTCCCGATGGTCCCAGTCGTGATCTTGTCTTCGTAACTGACTGTATCGCAGCGGTGTTTGGCTGTGTGGGATCAGTTAACCAGTTGCTGACACGACCGTAGCTTTTCCTCCCCGTTAATGCGTGATTTTTCCAAACCGAGCCCCGCCGCTGTTCAGAAGCGGCGCTGAGCTACCAGCTGGCTGAAAAAATCCCCCATTTATTTAAAGCTAGTACTCGCCTGTAAAAATAACAAAGATTTAAAAACGCGGCCTGACGGAGCTTGGTGTCTGTTTTAAAACCGTCGAGGTCAGAAGCGTAGTGAGACCCCAGAGAACGAGAGCGTTTCAGCACAGCCCGCTCCCGTGCCGCGGTGCGGTGCCGTGCGGGGCACAGCGCGCAGATAGGTGCCTTGGCAGATGGCAGAGTGCGAAACGGGAGAGCGAGCTGCTCCGTGCCTGGCGTAGTACTACTGCGGGCGTGTTTATCAACAGAGATTAGGTCCCAGAGCCGGGCAGGGATGGAGTTAGGTTCTGGGGGTTTCTGTGCTGTTCTTACAGCTACGTTCGTGTGCGAGGCCTTGTAGTGTGAAAACGGTACGTCAGAAAAAGTGTTTTTCCTGTTTTGTTTTTTTTTTTCGCACTGACTAGCAGTTAAGGAGGGCTGCGATAGTCTTGTTTGTGGTAAGGATCTAGACACGTTTTGTGGTTCTGGATTTCTTTCCGCTCCGTGCTGTCGGGAGCGCCCCGGTAGAGCCGTGCCTTCGCTGCTTCTGCAGCCGGCTGCTGCTTCTGCCTCGCCACGGGCCCTGGTATCAAAGGTGGGACGGTCCCACGCTGGTGGCCGCGGTCTCACCCTGTGCAGATGCCGGCAGTTCTGCCGCACCTGGGCTTTGAAGAAAAGGGAACTTTGTGGCTTCACAGCCCTGGTGCTGCCCTGGGTCAGCCCCGCTCTGCGCCGCCGGTCCTGCGGACGTTGCTGGCTGACAAACCCGGCGCTGCTCTGCTGAGCAAGGCTGCTCCAGATAAAGGGTAAATAAGAGCTGCCTTCACTGCCTGTCGTCCTTCCCAGCTCCTGCAGGGTGGCAGGAGGCGCTGCGTTGTCTCTTGGTGCAAACTCAGCGCATCGTCCTGGCTGTTAATGGCTGCTTTGGTCGGGGAGCCCAGCGGCTTGTTTCCTCTGCTGTCTGACAGGTGCTCGGAGGTGTTGCTGGCAGAACTTGTAATTAGGGGAGGAAAAAAACACAGACCTGCAAAACTTGGTTGCTATTACTCCTCTAGTCCAGAATTACTCTTGTTCCCCGCTCTGGGCAGTGTCCCATCAGCGCCGCTGTCATGCCGGTGGTGTACCAGTACTGGGAGGTGATGCTCTCCCGAGAAACGAGGGTGGTCATTAATTAACTCTCAGCAGCACGTGCCTCGTGTGGACGTGAGGACTGACACGCAAACAAAAGTAATGCAATCACATACCGCATGTGGTCTGCAGGAAGGGATTTTAACCTAACCCAAAAGTAGGCCGCAGAATTGAAATGTAAATCCTGTTCTCTGCAGGTCGGGTTCAGAAGAAAGCATCTTGCAGCGGGTAAAGCCACTTCTCTCGACTGCCCAGGCGTTTCTCCCTGGGACAGCGCGTGACACGAGGACTAAAATAATACTGCTAGCAGAGTGTGATTGAGTGGAAAATCTTGTAAAAGCCTTTTATTGGAGAGAACAAGATTTACCTTATGATGTTGTTGTATAGCCTTTCAGCTTGCCGTGTTGTCCCAGGTATTTTTAGTTTCCTACTTCCTTTAAAAAGGAGTGCCGCAAGCTTTCAGACTTTGTCTTTCCGAATTAATCACATGTAAAGGGATTTCACTAACTTGAAGACTTCTGGTTTTGCGGTTCTGACAGATGTGCACCTTGCAGCTTTTTAACGGTTGCACATCTGTAGGGCTGCGATCCTCTGTGCTCAGCTCTACTTGCTGGTCGGGAAGCAGTGGGGTAGCAGTAAGCGCATTTCCAGGTGAAAGGTCTGGCGTTTTTTAAGCCTTCCCTTGTGCTTGTTCAGTTTTCACACGTTCTTGCAGGGTTCAGAGAATATTGCTTGACGTTAACCTGTTCTCAAGATACTGCTTGGAAAAACTCGATTCTAGCCAGCGAAGGAAAAGGAGGGCTCCTTTCCAAGCAGTTTCCCTTGCATTTTGGTTTTTGAAGAACACCAAACTCTGGTTATCAGTCTCTTTTGTGAAATCGCGGTGCAGTCTGCTAATGAAAAGCGCTAAATAACCACGAGGTAGGACTTCCCCCTGCATCTCGGAGTGCTCCTGTTACAGCACTCCCCGTGTCTGAGGTTGTGAAATGTGCTGTTGTGCTCGAAATACAGGACATGTGGTACCCCTCACAGCACAGGTTCCAGGGGGGAGCCGTGACCTCGAGAAAATGGGAAGCTTCTCACACGTAATTTTGGTTTCCAGCCATTTTGATGACATTAAAGGTGGCCTAGATAGCTTAAATATTGGCAAACCCTTTTATAGGCAGAAATGAAACTTTACATGCTGCTTTGTGGACTTTGCCATTGGCTAAGCACTCTTCTTTTTTGCTTTTAAATATGGTGTGGGGTTTTTTTTGGCTTGAGAATACCCAGGTAATGCTAAGTCTTGCTGCTTACTGGATGCACTGACAGCTGTGCAGGCTGTTTAATTTGAATCGTTATGGAGTACCATCTCCGCAGTACAAATAGTATTTTAAAAGGTTGACACAATCACAGGCAGAAGTTTAGAGTTCTCATCTGTCAAATATTTATTTGAAATGTCCATTGATTTTTGCACTTTTTTAGTAAAATGAGATTTCAAGGGCAGCTATTAAAAAAAAAAAACGATCATACAAGGAAGTTATTGTCAAGTTCTACTTAAATTTTATTGAAAAGCCTAATACAATGGTTGTTAAAAATTCAGTGTTGCATTATGATAGTGACGTGCAAACTTCTAACTAGAAAAATACCCACAAAAGTGATCAGGAAAGTATTCTGTAAATATTCATGTTGCCCCCTCCTGGTTATGGTTACCTTGCTGTTGCCTACGGATTGAAATGTGAATGTGTGCATGTGCTTCAGGAACATCTATAGCTGATATCTTTTTTTCCTTCAAAGGACTGGCCGTTTGATGATGGAGCACCACCCCCGAATCAGATAGTTGACGACTGGCTAAACCTGTTGAAAACCAAATTCCGTGAAGAGCCTGGATGCTGTGTCGCTGTTCACTGTGTTGCAGGGTTGGGAAGGTTAGTGCTCTGCTCTCGGGGTCTTCTGCTGGGCTCGGTTAGTCGACGCATTTGGGAGGTAGCTCATAGAAGCTGTTAGGTAAATGCCAGTATCTGTGTTTTGTCCCAAGTAGTGCTTTAAAGCATCATCATCACGATTGTGTCATTAAGCAAAAGAGATTTATTGCAGCTTAAAAATCTTCAGTAATTTCATAAGCCTGATCTAGTGTCAGAGGAAAAATGTGGAGTGATTGTGTAGGACACTTCTCTCAATCATGTATGACACACAGGCAATTAGAGGCGTTACTAGTTTGGAAGTGTTTGAGTTTCTGCTAAAACGAGGTCTCTTACGCTAGGTCTCTTACGCTTTTTGACAAATGCAATATACACGCATAGTACCGTTTCTAAGGCTGTACGGTTTTTTAAAATTTCCTCCTGTTTTCAACTCTACAGTATTAATCGTGGTAAATAAAAAAAAAAAACATTTAGAAAAACTGGTTCAACTATTGACTTTCTTACTCTAAAGTGGCTTCACCTCAGTTTTAGAGAAGGGTTAGGCTTTTATTTCTTGCTCGCATGCAGACGTGTGTTTCTCTTCTTCTCGCTACTCGTAATGTAACTTCCTTCTGTGGGAAGAACTTCCATTCAAGGTGAAATAAAAAGTGCTGCTCAGAAAGCTAAATGCAACCTTCATATTCCCAAGTGTAATCCCTAAGTGTTGTTCGTCCTAAAACTAGGACAAAATGGAGCCTAACTGCTAGTATTCTTACAATAGCCATGGGACTGTTAATATTTAAGGATCTGAATGAGTAGGCAAGAAAGGTGGATTAAAGAAAGTCAAGTATGAACAGAGTTGGAGTGCTTCAAGTTCTTAAATTTCCTCCTCTGGAGAGGAAGAGATTGGGGAAATGAAAAGGTGTGGAGAGAAATGGCCAATATTTAAAGAGACAAGAGCCAGCCAGGTAAAACCCAAGGCAATTAACATGATTTCTTTGTCCATTTCTGCTCTGAGGAACACCTTTAGGAAGGCGACCACGTGTAACAAGTGATATTAAACTGCCTTTTTTTTGCATAATGCCAGGCCAAACTGTACCAGAAGCTTTCCATCTTCTGTATATATTGCAGCCTCGTGTGGTGTATCTGTTCCTTACACAATTACCTTTTTGCTGTTGCTCTGAGACTGTTTGTGGCAGAGGGAAAAGGAAGAGCTTTACAGATTTAGCTTTAATCTGGGAAACTGTGTGCCTGTAGTAGGGCACTAAAACTCAACTATAGTAAATAGAGATATTTTTTTTCAAAACGACTTCTGAGATTTCAGATTTTCCCCTTGGAAAGTGAATTCTTCTGTTTATGCAGGTGCAGCGTGGCAGTGATAGTGAGTTGTTTCTCCTGCACTGTATTTTTATTTAGCTGTGAGTACAAGTTGTCCAACTGCTAGCACCTGTTCAATCCTTTACTGCTCTGCCACCAGAGGTGCCTGTTGCAGCTGTACGTGTTCAGCAGGGTGAACACCAATCCAGGAGACAGCCGATGTGTACTGTGATCTCGCCTTGTTGGAAAAGCCAGCTCTGTGCTCTGAACTGATCTCCTAAATGAGAACCCCAAAGTAGAAAGCTGTACTGCACTGCCACTGGAATGCCCAGTTCCAAGAGCAGCATGTAATAAATAAGATTTATCTGTAAAAGTCATCTGTTCATAGATCTGTCTCATGTACAGCTAAACCTAGTGTCGTAAGAAGCAAAATACATGCAGGTGATGTTACAGACTTCTTTTACCAAAGTAGAAAATTAGGTTATAGTGTGATGAGAAAGCATAAACATCTAGAACTATCGCTCCATGCCCACAAACACTAGGGAATGCTATTTGTGTGTGTGTGTGTCCACTGGAAACAGTGCTGCCTGCTAAAAGAAATTTCACATTAGATACTCAGCAGGCAAATGGCCTTCTGTAGATAACATTTAAAGAGGAAATACTTAAGCTGTTTGTTTATGGATTAATTTGATGCATTTTGAAGGATTCAATCTATTGTTTCTCCAGATCTTCCTTAAATATTGATTTTTCCTTTAGGGCTCCTGTCCTGGTTGCACTTGCTCTCATTGAATGTGGAATGAAGTACGAAGATGCAGTTCAGTTTATAAGGCAGTAAGTTAAGCTTCCTCATTCTCAAAATAAATTCTCGCTTTATGTTGTATTTGAACAGCATGCGTCTTCATAAAGGTTCGTTAGATTTTTTCACTTGTTTTCTAGTCGTAATATCCTGACAATATGGAACGTGACTTTGATGTTAATGCTGGAGGCGTGTGCCCTTTTTCTCTGCCTCAAGATGAGGATTAAAAAATGATATCCCTCCTCCTTTTTTTAAAATCTGGGCTTACATATTAAGCCATTGGACTAAGACCCAAAGCTTATGGAGGGGGAGGCAGCCTAGGCTAGGGCTGTGAAAATGGTGGCTGGAGTTGGATATTGCCTAATTGCTCCTCACTCAAAAAAATATAAATCTAGTGAGTTTGGACCCCCAAGCAGCTCGATTTCTCCAGCAAGTAGGTGAGCATCAGCACTCCTACAGGCGTTGCGCATGAGTGCGTTATCCACTCAGGAAATGTCAGCAGCCACCTTGTCTGGAAAATAGCAAAACTGGTAAAGGATGAGAATGCAGAGCCCTGTTGGTTTAGCAGTAACATCAGATCTTGAAATGAAGCCCAGCAGGTAAGATTGATGTTGAATGAGCTTTGTCAAAAAAGCAATTCATCCTCTTATGGATTCCCAGGGTCTCCAGTTATCCTTGTAAACTATATTGATGTCAACAGATCTTTCTGAACTTTTCCTTTTTTAAAAATTGCTTTTTATGTTCCTAGCTACAGTACCTTTCACATTGAGAAGTTCTTTTCTGAGCACCTCTTATGTATTTCTAACTGACTGTCATGGTCTTACTTAGCTAGTACAAGTAGCACGTGCGTCTGCAAGGAAAGGGTGACCTTGTGGTGTTCAGTGACTGCTGCTGGTGCTGGAAATAAACTCTCCCAATCCAAGAAAATATGCTGAAATTTGCTAATGGGATTTTGATTTCAGTATTGGCACGTAGGTAATGAGCTGTGTGTGCTGGTCTAGTTTCTTTCCTCAAAGTGTCAATGGATGCCAAAATATTGTTTCATGGATACAGAAAAGCTTTGGAACGGGGACTAATCTGCATTAGAATATATATGGTGACTGAAGCAGTACGTTTTCCATTGATATTAGCCTTCATTCTGTTTGTTTTAGGAAAAGGAGGGGAGCTTTCAATTCCAAACAGCTGCTTTACCTTGAGAAATACCGACCTAAGATGCGATTACGCTTCAGAGATGCCAACGGTCACTGCTGTGTTCAATAGAAAATCTCAAACGAAGGCAGAAGTTAGCATGGCTGTTTTCTGGACTCTTGGCACCTGGAAATGTGAATCTGGAATCAAACTACGTCATCAAATTAGTGGTGGAGTCAGTGCTCCTCAACCTCTGTCCTAATGGTGGTGATGATTGGAAAAAAATAAAAATAAAAAAAAATTAAGAGAAACATTTCAGTGAAGGATTGTTTTCTCCTTAAGCTGCAGTTTGAACATCTGCAAGGAGAAAAGAAAATCAGTTTCTGAACCTTCTGTATTTTTAACTTTTTAAGAAAAGAAATAAAGTAAATTTTATGTCTAAGGAAAACCAGCAGAGCATTGGCTTGTGCAGAAACTATTTTCTTGATTTGAGGAATACCCCACGATTAGGGCCTGATGCATTAATTCCAATAGGACTCTTTTAAATAGAGTTGCCTTTTTTTAAAACCTTGCTGAGAGCTGGCAGACAGACAGGAGGAGAAGCCTCTGTTGCTGTATGGGAGCAGTCTGACAGCCTTAAGCCCAGCCTGGGCGTCCTAGAGATTTGGTGATGTTTGTGTTGTATGTCTACATGGTGTTCAGACTCTGCAGGTGTGAGAAACTTCCTGGTGGGCTTTAACAGAAGACTCGTTGTCTGATATCTTTGGTGAATCTCCTTTATAAAGGCCTTTTCGGATTGGTGGGAGACAGTGATTTTAACTCCGTGTGCGTGTTTGTGTGTGTGCATGTGCGTGTGATTTTGTGTGTGTGTCTAAATCTTATTTCTCCAAAGAATTTGGCTGAAATGTTAATTGTCTTTCTGTTGTTAGATAGAAAATCTATCCTGGCAGAAGACTGGCGTTCAAAAGTGTCCTAGGTGAGCAAGGGGCAAGTCAGACAAGGAACTGAGATCAACTTACCTGTCATAAGGAAGAAGAAAAGGCTTTTTGCTGCTGTCCAGATTCTCTGCCTTTCTGAACACAGTAAATCAGGATTTGGGGGGAGGGTCTTATTTGTATTGTATATGAGGTGTAAAGATAGTATGCACACAGAAATGCTGTCCACGAAGAAATGCCTAGTGTGGGTCTCTTCCCAGACTAGCCCTCATGTACAGTTCAGTTTAACCACTGATTGCCTTGTTATTTTTTTATTAGGCTCTTTTGGAGGGAGAATCTCTAGTTACACACCAACATGCCTATCATGCATTTACCATTGGCAGACCGTAAACACGCTGATTTTGGAGTGTGGACTTGGCACCATGTTCTCTGTAAGGCCATTGATGATGTCTGTGAATTAATCAAGGCAAGTCATTTTACAGCCTCTACGAAGCAGTTTCAGCCAGGCTAGTTCTACCAAACAGACCTTAACATCGTGCCCTGCCCCTGTAGTCACCTCATGCTTTCGAGTTGACGTTGTAATATCCAGCAACTAAAGGCTTTGAATACAGGGCTGGGGTCATACTCTCCTGTGACACTTTGCTGTGGAGCACCAAAGGCTTTTGTTTGTCTGTGCCTGTAGTGGGTGTAGACTGGTACCCGTCTTTTACCAATACCTCAGCTGCTGGCTAAACAAACTGCCTTCACGGGATTTCTTCCTGTTCTAGAGTTCTGTTTTTAATTTGCAGCTTAACTGCGCAAACGTTTTCAGAAAACAAGTAATGGGCTTGTAGAAATCTATTCCTGGGAGGGGTTTTATAAATTTAAGCGAAGAATAATGGTACTCGTCAAGCCCCTCATTTTACAGATGTGCCGACAGACCTCTTCTGAGGTCCGTGGCTAGAAAACTGCACTCCACAACACTCAGTCTGCACCTGACTCAAGTTGTATTGTTGTACTAAGTTCCTTCCTCCTTTTAAGATGTGTAACGTTTCTGATTTCTTTAATAGATAAGAGACAAGAAAGTGTTTGTGATGTCAATGCCTACATTAGGGAAATAACGTATCTGGTAATGTTTGAGTCCATGGGGAAGGTAGATGACGCTGAAAGTATCTAATTCTGGCTTTTACCTTCCCCTCACAAACTAGAAGCTAATGCTCTAACTGTTTCTGCAAATTAAAATCGGTGTTCTTAGTAAGATGAAATACTGGTAGATTAAGCCAATTTGACAGAAGTTCGATTGGAGGGGAAGGTGTGGAGCTGGATTAAAAACAACCCCAAGCCCTTCTGAAGATCAGTTAAAATATATATATATTTTACATGCTGTATGTATAACTTTGCATTCTTCCCCCTAGTTTTACTCTTGACTTATAATGTACTAATTATATACCGTGACTCTGCAGCCTTAATTGAGGAAAAAATACTGAAAAGTGCAGGCTGTCATGCAGCGTAGACACAAACGGGGGAACGTAATTGTGACCAATGTCCAGTAGGCACGATATTTGGTTCAGCACTTGAACGTAGTGCAATAAAGTTCTTGCAGTAAAATGTCTCTTCCCTCTGGCTCTTAATGAATTTATTGCAGGTCATTAATGCTAAATGTTTTTCTTTGGTCTCACCTGTAAAGGCCTTTGGACAAGTTTGTCCGTGCCCCGTGTATCCCTAGGCGTCATTCAATGCTACATGGTCTGAACTGGTTGGGGGCTTCGTAACTACTGGGAAACACTGTTCCACTTCTGAGAACAGAGCAACGCTGCAGACAACAACCACTTTCTTTCAAATTACCTGTTTAAAAACAAAGAAAATAATTCCTGCTAGTGTTCCTGAGAACAGGCAAAGATTTGTACAAATGTACTCGTGTGCCCTGGACTAGACACCGTGTCACCTGGCAGAGTTTGAATTGGGTTATTGTTCTGGGGTAACAATGGGCGAGTTTCTGGAGTCCTGGATCCCAGTCAGTTCCCCTCTTTGGTAGTGGAACGCCACTGAGCTGATGTGCATAATTTATTTAAGTGACACTAAGGTGCTATTTTCTGGGCTTCACAGATAACAATCCGATCAGCTTTGCTTTGCTGCCATGAAAGAAATACGTTACTTGCAAATCGGCATCGTGTTTCTAATATTTATCAGATTGTCCCACTAGTGTACTAGAACAAATTTTTGGTCCCTGTTGGCAATGAGATAATAAACCACTTTGGCCATAAGACTGAAAGCAGTAACTGTCAGCTTTCATCTCCTCTTTCTGTGAGGATGTCTTTGTGTAGGTTTGTTTTGTTGTTTTTTTTTTTAACACCAAGTTCTTGGTTGAAGGTTTTTACCCTTTTGGTTACTGTGCACAGAAGTAAAACAGCGTGTTAGCCAAAGGCTAGTCAGTATGAAAAGAAATGACGTGCTTCATTGGAATTGAGGTATTCCTGTATGAGTTACTTATTTCTCTTGGTCGTTCTTCTCACTCACATCTAGGCAACCTCAGATAGTAATACTTCCGCTAACCGGAGGTAACTCCGTCGCATGCGTATTTATTGACTTCAGATGGTGCTTCTGGGGCAACTAAGAATAAGCAGAGTGGGGTATCTGTGTTGGTAAAGGAGCTGCAGGAGTCGTGGCTATACGCTGTTACAGAAGCACAATTCTTTTAGTTAAAAGTTATGAATCATTTCCCTTGGTCTTAACACTTGCAAATCCATTCTGTGGATCTCAGGAGAGCATTTAAGTACGTGTTTCCTGGGCGACAGGGAGAACAGCTTTGTGAGTAAAACAGGTCTTGAAGTAGTGTGCTGAGGGTGCTTCAGACCTGCTGCTGCTGTGGAGGGGCAGTGGCACTGCTAGAAAAAAACGTTTGTGTACCTGCTAAAGGTGGTGGGAGTAACGGCTTTGGGTTGTGATGCTCCCTGACAAAGCCAGGGAGGCTGCTGAAGCTGAGGCACTTGGAGCACACGATTATTTGCAGCTGAGCTCGGTAGTGTGTTGCTAGGCTCTGGGGAGTGGATTGCCCCAAAGGGACAAAAAATAATGCTTTTCACAGGTGTAGCTGGAACACCTTTCATTTTCGACTGTCCAAGAGCTATACGGACGTTGTTTTCCATGGTAGTCCTGTGTTAAATATTTGTATCCCTAGTTTGAAAACAAACAAAAATCCCACCCCAGAGGAGCTAAGGCCTAGGACCTTCCTTGTCCTCATTGCCTGCTTGGTCAGAACTTAAATCACCGTCACCAGTGGAGTGATGCAAGTGACTTCTTAATTGCCTTTCAGGCCGTGTACGTGGTCCAGGTCCTGCTCCCGCTGGTCGGTAGGAGAGCGCACACAGGGCACGAGGCCGTCTCACAGAGTTGCTGGTTACCTGACCGGGTTGTTGGCGCAGATGCTGAAAGCTGCCTCCAGGCCATCCAGCACAGGAGCTCCACTTCTGGGCTTGGGCACTTTGTTTGCCCGCTGAGCAGAGCCTCGTGTCAGGGGTGTGCTCCCAGGTAACTTGAGCATCTGAGCACTCCTGTGACTGGCAAGGAGCTTGCCTCCTGAGGAAACGGCCATGGGGGAGATTTAGAGGCTGCTAGAGAAGCTTCTTTGTTTTGGCAGTGGCTGCTGGCAGGTTAGCTAGAATTTGAGGTGCCTATGTCTGTGCCCTTTCTTACAGGGCTTAACTCTGTAGATGGAGACAAACGAGGGACACCGAGAGTCAACACCAGAGGAAAATCCCTGATCCAAGCCTGCGGATGAATTAGAAGAGCTCGCGGGGGAAGAAGAAACAGGTAAGGGATTGCTTCTTCTCTGTCCAGTGAGGGAAACCAAACGCACTGAGTAGTAACACGGCTCCTCTAGGGCTGCACGAGGAGTCAACGGAGGGGGTGAATCTGGTCCAGGATGTTTTTCTTTGGTTCCTGAAGCCACTCTGGTGGGAAGCAGGGTGGGAAGGCTGGCCGAATGCTGATGACTGGAGTCCTTTATTGAAAGGATTCTCTCCCTGACAAGCACCCTGAGGGGATGCGCACGCAGGGAGCTGGAGGATGCGATGTTGTGAAAGGCCCCCTGCCCCCAGCAAGGCAGGGGAGCTGGAGCTACTGACATCTGCAGTGTTTTGCAGAGAATGGAGAGCACAGCACGATCCCCTGGCTGAAATAATACTCAGAAAGCCCTTGCGTTATCTTTGGCAAGGCCGTGCGTGCAGAGCTGCTGACCTTCCTGGGCTACTGTTTTGTTTCTGTTTTGTATTGTCCTTGTTGTTATCCGGAGGGCTGTTGGATCATTAGCTTGCTGGGTGGCACGGTCTTGCTGAGCTGGTTATTCCAACCCACTGCACTCGGTGCTTTGGGGTGCCTTCTGCTGCAGACGATTCCGCATGCAGCCCGAGTCTTGTGCTGCTTTGTCGGTGGTTTGCTGCCGTTTCGATTCCAAATTTCAATTTTAAGCACTAAAAGGGAGAGGACGTTCCTCCGTGGGATATAATCAGCTTTAGGACTGAAGTAAGAAATTTCCCTAGGGAAAAGGACGGCAAAACCCACGGGGCTGGAGGGAGACGTTCACGCGGGTGCAGCAGGTTGTTGACTTGTGGTTCCCCGAGCTGCTCAGCCCCGCTGCCTGCCAGCTTTGGGTAGCAGAGCGAAGCCCCAGGGGCGCGGGCGAGCCTCCTGCTATTCTGGGAGCGATGCTGGGATCGACGTGTTCCGCAGAACGCTTCAGCCCCACCACTCGGCGTTTGGCAGGGAGGGGAGCATCTGGGAGATCTGTCGCCGCTTCTGATGCGTGCTTTTTTGTTTGCCCGGGGGCAGTGAGGCACGCAGCGGGTCTCCTGCTGTCGGATCGGGCGCAGGGGGGGGATGAAACGCGGATCGGACTCCTGGGCTGCCTGGAGGTGGGGGGGCCGGTGCCTTGGAGGAGCAGCTGGGGTGTGTTGTATGCGGGGCACCTGCCGCGTGGCCGCTGTTGAAACAGCTCGGCCTGGTGGGCCTGGTGCTTACAGGACAGATCTCCTCCCTCCTCTCCTCCCTGTACACTGAAAACAAGACGAGCGGTAGTGAAATGGTGTCAAATCTGCAGGAAGAGCTACAAAACGCGCAAGTTTGTGATAATCACAGTGGCTGTTTGCAACTATTTCATCTCTTACCACCCTTATCAGGTTGTGCTGCTTGGGACGGGGGCCCTGGCTCACGGGCAGGCTTTTGGGGCGTTCCTTGGTGTGCGGCACTCATTCGTATTCGTGGTGTCTTTGCAACCGGGATTCAAAGTCGGGCCTGATCTTGCGGCCATGGAGCGGGGCAGGAAAAAAAGATTCCATTAAAAAAAAAAAAATGTTGTCAAGGAAACTGCTTTCACAGTACCACTCCGCGCAGCCAATAAGGCACAAAGAAAAGTCTCCCCACAGCAGAGCTGCGTGCAGCACGGGGTAGGCTCCACAAACGTAATTGAGACAGCAGGAATTCGGTGCTAACTACAAAGCCGTGTTTTGATTACCGTGTGGACTCCATCCCAACCTACCGTAGTTATTCTTTGTACCTTCATTAATGAGCCAGTCTTGCCTTCCTTTCTGTAAAACTAGCCAGAAATTTTAAATAGGAGAGGGGTCAGAAGTAAGGTGTCAGAAATTACAGCAGACCTGCTTTTGGTAGCAGTATTCTTCCTGCAAGGATAATTACTTGAAGCAAGACGAATGCTCTGCATTTCAGTTAACTCCTCTCCAGCCCGCGTTAAATCCATTACAGGATGCCTCGCGTTTGACATTCGTGTCTTTGTCCTTAATGATGACGGTAAATTTAAACACCCTAGGAGGGCTGCAGATAGCTGCCAAGCCTCAGAAAGCCACCGCTGCTGCGACTGCTCTGACATCGCCCCACGGCTGAGGCCACCGGAGCTGCTTTGGGAGTAACGAGAGCGCTGGTGTCTCCCACACACTCGCAGCGGAGGTGAAGGCTGCGCTCGCACAAGCGAGATGTGACGCTGATAACCCGCGGTTGCTTCCTGGTTACTAGGTAATAGCCCTGTCCCAGGTGAATCCTTCGTGTCTGCAAAGGTGATTTATCACCCGGCTTTCCAGTTTGCGTTCTGCGGAGCTGAATCCAAGCCTTCCGTTTGTTTCGGGACTTCAGTGAGAAATCAAAGCGGGGTTGCCAAAGGGCAGCAGGATTAAACTGCTTGCCTTTGCTTGAAAATGGCTTTAAATGAATTGTGGTGCTCACAGAATCGAGTCTTTCAGTGATAGCTGAGACGGGAGGCGGTTCTGGGCTTGCTGTTTTCTGCCTTCCCCTTCCCCACATCCGTGTAATAACTGACACGGCCCGCCGGTGCCTCTCAGTGCAGACCTGCATTAAGCTCTTCCAGGACTGAAGTCCAGGACAGCTCTGCAGTTTTGCCAGCTCTTCCCTCGACCCGTCACTGCGGGGATGCTGCCCTGGTGCCCCGAGCTCGGCTCCCTGCGGTGGCCCCGGTGTCCACCTCCCGCGAGTTGTGCCCCTGGCTGCTGCAGTGCCTGGGGGGCAAGGAGGAAGCTTTGCTGTCAGTCTAGGCTGTTGTCACTCCTGAACAAAGCGGCTCACCGAGCCAGGCCTGTGGGGCTGGGAGATGAAATGCCACCTTTCCCCCGGCTCTCATGTTTATGTATGTATACTGCACGCACTCCTATTATTCCACCTGTTTGATGATAATGGGTGTTGGGGATGGAGCAGCTGCTAAAGTGGCACACGGGGCGGATCAAATCAGCAGGTGACATTTTTCACTGGGTTTATCTTTGCGAACAAGCTGGGCCTGCAATAAACTGGCTGCTCCTTCATTTACTGGAGGACAAAGCTGCCATTATTCAGGGGCAGAAGAAAGCAAAACCCCAGGAGATGAGCCGAGTGTGTGCGTGATATCCCTGTCTGGCTGTGTGCAGGCATTAATGCAAGAACTCAAGGTCAAAGGCTACCCAGCTCGGAGAGGCAGAGGCAGAAGGGGCCTCCGGAAAGAAGAATGGTTTATTTCTTTATCTCATGGAGTCATGTATCAATTATCCATGGCGTCTGAAAGCCGAGGAAGGGAACAGATTTTCTGCTCTTTCAGAGTTTTTTTGCATGTTCCGTTCATTTTCTGCGCAGCAGATTCAAACTGTGCGTGGCTCTGAGGCAGGAGTCTGAAAGCAGAGGCACGATGTAGCCTGTGAGAGGGGAAAACCCGAAGGGCAACAGCTTTCCTCTCGGTCTCAGATGGTCCTTCTGTCTTTCATGAGGCAAATTGTGCTGATAATGTGAATTAGGGAAATGTGCCGTGCTCTGTTCTAGGGGGATTGCTGAGAAAATGAAGAAGAAATTGCCAGTCCTGTGTGACAGAATCGTGGCAGGGCTCAAAAATCAGCCCAGCTCCAATCTGTGAGCTTTAAAAACCAATTTCCTTAAACTTTTATGATTAAAAACCCAAAAGCAAACCTGCTCATCTCTGCCGCAGTATCGTACTGTGCCGTGACCGGCTGTCAGCCTCCTGACGCCAAGCTGCGGCCCAGCTGCCTCGGAGCTCCCGGGGTTTGCAGCCTGCGGAGCACGGCTGTCCTCCCGAGCAGGGGGAGCTCAGGGCTTGCAGAGAGAGGCTCCTGCACCTCCTTTTGGATAAACCTGGGCGAGACCTTGCTCAGCACCATCTAGCAAACCAGCGCCGTGGCCAAATCCATTCCCAGCAGGAGGGCGTAGCTGCAGGGGTTTGAATGCTCAGCGTTTCTGCTGAGCAGAGCAAGCGCTGAGCGTTCGTCTCCGCCTCGATTTCCAGGGGAGGCCCCGCTGCCTGTTGTGCTACCAGGCAGAGGGGGGTCCTGGGGAGTACAAACGGGTCTGGGCTTCGTCACCTCGCGCCCAGGCAGGGCTCTGCTCGCTCAGCGAGGTCGGGGGCAGCTCTCCCTGCGGCAGCAGCGCTCGCTGGTTCAGAAACCTGGGGGATGGAGAAATCCGGCCCCGACCAGGGGAGGCTCCAAGGGGTACCTGGCAGTTCCCGTGGTCCTGGCCGCTGGGATAACACGGGGCTGTCTTCCACCTTCAGGCCGATTGAAATCAGCTCCTCGTTTTGGGGAGAAAACGCGTTCTGTTGCCTGGTGGCCTCAGCGATGAGCTGATTAGAGGAGGCAGTTGCTGCAGCATGAAAGAAATGCCTCTCAGCTAGACAGCGAGTGGGTTTGTTTTACCGTCTCTGCGATCCGCGGGCGTGCTGCCTGCCTCGGCGGATCAAGGCACCAGAAAGCACTCCAGCAGATTTCCGCCCTGCCTCCTCTGAGCACCCTCCCCTGCTCCATCCAGCTCGGAGCTCTGCAAACGCCGTCGTTGGAAGCCGCTCGCGGGGAGCTGCCCCTTCCCTCCCAAGCACCGGCGCTCGGGGGGTGGGCACGGGCTGGGCGCAGAGCTGCTCGTGTCCTTTACCCCGTGCCTTGTTCTCCTCCGTGGCCTCGGCACAAGCCCCATTTCTGAAAGGAAGCCAAATGGGAATGACTCGGGTCTGGGCGAGGACGGGCAGCCCCCAGGGGGCAGTGACTGCGGCATCCCAGCGCTGCAGGAGGGAGGTGGGCACCTTCCTGTGATGCTGCCGGCCGGCAGAGCCCCAGTGCCTGGTGGTGGCCGTGGTTTCTTCTGGCAGCGAGGTGGTAACGGCGAGCTGCGAGGCGGAGGGAGGAATATCTCGGCCTTTTTCCAGCGAGCTCTGGCTGTCTGCACCGGCTGCTGCTGCCCACTGAGGCCCCACCTTTGGTTTTCTGGTTTCCTGCAAAACACGGGAGCCCGCTCAGGTCATCCTGCTGACAGTCTGGGCTTTGATGTGGGACCCGTAGCTGTCCCTCCTCGTGCTTTGAAAGGACGCAAATCACTGCCCTCAGCGCTTCCCAAAGCCTGGGATACCTGACCTGTTTCTCGGGACGCGGCTCTGCGTGCACCAGTTACACCCTCCTGGGCTGCTTCCCGACCTTCCTCTTCCACCAGATTTTCTCTTGACTCCTCCTTGGGAGGCATTGCCTGGCCCTGCCTGCCCCGTGCTTTGTAACTGGGGGAGTTTTCAGCCCCGAGAGGGGCCCCTGCTCCCGTGCTGGGCACGTCCTTAGGGCGAGCAAATGCTCCCTGCGGCTCCGTCCCATCTCCCGGGAGCTGTCTGCAGCTCCCGCTGCGGTGCCCTTGCTGTCTGCCTGCTGGCCTGTCCTTCATCCAGTTAGCAATTTTTGACGAGGAGGATAAATGTGGCCTCTTAGAGATCAGCCTCATATTGAAAATGCAATAACACAGAAAGCAATTGCAGTTTGAGTCAGCCTTTGAGGGCTTCTGTCTGCTGTCTGCGGCGCTTAATGCAGCGGGGAACGTCTTGCTAATTGATGGAGCTCTCTGCCGCTCCGCAGCACCGATATCTGATCGATACGGGGTAGAAAGGGAGCAGCGTTAAATCTGCACCTCCTCGGGACCTCCCGCGACAAGGGGAAGAAATGGATTTGCAGACTTGTGATTTCCCAGCCGGCGATCGGCAGGGTGCTTTGTGCACGGGGCTCTGTAACGCGCCTCTGAACGCCGTCCCACCGCCGCCCTTCCATCATCGTGTCCTATCGCCACGCTTCATAAAACCTGGATTATAAACTCCGGTCTCCCTCCCGTTCGCCGTGTAGCTGAGGCAGAAAACAGATGAGAATGGCTGTCAGAGCTAAAGGCTGAGGGAATTTCTCCTGCTCACGTGGAAGCCGGCGCTGCCTCTCCAGTGAGAAGGGGTAATAAAACACCAGGGGTGTCGATCTAACGCGGGTTTCACATTTGGTGCGAGACAAAGAAGGGATTTTAGATGGATGCCTTGGCAGGAAACGATTCGTATTCCCTTGACAAGGGGGTTTCAAGGGCAAACGCCGACGCCGAGGACAGTGACCTCCTAAATCTTGGCTATAACATCTCAAACACGTGCAGCCCTTGGCTTCCCCGCGCGGTCTGTGCGCGGCACACCTCCGCGCCTGGCTCAGCTCCGTGCCGGTGGGGCTCCGTGTCCCGCTCCGATGGCATCCACCCGCCCTTCCCTGTGCGCCGAGATCCTCGCGGGGTGGCCCCGGAGCTGAGTGTTGCTGCAGCTAGAGGCGAGGTTTCGAGGTCTCCCTCTCGTTTTGCCGGGCTGCTGACTTCTCCGGGCCTTGATCTCTGTAAATCTCCCCTCGCGAGCCGCGGGAGACGTGCTGCGGATCAAAGGTGTGCTAGCTCGGCTGCCTTTGTTGCCCTTGGACTCGGAGTGTAATTAGAAATGTAATCCATCCCCCGCAGGCCGGGTGACATCGCAGCCTGGCTGAACGCTGCAGCTCTGTTCTGTGACTACCAGCGGCACGGCCGCTGCTCCCGGTTCAGCTGCAGCCTGACTTCCCCAGCTGCTGCCGGCCTCGCGCAGCCTCTCTGCGGTCCCGGGGGGGACAGGACACATTTGTCACCCGGCTGAGCGTGACAGCCAGACCCTCCGAGGTCTCTGGGTGTCCCTTAGCGGGATGCTTTTGCCAAGAGGAGCGAGGCGGGTGTAGGGGTGGCAGAGCCCAGCGTCCATTCGTAACTTTCCTTCTCCGTCGTGGCCCCAAGCGGTGTTGAGCGGAGAGGTTTGGGGGCCCAGACACCCTCAGTTTTAATGGTGGATTTGTCTTCGGTGTTCAGCTGAGTCGTTGCCGTCTGGTTGAGCCCCAGCCTCGCCTCGCCAAGAACAAACAGCACGTTCCCCTTGGGTCGTGCCCTCCAATGCCTTTGGGATTTATCCTGGCAGTGCTTGGGCACCATCGGAGCCCCAGGGGGCCGGAGGTGAGGGCACGCGGCTGCCGGGAGCTCGGGCCCCGGTGGGCTCCTCTGCAAATCACTCGCAAAAACCCCACGGGGGTGAAACCTGAGGTTTTTATTAGGCTCTGCCTGCTTTTCCGGGAAGGGCTCTGCCCGAGCGTGCGCCAAGGCAGCAGTAAAAGGGGACTTTCACCTCTGGAGCTGTTCCCGAGGCCGGGGAGCCCGGCTGGCTGCACCGTGCGCAGGGTGCCCTGCGGTCGCTGCCGGCTCCTGGGAGCCTCAGCTCTGGGCGAGGGAGGCCAGCAGGGGAGGCCCCGTTTCTGTGCTCCTGTTTCCCTACTGACTCCTAAAACCCTGTTTAAAAACTCCGGGGCGTTTCTCAAGTCACACAGTATTCAGAGAACGTGCTGGAGGGGCCGTCAGTCTGCAAGCGCGGTGGGAGCACGTTCTGGAGAGCTTCTGAAGCGAGGGGAGGTGGTCTGCGTGGAAAGGGTCCCTGGCACCGCAACACAGAGCTTAAAAAAAATAAAATCTGCAATTTGTTTAGCTGTTTCCTACCCAGTTTTCTCGCATTCCTAGAACTGACTCATAAACCTGCTGCTCTGCATTTCTGCTGTGCAGCCGGAGGGCCCAGCTCACGTGGTGCTGGGCGTTTGTAGCTCTGCAGCCTGCGGGCTGCTGCGGAGCACAGGGGAGCGCTCGCCAGCAAGTGCTCTGCACCTTGCAGGATTAATCCCAGGGACCCCTGCGTCTGTAGGAAAGTTTTCTCTTTTTTTTTTATTTTTTTTACTCGGAGACAGCTGATCGCCATTTAATTAACAACAGCTAGCGTGTTTGTTGAGCGTTTGGGAAGTGTCCAGACAAGCTTTGTTCCACGATGCTGCTCTCTGTGGCTTACCCCAGGGCTCAGGCGAGTTGTTAATGGGGATTCAGACACTGCCCTGGCTACGTGTGTGCGCTGCGCTCCCTCGGTAGCAGCAGAAAATATGCTTTGAAAGTTGGCCTGGATAATCTATAAATACAGAGGGAGCTTCAGCGGGGTCAGAAACAAATCCGTGACATTTTGCATCAGCGGGGAGAAAACAAAATTTCATCCAAGGTTGTATTCAATAGAGAAAGTGATAATAAACCTTCCTTCCTCCAACCAGCCCGTTGCTGTGGCAACCCGCAGCCGTGCCGGGATGCAGGGACGGATGCGGAGCGGTGCTGCGAGGAGGAGCGCGGAACCTGAGGGTGAATTTCAGGGCTGGCTCAGCCCGGGGAAGGGCAGGTGGAGGGCTGGGGTTAGGCTTCGGCACGGCGGAGCTGGGTGCTGTAGGGTGAGCTCGTCCCGTGGTGGCTGAGTAGCTCTTTCCCCCTTTAGTGGCTGTCACCGCACGTGTCCCGTCCTGGCGGCGAAGGGGAAGACCCTCGTGCCCTGCTCTGCTGCCTCCTGCCTTGGCGCAGCGACCAGCGGGGTCCGTGGGCTGCTCTTGGCCCCAGTTCGCAGCTGAATGCTCAGGATCCAGGAGTTAGAGACCTGCCGGTGGGCCTTGAGGTTAAAAATTCAGATTATAACCTCTGTGCCCTTCCTGTCCAGGGGAGAAGAGGGAGGGTCCTTTGGTTGGTGCATCGCAGGCATGCAGCCCGTGCTGTGGATCAGCCGTGTCGGTTTCTGTTGCTTGCTGCCTATTGATTTTTTTCCCCGCTCAGGAAGAGGGCACGTGTTAAACCCCCCGGTCTCTCCTCAGGGGGCTGCCCGCAGTGACGGGGACACCGGGCTGCCGTCCGTGCCCGTCACCTGCCTGCTGGGGCGCTCTGTGTCGGCACGCCGTGCGCAGGGAGGCCGCAGGAGGAGGTGTCTGGGGGCTTCGGGACAGAAAATAAAAGCTGCAAGTCGAGCGGGCTGAATTCCTGCCTCGCAGGTGGAAATTGTCGATCCGCCGTCTCCCAGGGGCGTGCTGATGAAAGCGGCAGACTTTCTCGGTCATTATTTCATAGCCTGCAGGCCTCTTTGTGACAGCGATCGTCCCCGTGCCGGTGTCCTTGGTGGTCATTTGTTAGGGGAAAGGAAATCTCTGTGCTCCCCGGAGTGCGCTGGGGAAGCGCTTTGCAGAGTGGCTGCTTTATCTCCTGCAGAGGCAGGCGCTGTCATTTAGCCAGAGTCAGGAGGGAGAGCAGATGGTGACCTGTTTTTGCCAGTGAGTGAAAGAATGAGGTTGGAAAGGCACCGTGGAAGTGAGGACACGGGGAAGAGGCTGCCTGGCAGTGCCACAGGTAAACAAGGCTTCATTTGAGCCGGACCCAGCGCGGGGCTTGAGCCCTGCCTTGTCCCGTGCCTGGGGAGGAAGATGTGCCCGTGGCGAGGAGGTGACGGCTGCAAACGCAGATCTCTGTGGTCCTTGATTTTAACCTGAGATGTTACTTTCTGTCTCTAAAAGATGCGTGTGGTAGGATGGGAAGAACTTGTCCATCGGGTGTCCGATCGTCCCCACCACGAAGTCCGGAAGGAGCCACCCTGCCCTCGGTAGAGCCCCCCCGGTCAAGCTCCAGCCTCATCCCCGGTAGGGATTTGTTGCGAGCAGGAGGGATGAGGGGATTTTTCCCTTTGTTTTCCTGCGTGCTGCTAACTATTGTAAGATGATTCACTGTTATGCATATAAACATACGCTTCTTCTCGGAGTGTTGCTAATTTCTTGGCTTCAGCAGCTTCTTCTGGGAGTTCGGCCACGTTTGGTTCGTGTAGAGCGAACAAGCGCTGTTAATGCCCATCGCTTTGTGGGGGGGTTCTGCTACGGGGGAACTGCGGGTTGCAGTTTGGTCCCTGCTCAGCATTCATCTCCTGCCTTGAAGACAGCTTCATCACCGGCAGTTTCTGCTCCTGCAGAAGGCGCCTGAGGCAGAGCGAGTTGCCCCTAGCAGGAGGATTCGCACGTCACCTGAGATCCGGGGCCGGGAGGCGCTGGATGAGTTACCATGGTGAAGGATTTGCTGGTGTTTGAAGCACTTGGAGTACTTCGTCGCTCGCGGTGAGATGATCCGCAGCGGAGAGAACCGGAGGGGAGAGGAAAGGCACGGCCGTCCCTTCCCAGAGGGGATTAGGAAATAATGGAGAAGGGATTTGGAGGGCTGATAAACGAACCCTGTGCCTCGTGATGGTTCATCCGAGTCTGCCTCGGGTCCCAGGTAGATCAGAAGGTTTCCAGGTGCCGGCTCCTGCATGAGAAGGGCGATCCTGATGCCACCGGGGGCAAATGCCCCTCATCAGCAGAGGAGCTGCTTCCCCACGCCGCTGCGGTCCAGCAGCCAGGGAGCCCCGTGGAAAGCCCAGCTCTGCAGGAACCAGCCTGGCGAGGGGATGCTGTGTACCCGTCGGGGTTTTGGGAGGTATTAGGAGGAAGGAGAGATTGTTTCCAGGTCTGGAGAAGCAGCAAAACAGGCTGGAATGGTCCAACGTGAACTGTGGCTGCGCAGGGAGGTGCGATGAGCAAGAGGCTGAGGAGTGTTACCGTAATTAGGACAGGGGATCCAGGCAGGCGAGTGAGTCACTCGGAGATTAGGTAAATCTCCGCAGGATTATTATTATTATAAGGGAAAATCCTGCAGGTGTTTGCTCTCAACAGCTTGAGAAGTCACCTTGAAAGGGGAGCTTTCCAGGGCACTGACCTTAGGAAGATGCCTCTCGGTGTAGGGGGGGTTTGGGTGCAAGGCCGTGGCAGGTTTAGGCTGTCGGGTGGTGGAAAGCAGCGACTGAGCGCCCCAGAAGCTTGCGTGGGGCTGGGCTTTTGCGTTGCTGAATGCAGATGGAGGTGTCCTTTGGATTTCCCTGGGTCCCTTTAGATTTCCATCCCGTATTTTTCTCTCTCGTTAACATCTGCTGCGACACGGGGCCGAGCTGGCGGTGACGCTGTCAGAGTGTCCTTCTCCCTGTAAAAGACTCAAAGCCCTCGGAGCCCACCCCCCACCCCCCCCCCCCGCGCTCGGCAGATGGCGCGGCGCCCGGGTGGGCGACGTCCTCCAGATGCGGGGTGGGTCCGGGCAGCCCGGCCGTCCTCTGCCGCCTGCCTCGGGTCCCGCTGCTCCCCGCAACCTGCCGCATCCGAGCCTCCCGAGGCGGAAATCCCCCCCGGGGCTCCCCTTTCTGTCTGTGCAGGATGGCACCAGCAGCAGCCAGCGATGGAGGAAGCGATGCTGCCCCGGGGACCCGGCGCACCCGGGGCACTGCTCCGGGGCTCTCGGGGGGACACCTCGTACATCCCCGGTGACGACCGTGGGGTGGCTGCAATAACCCCGGGCGGGACGATCCCTTCCCCTTGGGTCCGTGGCTGTCCGTGCAGCAGGGGTTGCTCGCAGGGGAGGTGTGGCTGTAAGGCGGGGGGCCGGGGTGAGCCGGGGTTTGTTGCCTCGGGCAGGCTCCCCAGCGGCCGGGAAGCTGGCCGCCAGTGCGAGGCAGCCTCTGGTCCTTCTGGTTGAAATACTAACTTTCGGAGCATGAAATGGTTGTTAATTAGGCAGCGGTACTTGGGCACGCAGCCGTGCGAGGCTGTAGCTCCGAGACATGAGAACTGCCCTGTGTGGTTTTTTTTGTTTTTTTGGCAAACGGTCGGGCTCATCGGTTGCTTTTGATGAACGGGCGCAGGGAAGGAGGGGGTAATTGGATTATGACGATCCTCGCGGCCTCCACAGGAGGTTGTGCTGTGATGGATTTTGGTGCCTGGATCTACCTTGGAAGAGTGCCGCAGTTCAGGCCACTGCCGTTTAACCCCTCTCTTTTTCCCCGCCATGTCGTGGATTAACCTGGCTTAGCCTGGTGTAGGCAGGGGAACGAGGACGTGGTGGCCCCATAACGGCCTCCTGCTCGCTCCCAGCCCTGTGCCGTTTGGGCTGATGGGGTTTGCTGGAAAAATCCCTGAACAGCAGCCGTCGTTCTGGGTCACGACTGTGGTTTGTGAACCAAGACACGCAGCAAAGCTGCGGTCACCCCGCAGGTGGCTTCCCGACAGGGCATCTCCGACAGCGACCTGTGCGAGGAGGCTGCCGCGGCTGCGGCAAATCACCGGGGCAGTCTGCAGGCAGCCGCTGACCTCTGCTCGCTCTTCCCATCCCTCTGAATTAGCAGGGCCTCGTTAACGCCGCCGCGGCTCCGCCGGCTGAACCTGAGCCGTGCTGGCACTGCCCTCCAGCCGGCAGCAGCTCCGTGCCGCGCGGCTCTCAGCGCCGTGCTGGCGTGGGGCTGGGTGAGCGCGTCGGGGCTGCCGAGCTCCTCGGGCACTGATACCTACAGGACGGGCTGGCACGCCGAGCCGAGGGCTTTTCTGCTGCTGCTTTTGGCTCTGCAGCAGTGTGGGAGGTGAAGAGGGGATTTCTCTGCTGGCTGGTGCCTCGGCCAGGCTCTGAGACCAAGCTGCAGCCTCTCTGTTCATTGCCAGCAATAAAGATCCGGCGAGCAGAGTGGTTTCAGCGCCGCTGCCCTGCCCTTGTCCTCTGCCTTCTGCTAGGGAAATGGACATAAAGCGCCGGAGTCCAGCTCCAGGGAGCCCAGGCCTCCACCAGCCACGACATCTGTGTCGGCTCGGACGCTCGCTGGTGCAGCAGGCAGGGCAGAGCGGGGTGGCCGCGTTTATTCGGGCTGTGGGAGATGGCTCCCCACGGCACCAGTGCCAGCGCTGCGGTGACAGGGGGTCCCGCACGTCCCCTGGCCGGTGGGTGGGTGACCTGTGCTTTATTTATAATCACACCCCGTAATTCCCCAGGTGGCAGATGAGCTGCAGTCCTGCCCCGAGGTGCAGTGCCTTGGCTCCCTCTAAACGGATTAGACCTTAATCCTAAAGAGAGAAAGCGGCGCTGCTGCGCGGGCAGGTGGAGAGGTGGCAGGAGTCCTCCGGGGCTGGGCTGTGCCACGAAGCTGCTCCTGGCCCCGAGCGCCCACCCCCTGCAAAATGCTCTTTGAAGTGTAATTAGGGTACGGGGTGTCCTGAGGTGCTGGGGGAACCCCGCCATGGGACGGGACGTGGCCGTGCAGCCCCGTGCAGCGCTCTCGGACGGGGCGCCCCTGCAGATAAACCTGCCTCGTGTTTGCCACGGACTGCAGCTGCCTCTGGCCGCTGTTACGCAACGCGAGGTTTCCCTGCGCGTGGAATCGTACTTGAGCAGCCTTATAATTTAGCAGAGTGATGATTTTTTTCCTATGCCTTTCCCCGAGCTGTCATCATCCCGGGAGCGCTGCGCTGGCTTTGAAGGCAGCGTCGAGGTAACCGCGGGTCGGCCGCTCGTTGGGCACGGCGCGCCGCCGGGGCCGAGAGCGTGAGCGAGGATGAGGAATGAAGTGTTAATTCCTGGCCGTGCCAGCTCGCTTAAAACAACAGACACGGCGTGGTTAGCCAGGTGAGGCCCTCAGTGCTCCTGTTTACAGCGAGTGCCCTCATTAAACGCCCCCCTCGTGCGCCGCGGGGCCTTTGTGCCGCTAATGAGAGGGCGGCGTGGTTTGCATGGCGTGAGCTGCCCGTCTGCTCCCCCTGTGCTGGGAACGATTTCAGGCAAAAAATGATTTTCTGCTGCTGGCCACATCGACGTGGGGGGAAAAAAAAAAGGTTTGGGGAAGGTGAAGAGAGATTTTTAATTGGATGCTCGCACTCAGAAACGTCTCTGGTAATAGATCTGAAGAGCGCTCTGGCCCCGTGCTCCCGCTCAGAGGATGTTCGGTGCTCAGAGGAGGTTCGTTTTCCTCTCGTTACTGGGAAGAGGAGCTGAGGTCGTGGAGTTCGCCTTTTGTCGGAGCACGGTGAGGGTGTGCAGAGGAGGCGTCCTCAAAGGCAGCGGCGGTGCCCGGCCGTAGTTGCGGCTCTCTGAAGAACAAAGTCGTATCGAGCCGCGCGCTCCGCGAGGGAAGGTGCAGGAAGGCAGAGCAGCTCGTGGGCGATAATCGCGGGGACCGTGCTGACGGCTTGCATGAAAGCTGTGTGATTGCTGAGCAAAGCCTCGCGTCTGATGCCGCTGTCCTTAACCGCGCAGGCAGCCAGCACCCTGTTTGGCGATGGCTGTGCTGCAGGGGAGCCGCTCCGAGCAAGCTCCGCGGTGCAGCCGGCTCCTGCTGCTCGCCCCGGGGATCGGCCGCACTCCAGGAGGGCGTTGCAGTACCTGGAGCTCCTCCAGAGCCTCTGCTCACCTCTCCCCAGGGGCTCCGGCAGCCCGTGGGCTCCGTCTGTGCCACCCCAGCGGCGGCACGTGGTGGGAGCCCTGCTCTGTCCCCAGCCCCTGGTGGGGACTGGATAACGGGGAGCCCCTTGTGGGGACCCTGGTGGGACCTCGTGGGCTGGGCAGCCAAGGTCTGGGGGAGGTCCGGCTGCTGCTGACCTGCCTCCCTTGGTGGCACCCGGCTCGCTCTGCAGCACGTTCGGCTGGGACAGGGGGCTGGGACCTCAGCCGGGCTCTGCTCCGAAGGCTTTCGGTTGGGTTCCCCCCGGGGAGCTGCACAAGGGCTTCTCCCTTGCCCCTCCTGCTCGGAGGGGCTGCAGAAAGGCTCCCGGCAGTCAGGCTGTGAACGTTTCACTTCCAAGTGTTTGTTTCTCCTCCGAGAAATGCGAAGCATGTGCCCCAGCACGCAGGAAGGCCACTTAATAAATGTTAGAAGTAAATAATAGAGATTAATAGCAATAACAGTTTCGGTATCGTGTTGCATACATAGGCCTTGAGTAAATCTGAAGGTTAACAAACAAATAATAGTGATAATCTTGTGTATTTTTGCTCCGTTGGCTTTAAAGGCGGGCTTTTAAGAGGTTCTCTGGAGCAGGCTTTGCCGTGCGGGTGCAGCCAGGAGGCTCGTGCTGGTGTGCTGGAGGCTTCCTTCAGAGGGAGCCGTGACAGAGAAGGAGGTGACCGGAGCTCAGGAGGTGACCGGAGCTCCCTCAGCACCCGGGGACGTGACCGGTGGCCAACCCACGGCCGGGACTTTCGGAGCCTGCAGCTGCAGATCCTGGAGAGGGGCTGGCGCTGAGTTTGCAGCATCTCTTGGTAAAACCCACCGTGCACATCAGCGGTGCCCGTCAGGGGCTGAGCCTGCTGCTGCTTCCGAGCCCCGGCAGTAAAATCCCTTCAGTGCTCTTGGAGGAGTGAAGGGCATTTGGCATCGGCCGGGGAAAGGCAGGGTAATGCCGCCTGAGTGCTTGGAAAGGGGCTGTGCTTTGTTCCTGGCCTTTCCAAACAGCAGCTCTTGCCACCGACCACAGTGGCTGCAAATTGCTGCTCAGCCACAGCAGCGGTGCCTTATTTTCAGCTGTGGTCAGCCTCAAGTCTCAGCTGAGCTGGGGCGATACGCGTGCGCGCAGAATTAGCTCCATCCACTCATTTAGAGCCAGTTACACAATTAGTGCTGGCACATCACTCAGGGAGGCAAACAACGATTCCCGGCCAGAGCGATGGGCTCGTAACTCCCATGGATTTTGCGATACAGCAGGAGAAACCCTGAAAACAGGAGCTGCTCTCCGAGCGGTGGCTGCAGCGTCGGGCACAGGATCGCCCCTGCCTGTCAAAGCCCCCGTGCCATGTCGTGGGGAGCTCCGGCTGATCTGGGCTGGCTCCCTGTGCCGCCGAGCCCCTGCCTCTGCCAGCTCGTGATGGATAAAACCTCAGCCCCGGGCAGGGCTTGGAGCACGCCGCGGGTGGCAAAAACCGGGCATCGATCGCGAGCTGGGATGGGGAGCGGCGCCGCGGCCGCCCGGTGCAAAATATGTTCTGGTCACTCTGCTTTTTGCAGCAGCTGCGAAGTATTGACCGCTCCTCCAGGAGGGCCCGGAAAATCCGGTGCACTTCACAAGGTGGAGCCTGTGGCTTTCCTGCGAAGGCACCTCGGGTACCCATTTGGAAACAACACACCGCCGGGAGGAAGGGATTTCAATCCTACTTGCACCTGGCGTGGGCACAGGGTGAAGGCTCGGGCTTTTAACAGAGGATTTTCGCTGATGGGTTTAGTGCAGAGGCACCGGAGCAGGGGCGGTTTTGCTGAGCTGCGCGACACCACGCAGCCCTGGAGGTCTGAGCTCTGCCACCGAGCACAGGGCGCTTTGCTGCCCTTGGTGGTGCTCAGGGTTGCCTTTTGCTGAAAGGTTGGGGGTGGGGGTGGAAAAAAAGGCAGGTCTCCCCAGGTGCTCGGGCTGTTCTCAGCGTTACCGGTGCGGGTGGTTCTCAGAAGTACCTGCCGGGTGCTGAAGGACTCTGGAAAAGGTCAGCCCGAGCCCGTGGGGCTTGAACTGAGCGCGGCCGTGGCAGAAACTCCCCGTTTGGGTCCCCGTGGGGGTGACGGGGCCGGGCCCCGACCCGCAGCTGGCTGCACGGCGGGGAAGGGTTCAAAATGCCTCGGTCGGGCTCGTGCACGCGCTGCCCGCCGAGCCACCTGCGGGGAATTCCCTTCCTTTCCCCTGCTCTGCGCAGAGTTTTTTTCCTCTCCACCCGCTGAGCTCTCAGGGCTCTGCGTGCACGGGGTGCTGGCTCCCGAGCGCACGGGTCCTGGGCACCCCAAAACCGTGCCAGCGCTGGGGGGACCGTGGGGAGGGTGCTGGGGCTGCCCAGGACTGCAGCGAACCCGTGTTTGAGCCCCCCCAAAACGCGCTGCTGGTGCCCAGCTGGCCTCTGCCTGTCCGTCCTCGGGCACCTTCAGCACCAGCAGCACCCCACCAAGCAAACGCTCCCCCCGCGGGCAGGGCGGCCCCGTCCCGGCCTCTCCTGAGCGCCCCAAAGGGCTGGCAGGGACCCGAAGCGGGTGCCGGCAGCTCCTGGGCGCTGGAGGCTGCGCTGATGGGGAGAACCGTGCCCGAGCGGTTGGGGACAAGGGCAGGGGGACCCCAAGGAGCCTGCGGCCGGCCTCAGCGGTGGCCCCGTGCCACCAGCCCTGGGAACGGCAGCATTTTGCTGCCCTCTAGTGAGGCCCGGCCGCCGGGCTCCCTCTGGGGTCCCCGTGGCACCGACGCGTCCCTTTGGGGACCCTGGGGCAGGGGCACGGCCTTTGGGGTCTCCAGGAACATCCCCGTGGGGCGGCGACCCTCGTGGCTGGGCTTCGGGCATGCTGCCCCGTGTCCTCTGCAGGGCAAAATGCCCCCAAAAAGGGGGGGGGGGGGGGGGGTTCTCCCCCTTTCCTACAACCCCGTGGGATCCATCCTGCCCCCGGGCTGCGGGGCTTGTCCCGAGGTTGCCAGCCCCTTCCCCCGGGCCCTGCCCTAAACGCCGAGCGCCGAGGAGCCGTTTGCTCCGACGCCTGCCCGGCCAGCTGGTGCTGTGTGTAAATAATACAAATTAATTAGAGGGGAAATCAAAACGCAGCACATTTATAATGAGGCAATCCACAGGCCCCTGTTATAATTAATTAGGTTAATAGGGGCGCCTGCACTGTGGAAGCGCCGCGCTGCCCTGCAGAAGGCTCTCGGGGGGGCTCGGGGGAGCGTGGCTGGGCGTGCTGAGCACCGCTACCCTGCGGCGTGGATGCGGCCGGGCCCCGTCCCCGTCCCCAGCCCCTCGCACGGCCCCGGGGCCGCTCATCCCCAGCCCGTGGGTCTCAGCCTCCGGCCCCACCGCTGTGCTTCGGGGGCCCCAGTCCCGGGGCGCGGATCCGGGCGTCGGGCACGGGGCTGCGATGGGCAGGCCAGGGCCGGGCGGCGCTGCCCGACGCGGGGGCTCGGCCCCGGGAGGATTTTCCTGGCGGCGGCAGCGGGGCTGCAGAGGGCAGCAGCAGCTTGGCACGGCGGCGAGCTGCAGCGGTGCCCCGGGGCACGCGGGGCGAGCCCCCCCCCCCGCCCGAGCTGCGCTGGGCTTCACGTTGCCAAAGCCCGGCGCTGGTCGTAGTGCACGTCGGCTCTGGCTGCGTGTGCGCAGAGGGTGGCGGGGGGCTGAGCGTGGTTTTGCAGCCCAGCACCACGGGGGAGCCCCCAGCAAAGGGCCAAGCGGCCTCGGCAGGCTGGGGATGCCGCCAGCCCCCCCGATGCGCTCCCCAGCTGCCTTCCCCCTTTTTTTCCTCCCTTTTCCCCTTTTTCCACCCGTGCGGGCGGCAGCATCCCCAGCTCCGAGGGCAGGGACGGGCTCAGGTCGGGGCTCGGGGTTTCTCCACCGTCCCGCAGCCCCTGCCCTGCCCCTGGCGCTCCGCAGCAGCCCGCGGGACGGGAGAGGAGCGGGCAGGGCTGCTTGCTCCTGCCTGATGCTCTTCCCATGGAGAGGGCCTGGGCAGGTCCCGTTCTGCCAGGGGAGAAACGCGTCCGTCCGCCGCGGGCTGCAGGAGGCCGTCGCCGTCCCTGTCACCTGCAGGGCTCCCGGCTGGGCTGGGGGAACAGAGGTGACCTCTGTGACAGGCGTGGGACTGTGCCGCCCCCGCGGAAAGGAGCAGGAGCTGGGGTGGGAGCAGGAGTTCCCCGGGCAGCACCCTGCTGCGAGGCAGGGCCGGGGGGGTGGGGGGGGGGGAGCTGGAGCTTATTAACGGCGGCACTGTCCGGGAGGGCCACAAATCAGCGTGCTAAATGGCCGCTGTCAGTCAAGATTAGGGCTGGCGCTTAGAAGATGCTGTTGGGAAACCTTGCAGGGCTCAGGGCGCTCGAGCGAGCGCGTTTGTCTTCTGCAGCAGTACGAATCCGTCACCGCCGGGCAGCGCCTGCTCGTCGCTGCTGGGGGCTCTGCGGGGGCAGCGACCCAAAGGGGCATGGACACGCGTGTGCACACATGTAGGGGTCTGTACACGCGTGTGGCTGTGCGTGTAAAGGCGTGAGGGCACGGCACGGACACCGCGTGCACGGCTGGCGCGCGTGTGCCCAGCCCTATGTGCGTGCGCACAGCCCTGCGTGTGTGCCCGGCCCTGCGTGCGTGTGCATGCCCCTGCCTGCACAGGAATCCCTCACTGCCACAGCTTTTTCTTTTTCCTAGCATCTGGCCCGAACATCTCCGCCCTGAGCAGCGAGGCCAGGCCCCAGCCTGAACCGCCCCCCCCCGTGGAAATGGGGGTCTTGGGGGAGCGCGGCGGGGGCTGCGGCACGGCCTCGTGGCGCTGGGCGCCTGCTCCTCCCTCTCTTCTGCTCCCTCTGCCTTCCAAATGATCATCAGGTATTCAGAGAGCTGGGAGCGGAGTAAGCCCTGGGGACGCCTTGAATTAAAGGGTAATTGTTCCATATTTCTCGGCTAACTAGAAGTAAAATAATAAAAATAACCCCCAGCAAACCTAGCCTTTTGCACCAGCCTGCCAGGAGATTTCAGCACGGGGACTTTATAGTCCAAAATACCATAAAACGGAGCCTAAATTACCTAGCTCTCATTTGAAACAATTACAGGTTTTATCTATGGATATTAAAGGAGATGATTGTTCAGTGTAGTTAAAAAAAAACAACTCCTTTTTCCTTCTTTTGTAATCCAGTCTTCATGGACGGGGCGGGGAGCGGCGTGCAGCTGGCCTGGCTGGGTCTGGGGAGGGGAATGGGGGGCTCGGGCTGGGAGCGTGCCAGGTGAGAGCCAGAGGGGGCCGTGCCCTTGCGCCCCTCGGCCTCGGGGCTGCGTCACGCCGGGCACCGGCACGTGCACCCCTGGAGAGCGTGCCAGGATAAGGCTTAATTCTACTGAAATTGGGGCACCTCCGGGGAGGCTGCTCTGGGGCTTGGCGCAGGGCTCCGGGGCGCACCCTGCCCCTGCCCCCTGGTTCCAGGCGTGGGATCCGCTGGGTGACCCCAGCCCCGTTGTCCTGGGGGAGAGGAGAGCCGGGACAAAGCCTGCGGGGTCGGGGCGAGCCTGGCACGGCCGCCCCGGCTGCGTCCCTGCCGAGGCTGCCCCGGCCCCGCGGTGCCGCGGCTCTAATCCCAGGTAATTGGATTTACGGGGAGCGCTGTATCCAATTACAGAATCCTAATTAACGGACCAAAGTTACAAGTGCGATGTGTCTTGCTTTCAGCAATTATGATTAATTTTGCCAGAATGCACACGCAGACGTTGATTACAGGATCCGCGGGCAAACAGGAGCGGAATGCTGATAATTGAGCCGTCAGCGCGGGCGCCTCGCGGCTCGCAGGGGCGATGGGGAGCGGGGGGACCACGGGGCAGAGACGGGTCCCCGGCGGGACCTTGGCTCCCCGGGGTGACAGCACGTTCCTGCTGGCCCCAGGAGGGGCATCACCGGTGCCCCAGCCCACGCGTGGGGACCTGGGGCTGCCCCCTTTGTGCAGGGCTGATCTGGAGCCCCGGGATTCCCGGAGATGCCCTGGCACATCCCCACGCATCGACACGCTGGCCGTGGGACCAGGAGCTGCGTCCCCCTCGGATGCTTCCCTCTCCTGCACCAACGCGGGCCCCTCGCTGGAGTTTGTGGTGTTCTTTGCCTTGCCGGGCTCGAGGGGCTCTGCTCAGGGCTGCGTCGCGTTCCCCGGGCAGGGGACTGGGGAGCACTGGGCTGGGGAACTGCGGCACTGGGCTGGGGAACTGCAGCACGCTGGGCTTTGTCGGGTTTTCTCTCCTTCAGCAAAAAATAAACTCCACCCGCCGTCCTAAAGCTACGAGAACTTGAGAAATCTGAGTTGCTGCAGTGCTCGGGCGGGCTCCCGGTGCCCGTCCCACGGGAAGGGGCAGCCTGGGCCCCGTGCGCCCTGGCCAGGAGCGCTTCTCCGTGCTGGCCGTGCCTTATCGTCCCCTTGCTATCATCTTATTCCCAGGCAGCTGCGAGTCCCTGGCTCAGGACATTAATCCTGCGCAAGCCAGAGGCTTATCCAAATAGGGAATCTTCCTCGGTGATTTTTAAACAAAACTTGATAAATCCTTTGCAAAAGAAAAAGGGCTTTCATCTCCAAAGGGCCCATCTCGGGGCTGATGAGCGATAAGCGCTCCGGCGCTGCACATCTTCATTTCCTTCACGTTTTCTCCCTGGGAGCCCGAGCTGAACGCATTTGCTCCGTGCTCTGTTCTCACCACATTTTTCCTGCTGTTGCGGCTCGGTGGGGAGATCCCCGGCCACGGGGTGCTGTGCTGGCGGGCTGTGCCCGGGCCGTGGTGCTGCATTCGCTGGGCCTTGCAGCCGGGTTTTGGTGCCTGGGGACGTGCCGGGGCTTGGGGACGTGCTGAGGAGCAGCGGGGCCTTTGCTGCCCCACGGCTGCTGCCTCGCTTTATCCAGGACTTTGTTCTTGCCTGGGCTCTGGCGAGGCCCCGGGAGCAGTTTCCACCATTGCTCATGGCCGCACAACCGGCCTCCGCCTCCTGTTCCCTTCCTCGCCTCCCTCCTCTTCCTCGCCTCCCTCCAAGTCCCAGCTCCTTCGACGCTCGCCTGGGCTTTGATCTCCTCCGGAAAGCCCCTTCCCCACGCGGAGCCGACCGCGGCGCCTCGGCGGAGACTTATTAAAATAGATGAAGAGCTGCCTTTGATCGGCCGCGGTGCTCCGAAGACCTTTCCCCACTGCGAGGCTTCAAGCGAAGCCGTCTGCTTTCATCCCCGCGCCGGCGCGGAGCTGCCGGGGCTGCCGCTCGCCTCCGGGACGCGGGGGACGCGGGGGACGCGGGGTCCTGGCCCGTCGGCAGCCCCGTGGGGCTGGGATGCGGGATGGGGCTCAGCACCAGCACGGACGGGGTGCTGGGGTGCCCAGCGGGGACACCAGGGTGCAGGGACGCGCCAGGGAGGAGCTGTGCTGAAAGGCTGGGGAAAGCAGAAAGGAAACGGGAAGGTGAAGATAAAAACAATGCTGGGAAAAAAAGAGGGTTAGCGAGAGAGGAGGAAGCAAGGGTAGCTGCCCCCCCTGGGCAAAGAGCTTGTGAGACCTTTAAAGTGACGTGTGTGGATTTGATAAAATGCGAATAATTAATCCCTCCTCCCCCCCTGGTTTGGGCTCTGTGCGCTCGCTGCTCCGGGGTGCTTTGGGCGCTGAGCTGCTGCTGCGCGGGGCTCATAACGGGGGGGCTCCGCAGTGCGTGGGGTGTGGGGGCACGGGGGTGTCCTGGGGGTGTCCCGGGGTGAGCAGCCCCGCTCGGAGCCCACCGTGCCCCCACAGTTCAGGGGGTGACAGAAAGGAGACGCCGGGACCGTGGGGACAGCGGGGGCCAGGAGCCAGCGCGGTCCATGGGGAGCGGGGAGGCCGCGTGCCAGGGCTCCCCGGGCAAATATTTGCTCAGGCTGTTAAAACGGAGCAAATCCTGCTAATTACAGCTAATCAGCTGCCGGGCGGGCGCAGCCAGCACCCCGTGTGCCACGGCCGTGGTGCCGGCACGCTCGGAGGACGCGCGGTGGCCGCTGCCCTCCCTGCGGGGACCGGGGACACCGGGGGCACCGGGGACACCCAGCGCTGCGGGTGCCGATGGCACCGGCCCTGCGGGGGGAGCAGCAGCACCCAGGACCCGCCGGTGGCAGCCCCAAAACCTCCGGTGCTGCCCACCCAGCCCGGCCCTGGGTGGCAGGGACTGTGCCGGGCCTTACCGGGCCTGCCTCGCGCCCTGCGCTCAATTAGCGATTCCGCTAACGGTTTGTAATTCAGGCACGACCCTGATTGCATCCGAATGCTACTTTATTTCTTCGCTGCCGCTTGCATTCTGAGCACTAATTATGCCTCTTTGGATGCTAATTGCTTCCCAGCCCTCTGCCGCTGTCTTTTGCGAGCAACATTTATTTTTCACGCGTCCGTGTGGTTAAACTAATACAGACCGGGGGTGGGGGGGAGGAGGGAGCTGCACCCGTCCGAGGCTTTGCTGAGATCGAACATCCCAGGAAGGTGAGCGGCGACGCGCAGCCCCATGGGACAAGGGGGCGAAGGAAGGGCCTGGCTGCCCTCGGCCCCTCCGGCCCCGCACCGAGCCCCTGCGTCCCCACCGGGGGGCTTTGCCACCAGCTCTGGCTGCTCCCTGCCCGCCGTGGCCCCCAGCGTGGATGGAGACCCCCACGTGGAATGGCCACAGGCACCGGGGGGCCTTTCTCCCCCCTGTTGGGTCCGCGGTGGGCAGGAGGAGCCCCCAGCGCGGGGCTGGAGCAAGCTGCAAGCAGGTTGCAGGGATTTGTCCCCATCGCAGGCGGCAGGTTGGGGACACAACTGCAGCCAAGGCACGAGCCCAAATCCCCTCCTCTGGCCATTGCTGCCCAGCTCTGTTTGCCTAGCAGCTAATTAAGCAGCAATTAGTCCCCAGCAGCACTCCTGGTGCAATCAGGAGGAGCCGAGGGACCGATCCGCTCCCGGCCCCTGCAGCGGGCACCGCGCACGGCACGGAGCCGGGGACACGCGCGGTGCCCGGGGGGCTCGAGGCGGTGCGGGACCCCCCCGCGCCCTGTGCTGGGGCTGGGGGCTCAGCACCACGCTCCCTCTGGCCGCGGCTCCTGACGTGAGCTGTGCCGGGGGCGCTGGGCTGGGCACGGAGCGGAGGAGACGGGGAGCTCGGGGAGCTCGGAGGCGGCTTTTATTGCCCTCGGTAATGACAGTATCGCTAACGGGTATTTAATTATCTCAGCCACTCTCGTTAATGGCGCTGCGGGGCCGGGAGCTGCGGTGAAGGCGGTGATGGCGGCGAGGTGTCGGGCTCTGCAGTCACCCTGCTCCTGCGGGCTGGCCTCGACCCGCTCCGTGCCTCAGTTTCCCCAGGGCCCAGCAGTGCACGGGGGTGTCCGGGCTGCGGGGGCTGCCTGGTGCTGGGGGGTCGTGGTCGTGCACCCCTCGCTGCAGCCCCCCTGCGCCTCCAGAGACCCAGACCAGCCCCCCCTCGCCCGGTGAAGCTCCCCCAGCACTTCACAAACCTCATTTAAGGCACGAGGTCAGCTGAGGGTTATCGGTGTGCGGGAAGGGTGCAGCCTCTGGCCAAGGTCACGGCACGCGGCCGTGCGCTTTGGGGAGGCCCTGGGGTCCGCCTGCTTGTCCCCGCCTGCCCCAAGTGCCCCAGGGACGGGACCCACGGGGGGAACATCCCCACTTCCACGCCTCTCGGGGCTGCCCGGGGCACGAGGGCTGCAGGCGGCCGGTGCAGGAGGAGCCGCGGGGCAAACCAGCGCCGTGAGCATCGTGCCTGGTGTTCGATGCGTAGTTAATGCCGGGGTACCCGAGCACGGCCCCGCGGCTCCGCAGCGCGGCCGAAGCATGAATACTCATCTGCTCGGGGAGACGGCGCGCAGACACCCGGCTGAGTGGCAGCTGTCAATCTCCCAGCCCGGGCAGGGATGCGGGCGCCCCGGGCGTTTCTGCTGGGAAGGATGCGCCCGGCGAGGCAGCGCCCGGGCTCTGCGGCTCCAGGACGACGGCTGCAGGGCGCGGGAGGTGCGCGTCGACCCCAAGGCACCGGGATCGGGGCCGCTTTGGGGCTTGGGGCTGGGCTTGGGGCCGTTTGGGGGCTGGGCAGTGGGATTGGGGCTGCTTTGGGGCTGGACACACCGTGGCTTCGTGCCCTGCCGCCAAGGATCCCGCACGCCCCACCACTGGGGCCCCGTGTGGATGAACCTACAAGTCTCCTGCTCAGGGCTGTATTGACGCAGTCGTGTTTATTTATTTAAAATATTTGGCAGGCGGCAGGGGAGCAGAGGAACGCGGAATCGTATTTGCGGTGGATTCCTGCTGGATGGCCCTGTCTCCCCAGCAGCGACTCGCCAATTAAATATCCATCAGTAACAAGGAAAACAAACTGGCGGATCCCTAACGCTCCGCATTAAAACTTAATAATACAGCGAGCACCTGCAGCAAGAGAGGCAAATGAAGAGCAGCACTTGGAGTAACACAGTAAACGGAGGAGGGAGCAATTAACAACCATGAAAAGATGAAGAGAAACAATTAGGAGCGGGGGGGCCACAGCCATGGGTGCAGGGGGCTCGGCGGCGCTGTCCCCAGGGACGGGCTCTGCCCTGGAGGCTTCGCCCCTGCTCTGCCCTCCCCTCCCAGGCTGTTTTGGGGGGGTCTCCGAGTCGTTTAGGGGGTGCCCTTTGCAGCCCCTGGGGAGGAGCCCTGCAGGGCTCGGGGGAGAGCTCGCCCTCCTGCTTATTTGTGGGTGAAACACAAAATATTCAGAGCCTGGGGGCTCCGGCCGTGCCGTGCCCCCTGCCTGGGTAACTCCGGGGTGCCCCCAGCACTCATGGGGTGACCCCAGGAGCTCCGGCTCACCGCCGCCGCTTCCCCCCCGATTGCATCGATCCGGGGTGTGCAGCCCTTGAGTTATCTCCGTGCCTCAAGCCTGGGTCGATACGGGCTGGAGCTGTCCCAGGGAGTGACATTTTTCCTGGGCTCCCCCTGGGCACCAGCCCCGCGTCCTGCTGGGTGCTGCTGCGGGACCCCTGCCCCGTGCCCCCCCCAGTCCTCGTGGCCCCACCTCGTGCGCCTGGTCCTGGCTTGGCTGCGCCCGAAACGGATGCATGAAGCTGGGAGAGAGCAGGGGGGAGGCTTTGTCCTGCTGCATCCACCGGAGCAGGGGCTGGGGCCGTCGCTGCTGCACCACGACCGTGGCTTTGCCTAACCTGCGTCCCCCACGTCTTGGGGCCAAAGCTGAGGCTTTGAGGGGTCTGCAGGAGGGTCCGGGAGGTGCTCGCAGGACCTCAAGCTCATGGTGCAGCTCGTCCCCAATCCTGGCACCAGCACGGTGATGTCCCGGGGGTGCGGGGCTGCTGTGCACAGAGCTGGGTGCTGGCACGGCCGCGATCCCCCCGCAGGTCCCTGCGGTGCCGGGCGGAGCAGGCTCCCCGTCTTCGGGAGGAATTCGGATTTATTTTTTTAGCTGGTTACACTGCAGTCCGAAAGGGAAGGCTGATGCCTCTGAATATGCAGGAGAATCCTTCCGAGCAGGCGTTAAGCAGAACGTGAAATGTTTCAGCCGTCACAATAGAGCATTATTGGAGCTGTGCAGGCAGGACATGGACGTTCACCGCTGGTGTGGCCGCAATGAAAGAGAAAATCAAACCCGAAAAGCCGCCCGAAAGCTCAAAGCCCAACGGCTGCTTCCAAGTCCTGACTTTTTCCGTTACAGATATATTTTTGGAAAGCAAAAAATTTCCGTTTTGGGGTATTTTTATCTGCCAGATTAACTAAATCCCCTGAATTTGGAAGAGAAGCAGAGTCCCTGCACGGGCAGCCGGGGGCTGCCCAAATCACCTCGCTCCCTCAGCCTTCGCTCATATTTTCCCCTATTTCTCCCGGATTTTGGCATTCCGGGGGTGCTGCTGGCAGGGAGCTGGCGTGCGAGGGGCAGGAGCAGGGCTGCTGTCTCCGTGCCCAGCGCCGGGGGCTCCCGGGGGGCTGCGTGGTGCCCTCGGTGCGCCCCAAATCCGAGCGGCATCGGGGCCGCCCTGGCTCCGTGCGCCGGCAGCCGCCTCCTTGCCAGTGACCGGGATTTATGCCAGCGAAACAGGAAGCTGGAGGGAGAGATAAATTAGAATTATTTTTAATAAAATGGGGATCATTTTTAATCATGTTTAAGTTATTTTTCTTTAGCCACTTTGTACAGTGTAGATTTCCCTGAAAAATGGGGAACTTTCATCTCTTGCTGCTTGGAAATTAATTCCTCCCTGACAGCCGTGGTGCTTAATGTAGATAATAACTATTAGTTCTGCCCAGACAGCACACTCCGTCCTGCGGGGCCGGGGCTTTCATTTTTCTCCCCGGATTAGACCAAATCCTCGGGCAGGCAGCGAGGGGCTGGGGGGGGACGCGCTGGGCGGGGGCCCGGGCGCTGCAGGTCCCGTGGTGAGGTCCCTGCGGCTCCTCGGCCCCGGTGGGCTGTGGGGTCCCCCTGGGGCACCCCGGGGTGCGGGATTGCGCCGTCCCTTTGCGTTTCGGCAGCAGTGGCAGGGCTCTCCATCAGCGGGCGGCGTGACGGACCGAGGGGCCCTCATCCTATTAAAAGGAGGCTGTAAATATGGAGCTAATGGAGCCTGCACGGCCGCCGCTTCCTCAGCGTCTCCCTGGCAGAGCCTGCGGGGTTGGGGTTTGTGAGCGGCTCGGAGGATTTATGGCCGGGACGGGGACGGGGACGTGCTGGAGGGATGCTGCACGCGGGAGCCCGCGCTGTGGGGCTCGGTGGCGGGTCTCTGCGTGGTTGGGGTCTGCCTCTAAAAACCGAGGTGGGACAGAGG